>NC_083877.1:48635359-48938389 GCF_032452875.1 Bos javanicus | reverse complement strand
TAAGTAAATACATAAAATTATTAAAAAACAAAGACCTCAAACAGTCCAGCCTCTATCATCTGGGCCTTCTCTGAAGAGGCTAGTTGGTCTTTCTCCTTCTTCTCCTCTAATAATAAACTACCCAGTGTCCCCCTCAAATCTCTCCCTACTGTTTCCTAGCCCCTGCATTTTTCAAGCTTCTTTCATTTTTCCTGTGTATGCTGACTCCCTAGTTCCCCTCTACTAAATTATGCGCTATTATTTCCACAGCCTGAAGAACTCACAGCTGAAGCATTATTTCTAACCTTATTTTGTATTCCTAGCATGTGCTATAACCTGTTTTGAGTTTTATTTGCAGCCAAGATGCTGACACAGCTCCAATTTTGTTTTCCTATTTTGATTGGGTAGGAGTGTTCATTACTGTGGTACCAGGGTACAGAAGAAAAGTCATTTTAAAAGGCACAGTTTATACCTCCGTTAAGGGACGTTTTGTTTCTGAATGCTGCCCGTTAATATTCTTAAAACTACAAATGTTCAAGAAATAGATGACGTGTTCTTGGAGAAAAAAAAAAGATTTTAATTAAAACTGAAAATTGTAGTGGTCCAGTATCAATTTCCTATCATGCTTTTTTATGTCAAGCTTAAACAATTTGCCTGCAATGCAGGAGAACTGGGTTGGATCCCTGGTTGGGAAGATCTCCTGGAGAAGGGAATGGCAACTCACTCCAGTATCCTTGCCTGCAGAATTCCATGGACAGAGGAGCCTAGCAGGTTATAGTCCATGGGGTCGCAATGAGTCAGACACAATTGAGCGACTTTCACTTTCACTATTACATCAGATCTCCTTTTTACTTAACTTTCCAGCACACACAGGCAGGTGGAGAAAGCCTAGAAGTTGGGGGTTTGTCAGAAATGATGTTTTCAAAGCCCAGTCCCAGCTCGACATTAATCAGCCTTCCTAGGGTCAAATTCTTCATTAGTGATACTGTTGAATTTGTGGTAAATGTTAAGGCACATCTTATAACCAGGTAATTACCTTATAACCAGTTAATTCATGCATTTCACCTATAGGAAGTCCCTTAGACGGGGCATGATATTTCCACTGAGCTTTCCCATAAAGAAACATATATGATGAGTAAGGTTTCATAATACCTCAGGTCTTTATATTTGATTTTTAGACTTCATTTTGGAAGAGATTTATCCTCATGAGCTTCTTCTATTTCAAAACTAGATGACCTGGTAAGATACAGGATACCACTTTCCCCTGAATTTTAGATACATAATGAAGAATTTCTCTATATGTCTGTCCCATGCAATATTTGAGATGTAAGAATTATTCTCTGTTCACCTAAAATCAAAATCTAACTAGATGCTCTGTTTTGCTTTGTGTGTTTTTCTAAATCTGACACCCCTATCTGCAGTGTGTAAGAAGAGACAGGCCTCATCTCTTAAACAAGGACTTCTAAGCCTTTCCTTCATACGCTGACTCTGACTCTTTTCTCTCTGCCTTCTTTTCTTCTATATCTGCGCTCTCCTCCCTCCTCCTGTGCTCCATTTACCAGCCTCTGAGTTTGGGTTATTTTTCCATCTGGAAAGCCTCCTTTCCTTCTTTCTCCCTGGATTATTCAAAGGTACCTCTTCCGAGAAGCCTTCCCGGAACACCCAGCCAAAAGTAACCTCTGGCCGCATTTAGGTTCAACTTTCTCTCTGGACCGTACACTGGTACCTCTTACACGTGAGGAGCCTGAGTAATCATTTCCCCTGTATGTTGCACTCTTTCTACAAAGGCACAAGCTCCAGGGTGAAAGCAGCCTTAGCTTACCCCTTTTTGTCTACTTTATAGGGTCTAGCCCGAGGCTTTGTGGTCAGTGATCCCCAGATACCTAGTGGTTTCAAAAGTGACTATTGATTGTCACAGAGTCTATCCCTTGTGCAGCTTTCAGTTTGCTTGGTTTCTCGCATGGAGCGAAGGCATAGCACCTTCTCCACAGTATGAGCCACTGGCCACAGTGGAAGCCCTCGCACATGCATTCGGCTACAGGCTTGATGAAAAGTTTCACGGCCAGACCCATTTCATGGATTTACTCATGGACACACAAGTAAGTAATGCAAAACTCCGTCTTCCAACGTCAGATGCCTCATCTGGGAGAAGGTCTTGGTACCCACCTGCCTCCCAGATCCTAAGGATACATGTGATCTTGGAAAAAGACAGGTAACGTGATGTCTGGAGTGCATTTAGTGATGAGGATAAGAACACAAGATAAACGTCTGTAAAGTATATACTGTTGAACCTGGATGTTTGGGTTTCTCAAGAGGATTTCCAACTTAATGCCAGCATCATATCTTCACATCATGACTGACAAGATGTGTCCTAGAAGTGACACAGGTGGAGAGAAAACCAGCTAGACAGCATGTGCCTGGCTAAGCTGGGGTCCTATGTGACAGACCCTGGGAATTTACACTCACAAGCTATATCGCACAATGGTCTGGATTTAGAAATACTCAGAGAAGGAAATTCTAGGAAGAACACAACAATAATACTGGCTTTAACTTTCTTGGAAAGCTATTTTGTTTTCATTTTTGGATTCTGCTTTTCTTTGTATGCCTATTGGTCACCACACCTCATGGGAGCCATTAATCGTCTCAAGAACCAGAGCTCTTGGAAGGGGTGGCCAGGCAACAGGTGATCTGCACACCTTGTTAGGAACTTGCTTTCCTTTTTTGCTCTGGTTTCCTTGCTGCAAAGACAGAGGGGCTTTCATTTACCAGGGAGCCATACAGTAGGGTGAACGACCCACGGGGTAGCTAAGCCAAGACGGCCCAATGCTCTCACAAAACCTCCTGTAGCCACTGGATGGGCAAGCTGTCTATCTGCTGTATACCCGCTCCTCATGCCCACATTCCAGGCTCAGTGAATGGAAATCTAGTCTCACATCCACACCACAGCAGCACATTAAAATGTCTTCGATTAAGCCCTGGATTAGCATGTGCCCTGACTTTATCTTAATTGCCGATTAAGATTAATCCCTCTAGGGAGTTTTCCAAGGCCGCTCTATTACCGTGGGGTGAATCACTGAATATTTGGGGTTGTGAGTGCCATTTAGTTTCCTTGGACTAAAATAGGAGATCCAGACTCTCCCGGCCTCAGAGGAAGGGGCTCTTCATTGTTCTCTGAAAACCACCCCGACAGCTCATTTGCACCTAAAGTTTAGGGGGAATGAAGAAGCCTTGATCCATCGTGACAGGTCTATGCGAGCTGTAGCACAGAAAGCCATAGGCTTTCGGGTGGTCTCTTGGCTCTAAATGTCTATGGTGAATTCTGGCCTGAAGAATGATGTTCTAATCCACACAGTTTTGACTTTATTATTCACAGTGACTTGTTTAAACATTTTTTTTCCTCCTCTTTTTCTAAATGGATACATATACTTTGTCCTACGAACTGTCTGAGGATAACGTGTATACAGCTTGGTCCTTGAGCCTAAATACTTCAGTGTCTTTCTTAAGAATAGAAATGTTCTTTTACATAACCACAGGCATCAACTTCATAAATTACATGACTACAATGAACTGTATCTACCCTATCAACTCACTTTGAAATCGGCTTCACTAAATAATAACAGGGTATCTGTTAAGATCTGGTTACAAAAGAGAGGTGGAAAGAAATAATGTTTTCAAGGAAGAGTAAGAAAACTCTCTACCTTGAAGAAAGAGAAATGAGAAACAACCTGCAGTTTACACAGCAGCAGAAGAGCCAAGACAAGCTCAGGAACTCAGGCAGTCAGCTTTTCTGTCCTGCTAGAGTCTCTCAAACTGTTCTGCAGGGCCCCAGGGTCACGGGCGCCCTTCAGGGGTGGGCGGTGGAGGGCAGGGGCGGGCAGAGTGGCTGGAGTTCTCTCCCACCCATTGCCTCTGTCTTTTGAAGGAAAAAAAAATGCCATTGCTAACAAGCATTTCAAAACTGGTCATGAAGGAGCACACGTAGTTAAATAAAAGGCCAAGAAGGCCAACCTCTGGCCGTTGAATTGATAAGAGCTTAAGGAGTCAAGGAAGAACAGGTCAGTCTAGACTCTGCGAACATTAAGAGACATCCGCCCCACCGGACTTGACACTGCCCTGTCTAGATATGGAGACTTCCCCAGTGCAGCAGCCAAGAAATCTTTTTTTTTTTTTTCCTTTCCTTTTTATTGGTATGCTCAGGCATTTGTGTGGTGTGTAATAAAAACTTGATGATAGGGACTTTTTGGTGGTCCAGTGGTTAAGAATCTGCCCTCCAATGCAGGAGGCACAGGTTCAATTCCTGGTCGGGGAACTAAAACCCACATGCCACGGGGCAACGAAGTCCACTTACTGCAAGTACTGAGTCCACAATTAGAGAGAAGCCCACATCATGATGAAGACTCAGGGCACCGCAACTAAGACTCACCACAGCCAAAAATAATAAATAGATTAATTTTTAAAAGATGACAGCTGTACCTATTTCACATCCTTTCTCTTAGGTTTAAGATGGTAATTGTTTATGAAATGTTGTGTGGCTATCTGGGGAGGCATATATCAGGCGCATTCAGCAGCCCTGGGAAGGCCACTAAGGCGGGACACAGCTCAAAAGTCCTTTCGTGATAGCATGTACCTCTGGCCCGACTCCAATCTGAGAAGCCGGCTGATACCGGTGGCCATGGCTTTTGAGATTCCTAACAGGGCAATCCCCTGCTTTATACACCAGAGAACCTAATCCTGTTACTGGTCGGATGAATCAGCTTTTTCTCAGAGTACATGGGTCAGATGAGTCTATGTAGTGCTTATCAATGTCAAGGTCAGCCTTACTTTTCTTCCTCAGATGCACTGCCCCCTTTCATGATGTCTTCATCTGAGAATGTCTTCATTTAGGAGCCATTACTGGAAACTGCTCAATTCTGAAAAGCTAACATCAGAGATCTCAGGAGGATCCTAGGAGGCCAACCTCCTTCTTGGATCCTCCACCAAACACACCTTTCTAAAGACTCTTCCTCACATGTTTGTTGGCATTCCTGCTTCTTCTTAGGAGACTTTACTCCTGGAAAAGAGAAAGTCACTCCCTCATTTCCTTCCTTCGCTTACTGACCTGAGAAGTGACTAGTCACTAGCCTTAGCAGCACTTGGGAGTTCCAATGGATGTAGCCCTGTGAACGTCACTCAAATATCTCACAACTCTCATCTTTCTTTACACTGAAGTCCCGAGAAAGGCCACAACTGTCAAAAGTATTTCTGAATGGACAGAAGTCATTTATGGTCTCTAAGTGTTCTAGTCTGCCCCCTCCCACAGTAATCCTGTTTTCATCCTGAAGCAGAGCACAAAAATTGAGGACGAAGCGCTCTCTCTCTTAAACCCACATGATAGCCATGTTCCTTAGATTCTGTTACAAAACAACTCTTGGCTTTAACTGGAAACTTGAAAATTTAGGGTAATTGTAGTATCAATTCATGATTACTCAACACATTTCCTCAACTTCCTTTATGACTGATATTTTGAGTCTATTACTGTAACCTTCTCTGAATAAAGTGTGTTGTCCTGAAACAGTGGGGTCTGAGACACCCGACACCTCTAAGATTTCTCGTCTATGAATCACATGGTTGCCAAAATATCTTTCCCCTCTTCTTTCAATCCCTCTCTCTTAAACTCCCTTCACTTCTACTTCCTGGATCTGCCTTCGGCATCTGCAGTAACATGACTCTAAACGAATGGGATTTCCACGTTATTCTGGTCTGAGCTGCAAATGATTAGATTCCCTACCGAGCCCTGATGGCAGTATTACTAGGCTTTAACTTGATGAGACTGACTTCGTTAATAGAATTCTCTCTTCTGCTGTTTGACTATGTTAATGTTGCTAAAAGAAGAGGAAGAAAAAAAAAACACACCAAAAAACCTGATTTTCCTATATGTAAGCTATTTTCAAATTTACATGAGGGGTTCTCCTAACAGATCTGCAGTCTTCTTCCTATGGAGACACTAAAATTACGTGTTTGTTTTTCTCCCTATCTAAAAACCAATATCTTGTGAGGCACTCCACGAGGAGCACTTAGATTTAGTTCTGATTAAAAATTCCTCTTGGATATTTCTGTCCTAAGCTCGAAGACCTCTTTTCCTACTTTCCCTCTCTGCTCTTCATCCCTCCCTTATTACCCTTACTCAAGGCATTTGTGTACACAAGCACACGTGCGTGCACACACACACACATACACACACACACGCGCGCATCATCTGTGCTTACCTTGGAACAGATCTGAGCCAACATATTCCCTGGGGGTCCAGTGGTCTCTTTTCCTATTAATGAACAGTATGTTGTTGCAGATTCATGGAGGGCTTAATTGAATAAACATAGAAAGATGAATATGCTTATGGGATATCAAACCTCCTTAGGTTTAAAGTTACTGACATAGAAGAATGATCTTGTGTAGCATCCGTGTTCTTTCACAGTTGGGATATTATGGAGTACAATGTCACAGGGAAAATGTTGCCTGCATTGAGCTTCGACTCTGACTCCATCTTCTCCATCCCCAAGTGCTGGGGGGAGGCGTCAGATTTGCAGATGTCAGCAATGCCGGTGTGTGAACTAGTTCAACCTCAAATTCTGTGGCTTAGTCCTTATCGGTGATTCGACGGGAACCTGAAACTTTGTTGAAGGGGAAGGCATTTTGCTAGCTCAGTGAGAAGTTAGTTCAAACGGCAGCCAGGATATTGTGATCATCAACAAGCTTGAGGTGGAGGGACTCAAAACCAACTTGCAGGAGCGAGCATCTCCCCAGCCCCCAAACTCACACTTTCCCAGTCACTGTTCTGCTCTCCTTCCCTTGACACTTTCCATACATGCACTTCATACTGTGTCCTCTGCATTTCCAACCCCACACTCATGGGCAAAAAAAAAAAAAAGTCCACAATAAGAGAACAGAATCAAATTCAGCTGGTAAATCAGACAGTTGACTTTGCGATACGATTTAATAGGGACTGGCCCTTAAGCACCTCCCTCACTGGCCATGCCCTGGGCCTGACTCCAGTACTCCTCTGAGTTAAGGAATTAACACCATGAATTCCACCATCCTGAACCCATGGGAGGCATTGCTAATCAATCACAGAACTCTTTCTCATTCCTCATACTTCAAGCAGTCACCACTAATCCACTGGAGTTGACATGGCATCTGAATTCTATTTACCTTCCTAGATTAAGGCAGTGAGAAAGCCTGGACTTCAGGGGCTTACGTTTCAGCTCCACTACTTAAAAGCAGTGTGATTTTTGCCAAGTTATGCTGTGCCTCAGTTTCATTAAGGGCAAAATGAGGACAATTAGAGCCTCTTTCTCATACGTTTTGAGTATTAAATGATTTAGTATTCTAAAATGCTGAGACCACTTCCTGGCCTATCTCAAAAGGGATGTATGTGTTTGCTATTGTCATTATTGTTCAAATGCAAATATCACTCAGGAGGGAAGTGTTACAGTGTACTATCGCATTCCCTTCATATTAAATGGGTCTGTCAGACGGCTGGCTAGGTAATCTCCTAATAAGGTCTTTAGGAGGAAGAAAATAGAGTAGGGCAACTCTGTCCTGGCCTTTGGAAATGCCAATGGATGCCAGGTGGAGAGTGAAGGGCTGAGGAGCTAGGAACACAAGCTGAGAATTGAGTGAGTGCTGGGTAGAAAGAAAGGAGGGAGCATTACATAATTCACAACCCAGCTTTCTTGAAACACATGTGTTTTCCCAGCTCCTTTTAAATTAAGCAAACCAAACCGGGACAGCAGAGCTTAGATCCCCAGCCTAAAGGTTTGCAATCAAGCCATGGATGCAAAAGGCAGAGACAAGGTCTGGGTTCTCAAAGTTTGGGGTCCAGATCTAGTTGGGACAGTAGAGAAATTGTAAATCCTCTGATCACCGTCTGCACCAACCACTGTCCAAAGGCTACATCAAGACAGTGAAATCACCGTCTCTGGATTGATGGACTATTCTCAGCACCATACTGAAACCAGCAATTTGCCTCCCCTTTATCTGTTCTTTTTCCTCCTTCCCTTAG
The DNA here is from genome assembly GCF_032452875.1 of Bos javanicus. NCBI lineage: Eukaryota > Metazoa > Chordata > Mammalia > Artiodactyla > Bovidae > Bos > Bos javanicus. The sequence goes on along the minus strand of NC_083877.1, from coordinate 48,930,372 downwards.
CTCTTAACACATTCTAACACAACTATATCATTTACTTATTTCTCATAGATTTTGCTAATTGTCTTCTCTCTGTAGGAATAGAAGCAACTCAAAGGCATGGATATTTGTCTGTGTTGTTAATATATTCCTAATACCTAGAATTGTGCCTGGTTGATAGTATGTCGTGAGTAAATATCTACTATATCAATGAATGAATGAATGTTGTTAGTTCTTAAACACAGTTCTCCATGCTAAAACATTGGAGCCCATTTAAGACGGTAGCAAAAACAAGACCACTCAAAACAAAAACAAAGTATAAGCATTGGCATAATTTAGTCCTCTCTAAAAAAGTATACTGTACTCCAATTACTTAAGTGAAAAGCTGAAAAAGCAAACAAATAAACAAACCCAGAACATTAACTCAGGAGGAAACACATATGCCTGAGCTAAACACAGAAAAATCTCCTTCTTCATCAGGAGAAGCCTCATGATATCATAGAAAATTCACTAGCCTAGATATAGGGAGGCCCTTGTTGAAGACCCAGCTTGGCACAAACCAGCTGTGACGACAGACAAGTCACTCTTCCTCTCTGGGCCTCAGTTTCTCCATCCACATTTAGCTTGATTCAATGCAAGTATTTAATGAATGCCCACTTAATCACCTCTAGTCCTAAGATGACATAACCCTATCCAGTCCCACTGGATACTAAGATGCTAAAATAGCCTACTATCTAAATGTGATCATTCATGGGTGAGAAATTTAAGCTGCATCCCCTCCCTTCATCACAGTGGATGAGGGGACTTCACTTTCACACAGACCTCCTTACTCAGCAGAGCACACATTTACTCAGAGAGGCCAGGTGCTGAGAGCCCCTGGTGCAGCTGAGTCCAGCGTTCACCTCTTAATCGGCACTTTGAGAGCCAAGAATCCAACAGCAATCTCGTGAGCACAGAGGATGAGTCCAGTGCCGATAGTCAAGGTGCTTACGGAACTGCTGAGCCAGGGGTGTGCCCATGCTCTTTCAAACGGCTTACAAAGCATCACAACAATGTGAGGGGGTTTACCACTGTCTTACAAAAGCACATCTGGAGGATCTCCGTGTTCGCCTGCACCCATGAATATTGAACCCAGAAAACTAAATCGATTTGCTGTTTAATCCAACAGTCAATACGAGCTGCTGTATAGACTCGATTGGCTTAAAACTCAAGCCAGCGCCTTCGGCAAGGAAAGTCGAATGCAACTGTGCAGCCTGGTATTGATACACACCACAGGTAGTTGTAAGAAACAAATATCCCAACTGTATTTGGTGGGAATGGTCAGCGCTCAGTGATCGATGTGGCTAATAATTTTTGATCGCGCTTACTGAAGAGCCGAGCATGGGCTTGTGAACTTCAAGGTTTAGGAAAATTCTCTAATGGGATATGGTTAAGATTTTGTTCCCATGCATAAGGATTCCTCTTTCTGCCCCTATTCTGACAGAAGGGTTAAACATCCCCAGCTCCTAAGAGCCACTGCCCATGAATGTGCTCTCTGTCACGTGTTACTCTGGCATCAAATCTAGCCCCATAGCACAGCCCAATTACCTGGTTGTAGACCAGTGTCTATATTTCACTGTTTGGCTGCTGAGTGACAAAAAGATAAATTAGAAGAGCTAGAAATTAAATTATACTGAGTATGCTTTAATGCCTTATGTGTAAATCCTCTGCCTGGCAGACTATCTGGTTTCCTTAGGGACTTAATGATGGCAGAGGGGCAGAGAACAAAATTTTCTGAGAACCAACTCCCTTTACCAAAGAATAAAATCCTCCCCCCGATTTCCCATTCCTCAGTTCTAAGAACCGCTGCCTGCTTCTTTGCATGGAAGGTGGCTATTCTTCTCCTTTTGCTTCAGGATTCCTAACTTAGAGCCTTAGAAAAAACACAGTGTCTAATGATCAAAGGGTAGCCCTTTTCAGGGAATTTGTCTTAATTTCATTACATTCTGCCTCCCCTTTGGGGGCTCAGCGGATTGTGAACTGTGCTTTGAGTTTCAGTTTGGACACACCCCAGAACTCAAAGTAAAAATGATATAGGCTTAATAACAACTTTGAGGGAATCCTTTTCAAGTTCAAAGTAGAGGGTAAACATTAATTAATCGGTTCCCCTGCCAGCACTGTGTGAGGTATAAATGACTAGCCCCATTTTATAGATGAGAACATTTAGAGTGGAGAGTATGAATGACCTGCTCCAAGTCAAGGTAGACTCTCATCAGTGAAGGCATGAGCAACTTGGATGCTTGTGTACAGTAAGGGCATGCACGACTTTTCTCATTCACAGAAATTGATGAAAACCCCGTCCCAGGCACAGGCATCTGAGCCTAGCTCAGCCGATCAATCTCCTGCCTTGGTCAGAATAGCAACTCTCAGCTCAGTATGGCTACTACCAATTTCTGCCCTTAGTTTTCCAGCCAGAAGGACTGCCTTCCTCTAACACAACTCAAAGAAACTCAGATCAAAGTCTCACCAATGGGTCATTTAAACGACAAAGCTTGTCCGACACCTCCCTCTAATAAGACTCCCTGAGTTTTATTAGCCCAGCTCTGCGATGGAAGTCGTGTTCAATCTAAGTTGCTTACCGTACCTTGGACCTGCAGCCTAGGGAGGTGTAAACCAGTGGCTGGATTATATAAGGGAAATGCCATTTGGCACAAGCAGACAGGTGGGTGCGTGTGTGCTCAGTTGCTTCAGTCGTGTCCAACTCTGCGAATCAATGGACTGCAGCCCACCAGTCTCCTCTATCCATGGGATTCTCCAGGCAAGAATACTGGAGTGGGTAGCCAGTCCCTTCTCCGGGGTATCTTCTCGACCCAGAGATCGAATTTGTGTCTCTTATGTCTCCTGCATTGGCAGGCAGGCTTTTACCACTAACGCCACCTGGGAAACCCAGATAGGTAGGTAGGTAGGTAGGTAGATACATAGTTAGGAAGAATACAGAGAAACAGGTCAATACATTTTATAACTTTTCACTATATGAACCTTTTGGCTAATCTTGGTCATCTACATCTGCTTTACAAAGACCAAGCTGGTGGTCACTTTGTAGGAAGCCGTATAAGGTTTTCCACAAGATAGTCCCAGCTGTCAGAGCTTTTGATGACCCTGACATGGTTCCATATCTCCCCCACGCCTTGCCTTACACTGATGAGCACTGATAGTATTTCTGTTGACAAAACATTGTGAAATAGTTAACTGAGTCCTGGGAAGAATTCTCTCTCTAGTTCATAAGCACCAAGGGGTTTTGCCTCACAGAGGGTGGCAACACTAAGATTTCAGCATTCCCTCATCAAAAACATGTGGATACATATTTTCCAAAGCACTTGGAGGTTTCCGGCAAATCTTTATACATCTCACAAAAGTACCTTCAGAAGCAACAACAGTCATCCTTCACAGAACACACGTGAAACATATCTGTTCCATAGAGAGATGGTAGGAAGAAGAGCTTTAGATGAACCATAATGAATATGGAAATTTAAGAGAAAACAGAGGGAAAGAAATTTCTTTACTACCATGCTGGGAGTGGAAAACTTTAGCCTAGTGGATCTCAACCCTGGCTGCTTATCAGAACCATCTGGAGGACTTTTGTAAACTCTCATGTCTATTTCAGTCCTACTGAATAAGCTTCTCCAGGAGTAAGACTAGACAGAGGGATATATATATATATATATATTTTTTAAGCTGTCTTCGTAATTCTGCTGTGCGGACAAGTCTGGGAACCACTGGGCTGGTCTAGGGAGTACAGTGTAGACTATGAACACCTACATGTGAGTTACATCACCTGTCAGGGAACACACAGATATTCCTTTAAAAAGAATTGGGCAGCCACTTCCATGTGGAATCTAAAAAATAATACAAATGAATGTGTACACAAAACAGAAATGGACTCACTGACATAGGAAATGACCTTACCGTATCCAAAGGGGAAAGAGGAGAGGGAGGGACAAATTAGGAGTTTCGGATTAACAAACTACGACACATAAAAGAGATAAGTAAAAAAGATTTACTATATAGCACAGGGAATTACACTCAGTCTCCTATAGTAACTTATAATGAATATAATTAGGGAAAAAATAACTGAATCACTATGCTGTATACCTGAAACTAACATAACATTGTAAATCAACTATACTCCAATAAAAAATAACACAGTAACAACAACAAAAAATAATTGTTTTGGGGGGGGCTCCTTGGGTAATTGCCTCTAAATTGCATCATTGTTCCATTAGTAATTTAGTTTTATTTGACGCTTCATGTGAGAAACTATTTTAAAATAAGAAATCCTTCACGCTTATTTTCATTTAAATGGACTCAAAAGAAACTATTTGCTTGATAGATGAGCAGAATTAGGGCTTATATGACTGACTCCAAAATAATTTAAGGTGAGAAGTTATTTAAAAAAACAAAATGAAACGAAACCTACGTGGCTGCATCTGTGACCTGTGCGGCTTGGTGTCCTCAGGCAGCTTGCATCCACACAGCTATGTAAGCGCCACGCGTATGGAGGGTCCACTGTGTGCTTGGAAATGTGCTTGATCCTAGCAGTACTGGGATGGAACAAATACAATCTCCACAGGATAGGGTCACCCAGTCTAGTGAGGGAGTGGGTCAAATAAGTGCTGGGCTTCCCTGGTGGCTCAGTGGTAAATAATCCCCCTGCCAGTGCAGGAGATGTGGGTTTGATCCCTGGGTTGGGAAGATCCCCTGGAGAAAAAAATGGCAACCCACTCCAGTATTCTTGCCTGGGAAATCCCACGGACAGAGAAGCCTGGCGGGCTAGTCCATGGGGTCACAAAAGAGTCAGACATGACTTAGCGACTAAACAACAATGATAAAAAAAAAACTGGCTTTTATTTGTCTCCTCTCATGGGTCATGTAATCTTTCAAGTTCCATGTCTCATTTCATCCTCTCAACAATCTCATTAAGCAGGTTCTATGATTGTACCCATTTGACAGATGAGGAGCCTGAGACTTAGAGGACTTAAGTAACTTCTTCAAGGTCATAAAACCTGTAAGGGTCTTTCTGATGCAGCAGGCCAAATTTATATCTCCATCTTTTTCTGCTTCAGAAGTACACAGAAGGTATGGGGGGCTCTGGGATGGGCATGGGGTGCTTATTTGGACTGGCTGTTTTGGAGTCAGGTGGGGAAATTTGAGCACATCTTTTTCTCTTGTTACATCAGCACTGCTCCACATCAGAGCCAGCTCAGCATCTTGGGTGCCTGCCGCTTTCAAGATTGGTGTTAAGGAGTCTCCTTCCCCTTGAACTTGCCCATCCAAACAGACCCAGCAGTATGATGGTCAGCAATGCCTTTGTACTACTCTCTCGGTGGAGAAAATACGCAACCAGCGCGGAGTCCTCAGGCTGGGCTAAACGTAGTACCTGAGAGTCATTTACTTCAGTTCCCCAGGGTGGGACTCTGCCTGGCTTGCTTACCCACATTTCAGCAGCTCAGAGTGCCGGTCTGGCCACAGCGTTAGGTGCAACTGAGCTATAACTCGAAGTCATCAATTTATCCTCAAACTGCACTGCTCGCTGGCAAGCGTAGAGGAGACCAATGCACGCCTTTGCTATGGTTCAGTGAGCCGAGCTCCTGGGCTCCTGTACCTTGGCTGTGGTGTCAAGTCAGTTATATAACCACTGGGCTGAGTGCCTCCCTGGAGAGGGAGATGGGGCGGGTGAGCAGGAAAGACATTATTAGTGTAATGTTAAGAAAACAGACTGTGAAAGCTTCCCGAGACTTCAGCGTTTGGAACCGTAGGGTCCCCTCCAGTTTGTTTCCCATTTAATTCTGTCATCTTTGAATCTTGCCCATTTGAGCCTGGATGGCTGTGGGTGGAGAGACTGGCACAGCGAAGGGGCTCAGGCTCTCTCAAGTAGTGAGCTTATTTAGCCTTAAAATATGCCCTGTTGGACATATGGACACATGCTGAGGGGTGGGGGGAGGAAGGAGACGGGGAGACAAGTGGAGAGAGAAGCATGGAAGCATATACACTACCATATGTAAAACAGATAGCCAGCGGAAATTTGCTGTATGACTCAGGGAACTCAAACCAGGGCTCTGTGACATTCTAGCAGGGTGGGATGGGGTAGGAGATGGGAGGGAGGTTCAAGAAGGAGGGAACGTATAATACACCTATGGCTGATTCATGTTGATGTATGGCAGAAATGAAACCAATGTTATAAAATAATTATCTTTCAATTAGAAATAAATAAAAATTTTAAAATGTCCTGTTGTATGACTGTTATTTGGTAGACCGAATCCGATGCTGAAGAACGTGTGAAAATTAATGCCCAACTACAGCTAAGGGAAGTGTACTTTGTCATAAGGTTTGCATTTATTCTTTTGCTTCTAAAGCCTCAATGTGGACAAACCGGAAAGATTGAAAGACTGGAGCATGAAAGGTCCTCCAGAAGTGCCCTGAAACTTTTCAACAAGGATAACAAAAGAAACAAACAAGTACCCACTTTGGCGACTTATTTTTGGGTTATACAAAAGTTAAAACCATTGATTTTTTTTTTTTAATTGGCGAAGTGGTCATATGCTATGTAGTCACTCCATATCATAGAAATCAACGCAAGTTTTATTCATCCATAGCTGTCATCTGCCCTCCAGCTCTGAGAAGTGGTTTCCCATTCATAGCCCCCACACCCACATGTGACCCTAAAACATTTTTAATCAATGGCATTTGATAAGTGAGCATATAGGAAAATGATCATCCCTGCCAGTAATAAAAAATTCAAATTAAAGCAACTTTGAAAAGGTAGCACTTTAGTCTTACTAAATAATGCCCTAACGCTGGTCAGGCTGCAGTGGAACTGATAGATTCGAATGCTATAGGCACTGAGTTAAATCAGCATAATTCTTCTTGAAAGAACTAAGGCAATGTAACAGGAATCATAGAGATACGCTTCCTCTGACCCAGTAATCCTTCTCCTGGGAGTGTATACAAAAGAAATAATCTGAAAGAGGCAGAAAGCTATACAAACTGTAGCACTGTCTCTAATGATCAAATCTAATCACACACACACACACAAAATTCCGGAAGGAGCCTAATGTTGGGTAATTGGGGATGGCTTAACAAATTATGGGGTACTGATGATGGAATATTATGCAACTATTAAACTCCAAAAGGCACAAGGGAAAAATTTAAGATTTAATATCAGGAGGATGATAGGATTTACTTGAATGTTTTTCTTTATCAGTTTTTAATATATAAAATAAATGAGGAGCATTATAGAAAATGCAGTGGGAGGCCTCTTGGACAATTATTTTCTGGTACAAATGGGCTTTTATAATACTAAGGATCTCCCAAATGAAAATACTGAAATATAAACGGTCACCTCTATGGTGGGGGAAGGCTTAACATATTGTATCTCCTACTCTCTAGTCTAAGTCTGGTATTTGGCCTTAGAGTCTCTTCTTTGTACAGGACCTCTTCCATTTATTCTAAATAAGATGGCTTAGAAAGATGCTGAAATGGAGCCCACTCTCCCTATACCAATCATATTAGCTTGCATCCATTCAGGTCCTGGAGGCACCCTTGGAGGAAGCCTAAGAAAACTCTCAATGCCAGGGTTTCAGAGTCTCTAGATGGACAAATCTGTCTCTTATCTATCCTGAAATTAAGGGAACTCAGGTCTACATGACTGCTCATAGACAGGCAAAGAACTAAATCTCTATCCAGGATAATAAACCAGTACCACAGTGGGTTTAACACAACGATTTCCAGTCAAAGCAAGTGCAGCCATGCCTTTACTATGGACCAGTAGCTTCCTGTGACTGCCAGTAAGCAGTGTGGGCAGGTCTGTGCTTTAGTTTTCACTGGCCTGTGTCCAATTGGGGAAAACGAGTTTTCATGATGCTAAATACAGTCAAAGTAAAAAAAAATTTTTTTTTCTTACTCTAGAGATAGTGCCCTTTCCAGCTTTTTTGGTGTTAAAACTCCATCCTTTTGAGAAAAGACAGTGACTCTGGATGGGTAAATTTTTTTGTTTTTCGTTGTTTGTCCTCCTTTGTGGTAGAACACGTGTGTATGTGTGTGTGTGTGTGTGTGTGTGTGCGTGTGCGTGCACTAAGTTGCCTCAGTCTGACTTTCTGCAACCCCATGGACCATAGCCCACCAGGCTCCTCTGTTCATGGGATTTCCCAGGCAAGAATACTGGTGTGGGTTGCTATACCCTCCTACAGGGGGTCCTCCTGACTCAGAGATCAAACCCACATCTCTTGGGTCTCCTGCAATGGCAGGCAGGTTCTTTACCACTAGTGCCACCTGGGAACCCTCCTTGGCCCTCAAAATGTTAGTGAAATCAAACTACTACATCCCATACATTGACCTTGAATTCCCATTCAGTAAGGAACTGGAGATTCTGGACATTATTATTAGGCCACGCCACAGTTTAGTGAAAAGTTCTGGTCCTGTATTGACTCTTCAGTGTGCTGTATGACTTATAAGCTTTGCTTTGATCACAGCTTGTGTCTGTCCTTCTGGGTTGTAAGCATCTTTGCTGAGGAACCACTGCATCGTGTTGTTGGTAACTAACACAGCATCGAGTATATCACTGTTAAATGTAGTCTGTAGCTCGGCAGACAAAGTGGGTGAAATCTGAAGACCAGCTGTGGAACTGAGAAGAAAGCTTCTGGTGTGGGTTCGGCAGACCCGATCTGAACCCTGTTCTGCCACTTAACGGCTGTGGGATTAAGCAGCTAATGACCCGCTCCAGCTCCAGCTCTCACTATCTTATACCCAGATCGGATGCGTCTCACATTCATTCCCATGCCATCCCAAGCTCAGTGCTGGCCAGAGGGGACCCCAAAGCAATGGGCAGATCCCTCCACCTACCAGGTAAGGTAGAGGGTCACAGGCAGTTGTCAGTGAGCTCCGGTAAAAGACAAAATCAAATAGAAGCAGCATCCGCTCACATTGACTCACGATTATTGTGTTTGACAAGATAACCTGCACCCACTTGTACATTCATTACAGAGCTTCTGAAATGATTGTTCTTTGTCTGCTTGAACATAGGAATTTTGAATGAACAGTTTCAATGTCTGGTTTCACGCACTTGAAACTTAAACACTAGTGAGCATCTTTCTAACAGGTTTGGTCCTTACCTTCAAACGAGTCTATTGGAGACTCCAGCCGGGGGACTTGTGTGGGCTTGAAACTTGTGTGCTTTCTTCCTGAAGTCACTGATGCAAACAAAGAACCTTAAGCCTCCCCTTTCCAGTAATAAATGTTTTAAATAAATAGAGGTAGGATTTGAATTTTAATGGCTGATGAGTGAAGCTGGGAAAGATTGAAGGCAAGAGGAAAAGGGGACAACAGAGGATGAGATGGTTGGATGGCATCACTGACTCAATGGATATGAATTTGGGCAAACTCTGGGAGATGGTGGAGGATAAGGAGGTCTGGTGTGCTGCAGTCCATGGGGTCCCAAGGAGTCAGATACAACTGAGCGACTGAACAAGTGAGGCATGAAGGGGCAAAGAGAGTGTTGTAACTGCCATGTGTTATTTTTAAAAAATTCATTGGAAGATTATATCACATGTAGCACAGAGAAACATTAGATATTAGGCCCATTGTAGCATCGGAAGCTTCAGTAAGACCCCTCACCCATCTCTTCAGCTGCATTTCATGCTGCTCTTCCTTGCGTTCCTGGGATCCAGCTTCAGCAATCTTCAACCTGGTCCTCAAACACACGTTCTCTACCCTGCCCCAGGGCCTTTGCACAGGACACTTCCTTTGCCTGGTTCAGCCCTACTCTTGTTTCCCATCATGCTCTTCTCAGGGAAGCATTCCCCCCTCTCATGCTGGGACAAATCTCCTGTTACATATTCTTCCACGATGTATCCTTGATAGTACTTGTTGCTGTTATTTTACAATTATTTGGTTTCAGTCTGATGAATTCCACTTCCCCCACAAGACTGTAAGCTCGGCAGAACAGAGACTGCCTGTCTTTGCTCCCCATCTTATCCACATGGCAGGTGCCAGTGACTATGTAAGTACTGATGAATGGAATAAATGCATCCCTGACAACCTCACCAAAATCCCTTTTTAATGACCTGTTTTTGCAAGGCACCCTGTAGAACAACTTGAAAGTCCTGGTTCCAGGCCTATGGTGGTTTTGGTAGCTGGAGAGAAACTCTTCAAATGCAAACAGCATCTCTGCGGTGGCATCAGCAAACCCAGGTGTGTTCCAGATGTGCCTACTGTTTGGACAAACCCTAATACCCTTTTCTTCCTCCATTCTCCATGTGTCAAATGGTAACTAGATCAGTGTGCCCTTTGCTGAATGGCCAGAGGATAAGAACAGATAAGAGAAATGAAAATGCCTTGCAAATGGAAATGTTGATTTAGAGGTTGAAACCTCTACAGTCTTGGACCTTCCTAGAAAAAGATGATGGAAGTGATCCTCTTAGGTGAGATATGGCTTGTGTAGCAGGAGGGGGATTGAGCCAAGTTGGGGGCACAGCTCAGTGACAGAGAGAGGGGGATACAGCAGGGAGCTGGGGGAGACCACCCTCCTGCCACCAGGGCTTTCCGAGGAGGATGATGGTTGGATGTCAGCAGCGATACTGAGTGACTTCGTGATAGCAGAGGCTCAGAGCGTGTGAGTGAGGGGGCAGGTTCTTCTCAAAAGCAAACCACCCATCTGCCCTGAGCTCCTTTGTTTCTCTAATGGTTCTTAGACCCCGTTTCAACTGCATTGGGCAAACAAACAGGAAGCCTCCTCTCTACCTGATTCTCACCAGACCAGATCCAGCCCTCACTTGGGGGCAGTTCCCTCTTGGTGTCTCAAGTGTGACAACCATTTAGCAATCTTAGGGGCAGCAGGGTGGAGAGTCCCGTGTGACCACAGAGCAAGAACCATTGCCTTGCTCAGAATAAAATGACTCGAGAACCACTGGGTGGGGTGTGAGTGGAATTGAATCAGTGGTTTCTAAAGATAGTCAAGATTTCCAGTCCATAGCTCACCAAAGACAATGTCATCCCATGGTGGCTCAGATGGTTAAGAATCTGCCTGCAATGCCAGAGACCCAGGTTCAATCCCTGGTTGGGAAGATCCTCTGGAGAAGGGAATAGCTACCCACTCCAATATTCTTGCCTGGAGAATTCCACAGACAGAGGAGCCTGATGGGCTACAGTCCATGGGGTCACAAAGAATCAGACATGATTGAGTGACAAAGGAGGAGCAGAGAGGTAAAGTAGCAAGCCCCCTGTTAGCCACTGAATGCTGGGAAGGTAGGCGTAGGCTCATCCCATGAGACCTAATGGGACAAGTGGGAGCACTGTTGGGTCACCACGTGGAGTATCAGAATGGAAGGTCCTGTTATGCATCATTTGGGAGCTCAGGGACCCTGACCCAGCCAAGAGACTGATGTGGCTGTCACAGGATTAAACACTGCTCAAGTCTCTTTCTTATTTGGAAAGATTCCCTCTTTACATGAAAATGTGGAATCAGGAAGAATCCTCTAAATGTGGCATTTCTGCACAACACTACACCCCACTACAGCCAACACTGAGAAGGGATGGCCATGGCCAGTCATCCTTTCTGGATGTCCCTTTGCAAGGGGTGGAGTAGGGAGAGCTACAATAGTGGTTAAGAATCTGTTCATCTCATTGACTGGTTAGATAAGATACTGCCTATCGGACTTCCCTGGGGGCTCGTCGTTAAGAATTCACCTGCCAGTTCAAGGGACAAGGGTTCAATCACTGGTCTGGGAATATCCCACATGCCTTGAGGCAACTAAGCCCATGTGCCACAACTACTCAGCCTGTGCTCTAGAGCCGAAGAGCTGTGCTCTGAGATAAGAGAAGCCATCACAATGAGAATCCCACGCACTGCAACTGGAGAAAGCCCACTTGGCATCAGTACCCAACAAAGCCAAAAAAATCAATCAATAAATTAATTAATAAAAAAGATGCTGCCTATCTAACCGAGTGGTATGTGCAGTTGTTTTCACTAATTCTGCTGTCCTGAATGGAGCACTGACAAAGCACTGTGCAAAGCACTCAGAATGCAAAGCTGAATAGAGCACCACAACTGCTCTCAAGGAGCTATATCCTAGTTGGTTAGAAGGGCATAGAAGCCACATTTTACAGCTGCCGCTTGGCACACCTTTTGGTGTTATATGCAAGGTACTGTGGGGACTCAGAGAAAGAAGAAACTCTGCCAAGAGAGCCTGGGAAACTTTCCTGAAACAAGGTGTTGATGAGAGATTAGAAATTTACCAGGCATCAGAAAGACCATCGCTGAGTAATTCAATGAATGCATCCGTTGACTTTCAACCTCTCTGGGATACAGTGGTGACGAAACAGCCCTGTCCCTACCCTCACTGAGCTCACGGTCCAGTGGGGGTGGGAAAGCACATGAACAGTTAAACACACATTTGGGAAGTCCTACGAAGGGAAAGTAGTCTTCCCTGGTGGCTCAGTGGCAAAGCATCCACCTACCAATGTAAGAGATACAGGAGACACAGGTTTGATCCCTGGGTTGGGCAGATCGCCTTGAGAAGGAAATGGCAACCCACTGCAGTATTCTTGCCTGGGACATTCCAAGGACGGAGGAGCCTGGTGGGCTAGAGTCCATGGGGTCAAGAGTTGGACACAACTGAGCACACAAGCACATATGAAGGGAAAGTACAAAGTGTCTCAGCAGAGTCCACCCGGGGAGTTGGTCTCATCTGGGAGATGGGAGAAGCTCTGCCAAAAATGTGGCATACAGCCGAGATGGGATGGATGCTCAAGAGTGTACGAGGCCGAGGGGCTGGAAACGCAGGCAGAGAGATGGAGCAGAGGGAACCTCATGTGCATTCATTCATTCCCTGAATGTTCATGAAATATCTGTGAGTGTTGGTACAGTGCTCAGTACTGTGGTCACCATGATAAGCAAGAAACCTCAGTGAGTGTGCAGTGTAGTGGGGGAGGCAGATCATCATAACAGGATGTGCTACGTGCATGGTTGGGGAGGGGGAAACACCTCCCCCCCAGAGGGCATCGCATGTGCAAAGGCCAGGAGAGCAGAGCTCAAGACATGGGAGACAGAGGTCGGGGGTTCCTCACTCCCCTGGTCAATGGCTGCGTAGGGTGCTGCCTGGCCCTTCAACATGCTCTTCCTTGCTTAAGAATGAAACTCCTTTCTCCACCAATGGCAACGATGTTGCACGGAGAGGATGCCACCTCAGCAAATGCTGATGCACGCGTTCTGCAGTGAGCTGGAAGCAGCTGGCCTGGCTTGGCCTGTGCCGCCCTCCCCTCCTCCCCAGGCAGGATCCACACTGTCATCAGCACCGTGGGGCTGATTGCTCAAAGAGGGCAGTCTTCCTGCCTCACTACGCCGAGCCTGCCTCAGCCCAGGCAGCCTGGCCACACCCGAGGCCCATCCAGACTTGCTGTTTGAGGGTCGAGGCCCCCTTCGAGGAGAAAGGCCCCCAACTCACTTAATAACATTTTCCCTCTGCCTGTCTAATTAACTCCGTCACTGTATCTGCAGTCAGATAAAATGCTCATTTCACACCACATTAATTTTTATCAGCTGAACATTAAGCAACACAAAGCTATCTATGCTTGGTTTAATTTACATACTGACAGACCTACAAAGCGTTACCCACAGTGGCTGCGAAGCAAATAAGCAGAACTGGCATCAAACAAGGCTCTTCAAAATGAAATATTGATTTGCAAAGCTGACAGTCGAGAAGTGTTGGAAGGAAGAGGGTGAGAAAGTAAGGGGTACAAGGGCTCTTTTTCCTTGAACAATTACTGATGGGGTCAACCAGGAGGTCTCCTGAAGGTCAAGTAGAGGGTTCAGTTGAGCTCCAGGATCTAGAGGATCAGCTGTGCTTTGGGGACACAGCCCCACAGAGTCCATACAGCTCCCTGGAAATGGAGATCTGTGTACCACTCTATTATCAGAGCCCCCGCCCCTCCACACACACACTCTGACATATCTTACTTCTGTAACTGTGCTCAAGCTATTTCTCTAAAAGTATATTCCTTCCCCAACTTCATAGTCAAGCTCAGGCATCCCCTCCTCCAGGAAGTCTTCCTTGTTCATCCCTCCTCAAAAGAATACCTAGAAGAGGGTCTGTATTGCACTTATCACAATGAATTTTAATAATCCATTTCTTATGTCTATTTCTCCCACTGGTTGCATTTATGTAATTTTTTTTTTATAACTGGAGTGGGGCCTGAGAACCTGCATTTCAAATGTGTATGCCTAACCATGGTTTTTCTCCATCCATCCCCTGCCTTATTTGGGATATAACTGCCACATAACATTTGTGGAAATTTAAGGTATACAACATGATAATTTGATACACGTACCTATTGCTACATTTTTACTAAAGTTAATTAATTCATCTTTACCTCACATAATTCCATTTTGTTGTTGTTGTCATGGTGAGAACATTAAAACTCGACTCTCCTAACAACTTTTACCTATATAATACACTATAGTGAACTGCAGTTACATGCTGTACCAAGATCCACAGACCCACCATCTTACTGCAGATTTTCTAAGAGCACACTTTGAGAACCTTGGTGATGTTAGAAGGGAGTGGATTGGGGGAACAGGGTGGGAGCTGGTTGGTAGGGGGGCTAGCAGAGAACTCTACTCTCCTGAGGAAGCTGGAAGCTGGAATTAGACTTGGACATGATGCAGCATCACAGCTTGAAAAAGATTCAGGACTGACAGAGGGTGTGGAAAACACAAATCTAAAACCTGGAGAGTAGAGGAGACTAGATTTACTTTGAAATACCTATGTAAATCCCAGTTTCAGACCAACTCTTGTCCTCCTGTGAGTTTCAACCTGCAGATATCCACTTTGCATCAAGCTGCCACGAGGGAGAAGAGCACAATACCTTCCCAACCATACAGGCCAAAGTAGGCTGAGTTTTCAGCTTTGCAACACTAAGAATTTTAGTAGATAGTCATGCATACGCAACACACAACATTCATGCTATGGTTGTACATGGCTCCCCCTAAAGAAACTTCTGGGCTGGCTTCAGTTTCACAATCATGCATGCCAGGGCTTGTAGATATCAGTTGGTTCTAGAATTACACAGGTTTTTTTTTGTTTTTTTGTTTTTTTTTTTGCTTTCAACACCAGCACAGCACAATTTTTCAGAGATGTCTAACTCATAGAGGGCCTAGATCCTTCCTTTGGACCAAAAAGCTTCAAAATGATGGACTGGAATTTGTTTATTCAGTGGTGTTTAGTGGGATAGGAGCTTTTAAAGAAAAGTCTGCCTCATTTAGACTCAAATGTGCATAAGACCGACTGTGGACTGAGCCCAGGAAAGGTCATGGGCTCTGGGTGCCAGGCCTGGTTCAGGCATAATCAGCTGTATGAACTTGGACAAGTCACTTAAATTCCCTGAATCTGTTTCCTCATCTCTAGTATGGACTTAATAATATGACTTTCGCATCACAGAACTGTGATACTGAGTCAACGTGCTTTGAAAAATCTAAATCTAAAGAATATTGGCTTTTGGTAATTATCTACTAACCTTCCCACAGATAACAATGAAACTACCTATACAAAATAATTTTTAAAAATTATTTGAAGACAATGGAGTACAACCAAAAGCAAAAAGAAACTGGAAAAGAGCCTTTACCTGGAAACATAGGGCCTCCACTTGGTAAAATTTATGAATTTGTAGATTTTTGCCTAAAAACACACCCTAGTTAGTTTTTGACTCTGCAGAGCTTAAACTATTAGAGATAAGATCTGAGTTTGGAGAGGAACTGAAAGTTAGGGGACCAATTCTGGAAGGGTGGAAACTGCAGAAGAACAAGTCACAACACCTGTGTATAAAATCTGCCCAAATTCTTGGCTGACTGCTAAACTTTGCACGCATGGGGAAGATCACAAGGGATTCAGTACAAAAGCAGCAGCTGAAGGATTAAAGAAAAGGGTTAGCTGTTGCTGACCACGGGGAAGACAAAGCTTGAGTTGGCTGAGTTAACCGGCTGCTTTAAAAACAGACAAACTCTTCAGAGGAACATAACAGAATGTAGAGTCTCTGTAACATATACTATATACTATCTAATCAAAGTCACTGGACATGCAAAGAAAGAGTAAACTTTAACCCATACTCAAGAAAACATAAGAAAAGGAGTCAATAGAAACCAATCCCAAGAATATTCAGATAGTGCATTCAATAGGCAAGAACCTTAAAGAAAGTATGTTCAAAGAATTGAAAAAATATATATGTATATACATACATAATGCATGAACAGATGTGTAACCTTAGTGACAAATAGAAAC
Source organism: Bos javanicus (assembly GCF_032452875.1). NCBI lineage: Eukaryota > Metazoa > Chordata > Mammalia > Artiodactyla > Bovidae > Bos > Bos javanicus. The sequence goes on along the minus strand of NC_083877.1, from coordinate 48,914,092 downwards.
TGTGACAGCAAACCAGACGGAAATCCTAGAATTAAAAAGAAAAGTGACTACAATGAAAAAAAAATTGCGTATGAGCTTAACAGGAGATTGAAGATGGTAGGAGAGTCCGTGTATCTGAATATGGATCAATAGAAAGTATACACTCTTTAAGAACAGAGAGGAAAAAATTGGAGAAAAGTGAGTAAAGTCTCAGAGACCAGCAAACAGTTTAACATACATGACACTGAAGCCCTGGAAGGATAGGAGAGAGATAATGGGCAGAAAATATATTGGAAAGAATGGCTGAAAACTTCCTAAATGTGGTGAAAGATATCAACTTATAGCTTCAAAAAGCTCAACACATCCCAAGCAGGATAAACTGAAAGAACCCCATACCTTGTCAAACATAGTCAATTTTTTTTTTGAAATCCAAAGATAAAGAGAGAATTTTGAAAGCAACCAGAGAAAAACAGACATTATATTCAAAAGAAACAACAATATGAATAATAGCCAACTTCTCTCTCAAAAAAAAAACCGAAGTCCAAATGATGATGGAATGACTTCATTAAAATAAAGAAAGAAAAATTCAGAACTCTATATTCAGGAGCAAAGGCAAAATAAAGTCATTTTAAGATAAGCTAAAACTCAGAGATTCATTATCAGGAAACCAGCACTAAATGGAATGTTAAAGAAGCTCCTTAGTTTGAAGGGAAATGACACATAATGGTAAACAGATCTACAAGAAAGAATGAGGATCACTGAAGAAAAAAATTTTTCATGAAAATATGTAGTTATTCATATTTTCAGTGTTAAGCAAATGTATCCCATATAATATTTAACTGTATGATAAATGGCATGTAATCTCTAAACAGAATGTATAAATCCTATAAATTCTTTTTCCTGCCCCTAAAGAATCCCTTTCCTTTCAAAAAAAGTAAAGAAAACTTGGTTTTATTACCTAGCTCTGTGATCTTAGGCAAAAAGTGAACTTATCTGTGCATTTGTTTCTCCATTTATAAAACAAAAAGATGCACTAAATCTCAAAAGTGTTTTTCAGCCTGTACATACAGTGATTCTATAGTAAACTGGAGCAGTATATTAATAATATTCTCTATTTCATTTTTACTAATTATTATTTCTATATTTTCATTATTATAGTTAAGGTAACTTTTCTTAATGATGAGATGAACTCATAAAATTTACCCAAGGTAGTATGAACCTCAGAAGCTTCTTAGATACACCAAACCCTTCTATGACTCACAGTTCAAAAACAACCCCAAAGGTACTCCTGTTGCTCAAGTAATCAAATGAGGTTAAGTTCACAGTACATATGTGCTGCACATGGTCCAGCCTTAAACAGATAAAGGTAAGGTGGTTTGATGATCCCAGTTGTCAGATCCTTTCACGTGTGCAACATAGCGACACTGGAAGCCTGCTTCTTAGTCATCTTGGAACACTGGAGGAACTACATTAAGCCACATCAGCATGTGCTTCGCCGAGCGCAAAAGTTCACCGCGCAAGTCCAGGCTGAGTGTGAAGCAGCGAGTAGTAAGGCCCCAAGGACTAGGGACAGTTAATTAAACCTTCAGTGTGCCCATGCTTCACTGGGGGGTGAACCTGTGGACATTCCAAGGGCTTCCTGGTGATCTGCCATAGAGATGGACTGAAGCCAGGCTAGACCCAAGGCTTGCTGGCCACCATGTGCTGGCAGGTTGCCTCTGGGGTGACCTTCCACAGTTACAAAGCTCTGTGACATTTAAGCAAGGGGACCATTCCCTCCCGCCTCAGTGCCTCTGACACTCTGCCGGAGTACGCCAGCCTTGGAAGGTTCTCGACTGAGTGTACTCTAGAACGGCTTCTTTGAGGACCTGGGTCCAGGCTGGCCCTCTGAGGTGGCAGAAGAAAATCAGAATAATTCCATCCCTTCATCGGCAGCAGCCGTCAAATTCTGCTGAGCACAGCGTGTTCAGTCGTCTCTTTTCTCCCTCAGAAAACAGTCACTGTGAATAACCTGCTGTTTGGCAACAGCTCTACTTAAAATGTCATGTTAATATGATTATTTACAAATACTGGTATAAATGAAATAAAGGCCTGACTGAAACAGAAAATTTCGAAGCCTAACACCATGGCTTTAATGAACAGAGCAGAGAAATGCTGAATAATTTTCTGCTTATTTTGCAGCATTCTTGATAAGCCCTTTCTCCCTCCTCTACATACATCCCAGGTTAAATTTTTCTTTTTTAATTTGTTCCAACTTCCCAACCCGTGGCCCATCGTGTGGTAAACATATCATTTGTGTTTTGAAGGACTTGTAGACATATTTGAAAGTTGCCGCTTCAGGACCATTACACCTACTTTTATGCTATCCTTTGGGGAAAGACAACATGAAAGCCTTAGGGGAAAAAATCTGGGTATATAACCAGTGAGCTAAAGTCTGCTTTCCCATATCCAAATCTCCACTAATGTCAAAGGCAACTGAGTCACTGTAGTTGCTGTAAACTGCCTGTGGGTTTCTGACAGTAAAATCCAATATATTTTCAAAACAAAAACTAGAATCTTCTAAGCCATGAGCCACTGTTTCATTTTTGACAGTGCAGAGTCACCAATGAATTAGAATCTGAGCAGAAAACAACTGGCTTTCTTTCCTGTTTTCTGTTTAGATGAGTGCTTTGACCCATCTGCCCATATCCTTGACTTCACTGATCAACGCAGGTTAGGCCTGGAGTTTTGTCTTTCAACTTCCAGATCTTCACCCAAGCTCATGTAGGAAACATGAGGTGGTAGGGCTGATCTCAGATATGTGTGTCTGAAACCAAATTCTGGACCTCAGTTTCTAAAATGCAACACCACCTCCCACCGTTTGCCAACCACATAAAAGCCTCAAGGAAACACTGCTAGAGCATCATAATTTATTTTTCTAGCACCATTTTAGGCTTTCCAGATGGCACAGTGGTGCAGAATCCAATGCAGGAGACTCAAGAGACCCAGGGTTTGATCCCTGGGTTAGGAAGATCCCTTGGAGGAGGGTGTGGCAACTCACTCCAATATTCTTGCCTGGAGAATCCCAGGGACAGAGGAGCCTGGAGGTCCATGAGGTCACACGACTAAAGCCACTTAGCACACAGCACAGCACCATTTTGGCATGGATATTTTTGGGTGATAGCAGCTATTCACAGTCACCACCCACTTGGTGTGTTCCAGCTCAGGAATAAAGACAAAGAATCCTTATCTACAGAACTAACCTAGGCGAAGAGGCTGCGAGTGAGGACAGGAATAGAGAGAATTCAACCTGGAGCCTCCAAGACAGTGGTGCTCAGCGTGGGGTATTCCCCACGTGCAGGCTGGCAGCAATGATCACTTTACTGCTATACTCACCACGCAACAACGTTAGTGGCAGCGATAAAACCTCAGCTCCTAGACGAGTGGCTTGTGATACGTAAATTGCTTCCACACTCTTCTTATGAACTGTCTCAGAAAAAGCGGCCAAGCCTCAGGCGAGTATTTTGGAGGGGGTTCAAAGCTTGACAGTGGTTTAGACTAGAAGCTCCTAGAGGGAAGCAGGCTCAGTTCTTGACCTCATTTCTGTTGGGCACAGCATGGCACCATGGTGGTATACGGCCATCTAAAAGTGTAATCATGAGGGAAGGATGTGGAGCAGCCACTGAACTCTTAAGTTTACAACTGTAAACAGTTTCTTCCCTTCCCTCACTCCACAATGAGCCAGCCAGAAACAACAGGTTTACTTGCCAACCTCACAAGTTAGAGGAGACTTTCTTTATGATACTCCCTAAGTATGCCTCCTCTCATCTACACCCTCATCCTTCCTTTTCCTCCAGTCCCACTCAAGGCAAAAGTACCTCATAGGCTAGATCACCATGGGACATTATTTACAGCAACTTATTACAGTAGAGATAGCTCTGGACAATTACCCAAATGGCCCTGTGCCTTAGTTTCTTCAGCTTTAAAATGGGAACAGTACTACCAGACGTCTGGCCTATATCCCAGGATTACTGTATCAGAACGTTTAAAGCTTATGTAAATATTATCAGCATCACTGCAATATTTTTCTAACCTCTGCATCCTCCAAACAGGAAGTGTGAAATGAATCTGTGGTTCATGACAGAGTGGAAAGAGGCCTGCATGAGGAGTGAGCCAGGGTCTGGCTGTGGTTCTGCATCCATCTCATTCTGTGTGCTGGAACAAGGCTACCTGGCTCTCTGGATTATGGACAGGGTGAGAGGCTAGCTCTGGTGGGACACATAGACTATGTCAGCTCAAAGGGACTCCTGAGATGGCAGAAGGACACAAAACTAGGCGGCTGGCAGTTCTGGTGCAGGCTGCAATCTTAGAGGTGACACCCTGCTGCTGCTGCTGCTGCTGCTAAGTCGCTTCAGTCGTGTCTGACTCTGTGCGACCCCACAGACGGCAGCCTACCAGACTTCCCTGCCCCTGGGATTCTCCAGGCAAGAACACTGGAGTGGGTTGCCATTTCCTTCTCCAATGCATCAAAGTGAAAAGTGAAAGTGAAGTCATTCACTTGTGCCCAACTCTTAGCGACCCCATGGACTGCAGCCTACCAGGCTCCTCTGTCCATGGATTTTCCAGGCAAGAGTACTGGAATGGGGTGTCATTGCCTTCTCCAAGGTGACTCCCTAGATTCCCCTAAATGCAAAAGCTGGATTCTAAACTTAGAATCGTGATGAGGACTCAGTGGGAAAGGCTGGGCTGGGCGATGGCAGTGATTTGGCCTGTAGAAGCCTTTTAGCACTGAAAAAACAAACTGTTTTGAGAAATAAATCCCTTCCAGAGAAACCCAAACACCATTTTATACCCGCTAGGATGGCAATTAAATAGAAAAAGAAAAAAGAACATAAAGAGTGTTGGGAAAATGGAGAATAATTGGAGCCCTCACACATTGCTGGTGAGAATATAAAATGGTATAGCCATTTTGGAAAACAGTTTAGCAGTTCCTCAAAAGGTTAAACATGTATTATCATATAACCCAGCAACCCTAGGTTCAATCCCAAATGTATACCAGGAAGAACTGAAAGCAGGTGTCAAACAAAAACTTGTATATAAATCTTCATAGCAGCCCAACTCGCGCTTGGCAAAAGGCGGAAACAACTTTAACCCTCTACCAATGAATGAATGAATAAACAAAATGTGGTGTATCCATACAATAGAATATTATTGACCAACAAAAAAGGAATAAAAGACAGATACAACTTGCAAGACGGATGGACCTTAAAAACATGATGCTAAGTGAAAGAGGCCAGACATAGAAGGCCACACGACAGATGATTCCATTTACGTGAAGACCTCAAATAGGTAAATATACAGACATCAAAAGCAGATTAGTAGCTGCCAAGGGCTGGGAGCTGGGAATGTTCCCAGTTTAGTTCGGGAAGGGGGCTCCTTTTGGGGTGATGAAAACATTATGGACTAGACAGTGGTGATGGCTGCACAATCTGTGATATGCTAAATGCCACTAAGCTGTGAAGTTTAAAATGGCTAATGTGGTAAATTTTGTATGTCATGTACCACAATAAATTAAGAAAAAAGAAAGAAAACCAGACAAAGATGGTGATGAGCTGGGTGGAAGGGGAGGTTCTAGAGCTCCAATAGCGGAAGAACCTTCAAAAACCATCTCTGCCACACAATGAGTGCTCTTCCAAGGGCCTGTGTTGTTGGTTTAATTGACAAAGTATTCCTAATAAGTCCCAAGGAGATACAGGTCTTTTCCTTACAAAGAGGAAACGATCATATCTCCTGGCAGCTCATTACACATTCTTTTGGTACCATGAGTTGTTTTAAAACCGTGAAATTAGTTCTGGCAGAGTTTACAGAAAAATACCCATGAGATGAGACTGAATGAGTTATGTAAGACTCCTCGTACTCTGCGTATGAGATATTAACTCTATATTGGCAGAGCCAAGGACATAGATGTCTCTTACAAAGCAGCAGCACACTTTGGCCTCTGCCAAGACTAGCACGTGGTTGAGGGGGAGAATCAGTCATATGGACATGGATCTGGATGAACCCATCAAACCATCTCCTGTGTCTAGCCACATCCTCCTTCTCCACTTGAGACCATGGAGGCACCCAGACAGGTGAAGGGAAGAAGGGACTCGCCCACAGAAATCGGTTCTACTAAAGTTCCAGACTTTTTCCAGGGGGTTGGTTGACACTCGGGTGTGGATAGGAAGCCTTTAAAATCAACCAGGTATCAAAAACATTAATACAATCATCACTGTTGGAGAGCTGTGTCATAGACCAGCCCTAGTTCAACTAGGAGGGTGACTACTTTGATCAATGGAGCTTGAATTCTGGCATGAAGGAGACACATATTACAAAGGTTTTACCTGGCAACAGTCACTAAACCAATGAGCGCTGAACAAGTTGCTAAGTTCATGAGCTCTGTTTCTTCCTTCTCTTCTTCCTATAGACATACACACACATTTAACCTAGAGTGTACCTCCAAAAGATACATCCAGATACATATGGAATATTCTACCAGTAAGATGTAATACTTCATGATTTCATTTATTTAGAAAATAGCAAGGAAACAGAAAACAAGTTAGGAAAAAAAAAAAAAAAAAAGCCTGCTCAAGGTATATGTCTCAAAGATCAAATACTTAAATCTGGAGAAGCCCTTAGGATGCTATTCAGAATTCATGGACTCTTATTTCATAGAGAAACTACAAACTTGGTTATCTGGTTCCTAAAACCAAACACTGGCTTCTGAGAAGGGCGAGAGGAAGCCCCACAGGCCAGATGCCCTGACTGCAGCAGTATGTGACTTCTGACCACGGAAGGAGGAAGATCCAGAAGGACTTGGAGCAAGCAGAAGTAATCAGAAATCGAATAGCCTGGAGCCAACAAACCTGACCCACCAGAACAGGCGTCCAACAGAGTACAAACCTAGGAGTCATGCAGACCCAAGTCTGAAGTCCAGACTTTGCAACTTACTTGCTGTGCAGTCTTGGGTAAGTTACTCCCCCTCTCTGACCGCTAGTTTCCTTCTCTTAATGAATAAGACAGCCCCATTTTAGAGTGGGAATAGGTATATTGACATACCAGGGTTATTGTGAAAGTGAGATGGTTTATGTAACAACATAACAAAGGCACCTAGTAAGTTCTCAAAAAAAAAAAAAACCAAGGATGTTTTATTTTAAAGACCTGAGGACATTAGGGTACCACAGTGTGGTGTGGTTATTCATGTTTGAAGTGAGAATCCTGAGTTATCGGAGAGCAGGCTAACCAGGCTCTGCTGGTTCTCAGTGAGAGGGCAGAGACTTCCCCTCTAACAAGGCTCTTCATCCCCTTCCTCCCTCCCCCAGGACCCTGGTACCTCAAGCATTCACTCCTTCAACCCTTCCCTGGAGCCCTGTTTTGACTTATTCCTTCTCTTTTCAAAGTTTATTCTCAGGTAATTATGCTTCTATGTATTATCTGAGTAAACTAGTTTATCCTAAGGTGTCAACATTTGATCCTAGCAAAGCAAAGTTTTCGTGGGTATTGGTTATCTAGGGGCACTGCCATCAGTCAAAGGAATCCACCCTCAGTGGTGACATTTCAGCAAAGGTGCATCTTCTCAATCACACCTGTAAGAAGTTTCTTCTGTTTGGCTAAAACATTACCATAAGGAGTCTGGGGGCACTGAAAAGGTTTAAGACCTGGATCCTGAAGGTACCTGTGTTCCTTATCAGAGTGAGAGTGAAATGGGTATCCTTTCAAAACATCATAGCTCTCCTTCGGATTGGTTCACAGTGACTTTATTTCTAATTTACCTTGGTCCAAAAACATTGTGGAGGAGAGTTCTGAATCTCTAAAGGAAACAAGGTCTTATGCTAAGAAGATCCCACCCCTGAAATATGAAGTTTATTGTGATGCTTTCCTGCTAAAATGCACCGAGAAGTAGCACGCTTTTCTTTGTTCTTTTTTCACTTCCTTCTGCCATCTGATGTTCTTTTAAATACCCATGTGCTGGGACTGCCATTGCAGAGAGGCAGATAAGGATGGAGGGACACAGGAATAGACAGATGGCCGAAGGATTTCGGAATCTATCAAGATGTGTAGAAGGAATATCTCAGTCTTTTTGTCTCTTTCAGTACCTCTGACTCTGGCTTTCCCTTTAAAATGATCGCTAGGATCAAGTGGAAAATATTGTCCATATTTCATCTTCCCAATGATAGAGGCTCTGATTTCTTATGGGGATAGGAAGCATGTCTGTCATATGCACAGGTCCATCTCTCGTACCTGGACCAGGGTCTGCAACAATTCTGCCTAATTCCTCTCAATGCTGCATGCAAGAATATTTATACTAGTTGCCTGAAACTGATTACAATGGAAGTGTTTACACCACAGAAATTGGCAGGCACTGAAAATCAGGACTTCCCTGCCCCCATCCACTTGGAGAGCCAATTATTAAACATTTATCAGCAAACTGCTAATAGGTCTTCCATAAATATTTGTTAAATAAACACAGGAAGAATGACAAGCTGTCCCACTTAATGCAGTCATTTCCAGCACCTCTCAGCCCCTTCCCACAGCATACCCTCTGTTAAGTTCTCAACAACAGGATGACAAACCTTAGGATTTGGTTATGAAGCAGAGAAAGAAATGCCAGGAAGACTAAGTTAAAACAACATTTCTCTTTGGTGATAGTGTCTCTGACTCAGCTCTGGCGGAAAGTAACAACCTTATAAACCCACAAGGAAGTGGAGAAGATTTCACATCATTTCTCATTTCTTTTGATGCTAAAAAGAGAATCGTTTTAAGTGTAGGGACAGGGCTGTGAGAGGAAGGATGCCTGGCTCGGAGAGAGCAATCACACACAGCAGCCTTCTCTCTGTGACCTCAGGGAGCAAGTGACTTTCTCTGAGTGTAGGTTTCCTTGCTATTAACTAGTAAACAATACTTCCTCTGCCTAACTTAGAGGGTAATCCCCTGTTGAACTCCTATTCATCCTCCAGAACCCAGTTCTCATGCCTCTGCTCCTTCTGCTGCTTCAGAAGAAGAGGGCTTTGCCCTTTGGGGTCCTTCACATCACTGCTGTCTTGACTCCAGCCTTAACTACGCTGGGCTGCATAGAGTTGCTGATATATCTGGTCCCTGCAACTTCTGTCATTCTGCGACCTCCTCAAGGGCAGGGGGCCACTTTGAGGCTGTACTGCCAGTACCTTCCACAGTGCCTGGCACACAGTAATTGATCATTTCATGTTTACTGAAGTCAACCACTGAAAAACTTGAAGTGAGAGGACTTTAAAACTGCACATGTTATGTATGCTGCTGCTGCTGCTAAGTCGCTTCAGTCGTGTCCGAGCCAGGCTCCCCCGTCCCTGGGATTCTCCAGGCAAGAATGGGCTTGGCCAAAAAGTTTGTTTGGGTTTTTCTGTAACATCTTATGAAAAAATACAAATGAACTTTTTCAGCCAAAGCAATGTATAAAATATAAAGCATTATTATCAAGGACAGCCAGCACAGAAGTGTGGCACGTTCCTGCCAATCCTTAGGGATGGCCCTTGCCTGCACAGACCCTATGAAAGTGTTTAATCCCATAGCTGCCAGATAAAACTCATGAACACCTGGAGGACGGGTGGAAAGGATCAATTAGGAACTACAGAAGCATTCTTCTCAATAGTGGCCTCCTCCTCCTTCTCCCAATGTGTTCCAACAGCTTTATTCCACGTTCTGAACCCTCCCTGCCCATAGGGCTCAGAGGTAAGAATATTATATAAGGAATAAATTCTGCCTTCATTTGTTTTAATAAAAGAAACAGCCCATTTAAAGGAACACAGACATTAGCGGCTCAGATATTTCAGAATGTGAATACAACCCAGAGGCTCAGGAATACAGAACGGCTGTCTTGAGAATGACCATTTTTTCCTACTTAAAGCATTCTGGAAAATTGCTCCGTGTCCCCATGCCAAAATGAAAAAATGAAAAACATAAGGGCTATTTGGAATGTCTCTTTATTTTACAGATGACTTTAATGCATAATGTTATAAAGACATGGAGCTCTCTGGCCTCAAATGCCCTGATGTGGCTGTCCAAAGCCCAGAGAAGCAGCTCGCCACCGTGTGGAGTCTGTGAGCAGACCCTTGCAAAGCACACTCACCATCTCAGATGAGTTGCATCATCGTTCATGAGCTTTTTAGTTTTCCTCCTAAAATATAAGCCTGCTGCTGCTGCTGCTGCTAAGTCGCTTCAGTCGTGTCTGACTCTGTGCGACCCCATAGACGGCAGCCCACCAGGCTCCCCCGTCCCTGGGATCCTCCAGGCAAGAACACTGGAGTGGGTTCCCATTTCCTTCTCCAATGCATGAAAGTGAAAAGTGAAAGGGAAGTCGCTCAGTCGTGTCCGACTCTTAGCGACCCCAGGGACTGCAGCCTTCCAGGCTCCTCCGCCCATGGGATTTTCCAGGCAAGAGTACTGGAGTGGGGTGCCATTGCCTTCTCCCATAAGCCTGCTAGTGTGGGATAATTCCTTAACTGTTTCACAGAAGAAAATGATGATGGTGGTGGTGTATTGCCGTGTAAAAAGCTGTTTTCATGTATATCTGCCCCCTTTTATTAGACATAACAACCATGTTCACTAGGTGGGGAATGAATTACTGATGTTGCAGATGTAGAAAGGAAGGCTGAGAGAGGTGCCTTGGCTGGCTCCAGGGGTCATTGCCGGGCAATGGACCCAAAGCTCTTGTATGATGGCTGGTAGGAGTGGCGTGGGGGTGGGGAAGTAGAGAAGGAGAAGCATTTCTGTAAGTAGACAGAATCTGAAAGAACACAAGGGCTGGAGTCAGGCTGACCTGCATCTGCACTCAGGCCCTCCCAAGGACAGGTCTCCTGGTCACCAGCCAACTCTCACTCCTCTGTCCACAGTTTCCCTACCTGAAGATATGATTAAGAGTTCCCAACTCAAAGGCTGTTGTGAGGACCATTTGGGGTTGGGTAAGAGGTAGAAGAAAAAGTAGATGGTAGGGATTAAAAAAAATATTATCATTACTTCTAGCTTGACCAAGGGCTCTTGGCCCTGTAAAGGGATTAATTTCATTCATCCTCTGAGATTCTGCCTGGTGGAAGTCCTAAATATTTCATGAGGCCCATCTCTCTTTTACCCCTTTAGGGGCTAAGCAAAAGACAAGTTGTTCAAGTGTCTGGCTTGCATTTTCAGAAGGAAGAAACATGCCTGTCCAAGATACTCTGTGTGTGTGCGTGTGTGTGTGTGTGTGTGTGTGTGTTGGGGTGGAATAAGCCTGGTGGCCTATCTCTTCCACTCTTCTCAAATTTTGAAACAATATTCACTTGTTGTTGACAGACCATTTTTGTCTTTTTCAGATATTTCTGTGTCTACAGAAATGAAATTCTTTGCCCAGATTCAATAAGGCAGGAAATCAATTAAGGTTTTCATTTTCTGCTCAGCCTCAAAAGCAAGACAATGAGAGAAGGCCTAAGTAAAGAAAATGTGTACAGATTCCTGGAGGTTTCATTCTGGGTTCTATGTTCTGGAAAAAAAAAATAAAACAAGAACAAAGAGACTTCTATGTTTTATTTAAAAAATAAATGCTTTTTTTTTTCTGTTTAAAAAAAACGTACAAAGTCACTCCACTCGATTTTGATTAATATGGACAAATCTGACAGAGGAAAGACACCTCAATTTTTGAGAGACAGCCCTCCACCTAAGCTTGGTTTTTAAATGGCTACATTTAAATATTTCTTTCTCTGTTCATTTCCAAACCTGGGCCATAAATCACCCTTATGAACACAATGGTCTGTGCTATAGCAATTTATCATTTGGATAATGTCACCTGTTCAGGTGTGCATTAATTTATGCCTCAAATTAGCACTCGGGTTGGCTGAAATCTTCCCCCTCATCTGTACATCCTGAGCAAGAGCCCCCGGGGACCCACGTGCACAGCCCAGGGCAGGGAGGAACATCGGGACCTCTTTACTCTCAGCTGAAGAGGAAGAAGTCAGTGGAAAAAACCTCAGGGCCCAAGAGTCCTGTCTAGGTGACTTGTTCAGTCTCCTCACGTTCTTCGTCCAAGGAAGGTATCTATTATGAGACGGTCAACAATTCCACCCCGAAGAGCAGACAACACATGTGTCAGCTTTTAAATTTTTGCTCAAAGAGAAGACAGGGAACTGAAAAGGAGTGAGATGGAGGGATGTGGATCCCTTAAGGCAGTGTCACAGATTGGAAAGGACACCAGAGTGGATGTCGGGATGTGTGGGTCCTAGTGCTGCTGCTATTGTGGGTCCTGTTGCTCAGCTCAGTATCATCTTTCTGAGCCTCAGGGTATCTAGTCATAAAATAAAAGATCTCCAGGGTCCTTCACTGATACTGCATGGCTCTAATTCAAGAGAAAGCAGCTGTTTATTACTACAGCCAATTATTTATTCCTACCTGCAACCCTTACAATGTAATTATTTTCTCCAGCTACCCCAAAATAGATGAGGTGGAGGTGACTGTAAGTTTCTGGGCCATAATCTGAAGAATTGGTTTTTACACATCTGGGTTGGGAAACCTTTATTTGGTTTTCTCCTTTTCTAACTCCACTTTGTTGTTTGTTTTTTTTGCTCTCCTCCCCTCTGCCCTGCCTCATGTTTCACTATTTCTTTTCTCCACATATCTCAGAACAGACAAAACACTAGCAGGAGCTGGTGTTTGTACGAGCAAGCATTCAAGAAGGGTTTGCTCTGTGTTAGGGATCACCTCATCATTTTTGAATACAACTATCTCTTTTAATGCTCCAAATAGCCTAAGGAGGCCTGCATTAATCCTTCCCATTTGACAGGTGAGGAAACTGAGACACTGAGAGGTAACTTGCCCAAGATCTCACAAGGAATGCTGCTAAGTCTGCTGCTGCTGCTAAGTCGCTTCAGTTGTGTCCAACTCTGTGCGATCCCTAGAAGGCAGTCCACCAGGCTCCCCCATCCCTGGGATTCTCCAGGCAAAAACACTGGAGTGGGTTGCCATTTCCTTCTCCAATGCATGAAAGTGAAAAGTGAAGTCGTTCAGTCGTGCCCGACTCTTAGCGACCCCATGGACTGCAGCCCACTAGGCTCCTCCATCCATGGGATTTTCCAGGCAAGAGTACTGGAGTGGGGTGCCATTGCCTTCTCCGTCACAAGGAATAGCAGAATTTGAATCTGATCCCAGGGCCATCTGACTTCCAAATGAGTGCTATTTCCGTAAGTGTTGAAGGGAGCAAGTTCAAATACCAGGGTCCTTTAAAATGTGGTTTAGTAAGTTTGATTGCTTAAGCTCCCCTGGTGATTATGATCACCTATAGTCAAGTGGGATTACAAATGTTTTCGAATTTCCACAAATGAGAGAGGTGTGACTACAAAATTACATATGCATGAGATTAAACGACTGATTGCAGGAGCTACACACAAAAACTAGTCTCCTATCATTCTGGCCAAGGTTTATGCATTTGAATTGTAAATTTGGAGATCCTGGCTCAGTTTACTCCTCTTAATAAGCCTGTGATCACAGCTTTTACATTAAAATCGTCTCTTCAACAGAAGAAACCTAAAATCTAAATTTATTCATTGTTCTTTTTTAATGGCCTCTATAAACGCATAATTTAAAAAATGATTTCCTCATGGCCCAAGTAAACCCCTGGGGAAACAACTTCCCAGCCACAGTTTTTAAAGGCACCAGTTCTGTGGAGGGAGTGCAAACTGTGAGAATCCCATGGACCCAGTCCTGAGCACATCCAGGGCGATGAATCAGTGCTTCCACCAGTCACTTCCCCAGTATGCAGCCTGAGTCCTCCCAGGCTCCTCTCTGCTCTCCCCTCCCCCTCACGTGGCCAGTCCCCTCTGACCATGACGCCACTCTCCACTGACAGGCAAGGGAACACCTGCCAGAGGGTGACTTCACCACACCAATCACTCTGACAACAGCCCAAATAAAACCGTGTCATTGAAACCACAAACAACAATGCAACAGGGTTGCAGAACTCAGAGTCACAGAAGAGGGGGGAGAGAGAGAGAGAAAGAGAGAGAGAGAGCGCCTTACTGCCACAGACAGAAGACGATCACCCGCACTGTGACTTGGAAGATACACTCAGACAGTGCACCCAGAGGGGAGAGTGAGGAGGCAGAAAGCACTGGCTTTGAGCCCAGTAGGACTCCTTACTAGGGATGCAACCTCGGGAAACATTGATCCTCTCTCGGCCTGTTTTCCTATCTGTAGCTTGGAATAACAATAGGACCCAACTCATGGGGTTGTCCTAAGATACCGAGCACTTAGATAGAAAATGAAGAGCTTGCCATTTGATTTGAGTTCATTGACTTTCATTGTATTATTAAATTGAGATTTCATGGCAGGTCTGTCTCCCCTGCATATTACGGAACGTTCTGGAGCCTGGAGTGCCCCTCTTTGGCAAACTGCTGGCTGCACCATTCAGGAGGATGGGGAAGAAGCCGGCATTTCAGTCCTGGTTTTGCCTCTGACCACATGAGGGACTTGAGACAGTCACTTCACTTGGTGTCAGTTTCCATTTCTGCCAGATAAACATGTGATTGTCTAATACAGCATCGTTTCCTCTCCTTATTGTTCAGTACCAGACCGTCAATATGAGTGGCAAAGGCACACATTCTAGGTGGCCAGGATCTGTCTCCTTTGGAACCTGGAGTTCTCTTCCTCCACACCTGCTCCGCCCCCAGGAATGTCAGGGCAGGCTGGGCAGGGCTCAGTGCCTGGGAACTGTTTGCAAGGCCTCCCTCCCCCTGCAGTTCTCCAGCCAAGGCCGGCATCCCTAATAAGCATTTTATGCAGTGATGTGCCACTTAGAAATTTTTCCTTTCAGTAGGAAAGTCGGAACTGTCAGAGGAGTTTAACTCTTCTGTATCTGACTTCTTGGTAGGAACTCAAGAGGGGAAAAAAACCGCAAGGAGTTTTAAAAAAACAAAAACAAAACCATCAGGGCAAGAGGAAAGTCCATATTCTAGTGGCTGGCTGGATCAAAAATCATCCAGTGCACCCACGCTCTGACTGCAAGCTTATTTCTGGGCACAGAAGCAGCACCATACTAATTCTGAGCCAGAGAGGAAAGGAACATTTCAAACTTCTCTTGCCATGCCTTTTGGAATGCCATCCTTTTAGTTCAACAGGAGTTGCTCATCAGTATACTAATGGGAACTTTTAGATCACCTTCATTGTCGCCTCACCCAAGGAGATGCAGTGGTCATGAGAATAACAGCACCTCCCAGGATCTGAAAAGTCTTTACAGTTTCATAAAGTGCTTTTATCGCTATGCTCTCCTTTGATCCCTATAACAATGCTGCCAAATGGCCGACACAGGTATTATTATCCCCATTTCAGAGATGAAAACATATTGAGTGAAGTTAAAGATGAGCAGGTCAGGAGCAGAGCTGGGACAGGAGTCAGGGCTGGGACGGGAGTCAGGGCTGACTTCCTCCACTATCATCACGGGTCCCTGCCACCAAGTGAGCACCCTCCCAAGCACAAAAAGGAGAAAAGTGGAGCCTTGAGGGTGTGGAGGAAAGAATATTAAGTGTGAGGGGCTTGGTTTCAGTTTTGATTCTGCTCTGAGCTGGGGGCCCTAAGACAAGTTACTTGCCTTCTTTGGAGGAAGGTTCCTATCTAGAACACAATGTCTTTCAGCTCTAAATTTCGAAACTCGTTCCATGCCTCCTTGGAATGACCAAGCTGACATTCTGTTTGGGTTGGTAAACCGTATGGTAGTAGCAGTCTAAACGACAACCATCACTGGAAGTGTGCATGGGAAATTTTAATTCTGTTTGAAAAAATTCATGGTGGAAAGTTATATCTGCATATTATTGAAAAACATAATTCTCGAAAACCCAATGGTCTTCTTCCTCCATTTCTCCATGCCCCAAGAACAACCAACCACTTTCAACTTCTTTAGCTGCTCTTTATATATTTCCCTCCATATCTCTAAATAACATGTTTATGTAACTTCTTCTCAACTTTTCAGTTTTAGGCTTTATCTATTGACCTTCCACTATGGAAGATGAGGTTTGTGCTTTCTTTCAACAACTCCCACCCCTCCCCCACACACATGCACACTTCCTGTCCCCCATGCTACCAATGGAGTTCTATCAGTTTGAATGGATCAGTATTCTGTGCTTCCGGTGTAATGACAGTGGAAATGCTACACTCTGCTGGGTTCTATTGTACCCAATGAGTCATCTTCCTTTTCTGTATAATATTATGTTTCTCTGGAGTTAATCAGGAACTGGTTTGCTTAATTTTCTAACTACTGATTACTTATTCAACCCCTAACTCTCCTCTAGTTGTGCAAGTCTCAGTACATTCAAACACATCAGGAATTCTGCCGATTTCACCTGCTTGAAATGATTTCTCCAGGAGCCTGTGAGCAGCTCTAACCCGGGCTAGTGCTGCTCTGGGCTGTTGCCCAGCTACTGGCCTGTGATTTCTCTTCCCCTAATCCTGGAAGTCTTCATTCTCTATTTTGTTGGCTTCCTTGTTTCTTAGAGTCTGTGGCTCTCTTAGTTGATGTTCTCATTTTGATAGAGCTTCCTTCAATAGTCTCCTGAGAGAGGGTGTGTGAGAGGTAAAATTTTGGAGATCTCATATGTCTGACAATGTTTTCATCTAACCTCACATGTAATTGATAGTTTGGTGAGATACAGAATTCTACACGGGAAATCATTTTCCCTTAGAATTTTAAAAACTTTCCTCCATCATCTTTTAGTTTCCAAAACTGCTGTTCAGAAGACTAATATGAGTCTCATTCTAGGTCCTTTATAGGAAACCTGTTGTTTCTCTTTGGGAACCAAGGGTCTATGCCTTGTCTTTGGTGTTCTGAAATTTCATCATAATTGTATGGACTTAATTTCATCCATTATAATAGGAATTCAAAAAACTTGACAGAAAACTTGTGTCCTTCACTTGAAAATTTTCTGAATCATCTCCTGAATTATTTTACCCTTTCCAACCCCTTCTATGTATTGTTTTTCATTTCTACTCTTAGATTCTTAATTTGTTAATCGTTTCCTTTTATTTTTGAGCATTCCTTCTTTTTTAAGAACATTCCATTCTTCTTTCATGGATGTCATATCTCCATTTATTTCTCTGTGTTTGTTAAAAACAGGAGTATTTTCCTTTCAGCTTTTTTCCCTCTCCCTTCATGTTTGTTTCCTCTAATTTGTTACTTTAAAAACAAACAAACAAAACCCCCTCTGTCTTTCATATCGGACGCTTTCCTCAAATGTTTGGTAATTTTTGGTTATCTGCTTATATTAAAGACTGGGGTATTAAAAAGCTAAGTATGATCTGGGGTGCACGAAAGAGGTTTATTCACTGTTACAGTACACGATTGGCCCATTTCCTCGGGGGAACTTCAGTTTGTTCAGTGTTTCAGTGAAGTTTCCAGCTCCTACTAGGAGGTATACATCTGGCTGCCCCTGTTTGGAACCAAGTTAGGGGAGGAAAGCACGAGTCTCCAATTAAATAGATAGATGTACCCTTAACTCCACTGTTTGTGCATGGTGATCCAGTATGCACATCCAAAGAATGATTTAGCTCAGAGGAGTGGGGCAGTTTCTCAGCAGGAATTTAGGATCAAATTTCTACTTAAACAGGTTTTTAAACAATATTCTATTGTTAATCCATGTTCTGCACCACTTTCAGACATAACTGGTGCCATCAATTCTTGGACCAGTTTGGTGATGTTCTAGATTTTCCCCATTACTGGATTGGAATTCAGCTTTCTTATTTGGTAAGTCAGTGACCTGTATTCCATTGGCTTTCCAGCCTCAAAAATAGTTGCTGATATATTCTCAAAATGTGGTCTTGTGGGTTAAAAAGGCTCTTTACAAATCATCCTAGTGGATTTTGAGGATAGAATAGAATTAAATATGTGTATTTAACCAGTTATCTCTAACCCTTTTGTTTAAGCTCCTTTATTCTGTCTTTGACATAGTAAAATAGTCAAATATACTTTGGACCAACAATATAATAACATTATTTGTAAAGGAATCTTAATCCACTGGAAAACTGACAGTTCCTTTGCGTCATTTATTATTGTCCATATTTCAGCTCTCATTTCTGCCTAGTACCTATCTGTAGGCCTGGTCCTGCCCGGTGGATTTGTAATTGGAGCCTTTCAAATATCTACTTGACCATTAATCCATGGTGAGCAATGTGCAAAGCCAGCCAAGACCAAACAATGTCAATTTTATTTACTGTCTCTTGGGCAATGGACAATTTTCTTTCTCAGGTTATTTACGAAAGCTGAATCATTTGCATGTCTATTATTTTAATTCTGGAATGGCTATTCCCTACCTGTTTAAAAATCCCAAGCCCCCAAATTTAATCAAGTCGTAGAATTCCTTAATTTGAAGAATTGTACAAATTGTGGGAAAGTGTGCTGAGGACCATGGCCCCTGGCATCACACTGCCTACAATTGAATTTTTGCTTCCCTCTATATGACCTTGAAAAATTGATTAACCTCCCTATGGTTTGGTTTCCTCATCTGTAAAATAGAAGCAACAATACCACTTCTCCTGTAAGTTTATTAGGAAAACTAAATGGAAATATGAGGGCAGCGGCCAAGAGGAGCTACCACACACCCAAGGTCAGGGGAGGCGGCCCAGAGGAGCAACCCCATGTCCAAGGAACGGCGGCTGCATGGGTGCAGGAGGGCCGAGAGGAACTACTCCATGTTCAAGGTCAGGAGGGGCGGTCCTGAGGAGATACCCCTCGTCCAAGGTAAGGAGCAGTGGCTGCGCTTTGCTGGAGCAGCCGTGAAGAGACACCCCATGTCCAAGGTAAAGAGAAACCCAAGTAAGATGGTAGGTGTTGCAAGAGGGCATCAGAGGGCAGACACACTGAAACTATACTCACAGAAAACTAGCCAATCTGATCACACGGACCGCAGCCTGGTCTAACTCAATAAAACTAAGCCATGCCATGTGGGGCCACCCAAAACAGGAGGGTCATGGTGGAGAGGTCTGACAGAATGTGGTCCACTGGAGAAGGGAATGGCAAACCACTTGCCTTGAGAACCCCATGAACAGTATGAAAAGGCAAAATGGTAGGATACTGAAAGAGGAACTCCCCAGGTCAGTAGGTGCCCAATATGCTACTGGAGATCAGTGGAGAAATAACTCCAGAAAGAATGAAGGGATGGAGCCAAAGCAAAAACAATACCTGGTTGTGGATGTGACTGGTGATAGAAGCAAGGTCCAATGCTGTAAAGAGCAATATTGCACAGGAACCTGGAATGTCAGGTCCATGAGTCAAGGCAAATTGGAAGTGGTCAAATGAGATGGCAAGAGTGAACATCGACATTCTAGGAGTCAGTGAACTAAAATGGACTGAAGTGGATGAATTAAACTCAGAAGACCATTATATCTACTACTGTGGGCAAGAATCCCTTCGAAGAAATGGAGTAGCCATCAAAAGAGTCCAAAATGCAGTGCTTGGATGCAATCTCAAAAACAACAGAATGATCTCTGTTCAATTCCAAGGCAAACCATTCAATATCACAGTAATCCAAGTCTATACTTTACAAATAGCTGTGAAAAGAAGAAGTAAAAAGCAAAGGAGAAAAAGAAAGATATAAGCAACTGAATGCAGAGTTCCAAAAACAGCAAGGAGAGATAAGAAAGCCTTCCTCAGTGATCAATGCAAAGAAATAGAGGAAAACAACAGAATGGGAAAGACTAGCGATCTCTTCAAGAAAATTAGAGATACCAAGGGAACATTTCATGCAAAGATGGGCTTGATAAAGGACAGAAATGGTATGGACCTAACAGAAGCAGAAGATATTAAGAAGAGGTGGCAAGAATACACAGAAGAACTGTACAAAAAAGAGCTTCATGACCCAGATTATCATGATAGTGTGATCACTTACCTAGAGTCAGACATCCTGGAATGTGAAGTCAAGTGGGCCTTAGAAAGCATCACTACGAACAAAGCTAGTGGAGGTGATGGAATTCCAGTGGAGCTATTCCAAATCCTGAAAGATGATGCTGTGAAAGTGCTGCACTCAATATGCCAGCAAATTTGGAAAATTCAGCAGTGGCCACAGGACTGGAAAAGGTCAGTTTTCATTCCAATCCCAAAGAAAGGCAATGCCAAAGAATGTTAAAACTACTGCACAATTCTACTCATCTCATATGCTGGTAAAGTAATGCTCAAAATTCTCCAAGCCAGGCTTCAGCAATACATGAACTGTGAACTTCCAGATGTTCGAGCTGGTTTTAGAAAAGGCAGAGGAACCAGAGATCAAATTGCCAACATTCGCTGGATCATCAAAAAAGGAAGAGAGTTCCAGAAAAACATCTATTTCTGCTTTATTGACTATGCCAAAGCCTTTGACTGTGTGGAGCACAATAAACTGGAAAATTCTGAAAGAGATGGGAATACCAGACCACCTGACCTGCCTCTTGAGAAATCTGTATGCAAGTCAGGAAGCAACAGTTAGAACTGGACATGGAACAACAGACTGGTTCCAAATAGGAAAAGGAATAAGTCAAGGCTGCATATTGTCACCCTGCTTATTTAACTTATATGCAGAGTACATCATGAGAAACACTGGGCTGGAAGAAGCACAAGCTGGAATCAAGATTGCCAGGAGAAATATCAATAATCTCAGATATGCAGATGACACCACCCTTATGGCAGAAAGTGAAGAGGAACTAAAAAGCCTCTTGATGAAAGTGAAAGAGGAGAGTAAAGAAGTTGGCTTAAAGCTCAACATTCAGAAAACGAAGATCATGGCATCTGGTCCCATCACTTCATGGGAAATAGATGGGGAAACAGTGGAAACAGTGTCAGACTTTATTTTGGGGGGCTCCAAAATCACTGCAGATGGTGACTGCAGCCATGAAATTAAAAGACACTGACTCCTTGGAAGGAAAGTTATGACCAACCTAGATAGCATATTCAAAAGCAGAGACATTACTTTGCCAACAAAGGTCCGTCTAGTCAAGGCTATGGTTTTTCCAGTGGTCATGTATGGCTGTGAGAGTTGGACTGTGAAGAAAGCTGAGTGCCGAAGAATTGATGCTTTTGAACTGTGGTGTTGGAGAAGACTCTTGAGAGTCCCTTGGACTGCAAGGAGGTCCAACCAGTCCATCCTAAAGGAGACCAGTCCTGGGTGTTCATTGGAAGGACTGATGCTGAGGCTGAAACTCCAATACTTTGGCCACCTCATGAGAAGAGTTGACTCATTGGAAAAGACTCTGATGCAGGGAGGGATTGGGGGCAGGAGGAGAAGGGGACGACAGAGGATGAGATGGCTGGATGGCATCACGGACTCGATGGACATGAGTTTGAGTGAACTCCAGGAGTTGATGATGGACAGGGAGGCCTGGCATGCTGTGATTCATGGGGTTGCAAAGAGTCGGACATGACTGAGTGACTGAACTGAAATGAACTGAACTGGAAATATAGATATAGTCACTTTTCCTAGTGACTGACACATAGAAAAAAACTCAATAGATGTTATCTAATTCTAATCATTATTATTCAATATTTTTAAGGATTTTGGAATAAAATTAATAGATATGCATTATGTGTAACTATGACTTGACATGAGACACTCTTTCACCCCTCTGTGATATAAGAGAAATCATAGTGTTATGTGATGGGTAAATTATAAATTTAGCACCTGTTAAGTTCAAGAAGAAATACAGTCAGGTAAAACAAGGTCTCAGGTCAGAACCCTAGTGGGATATGACTGATGGAATGTGCACAGCGGATGGATGAGCAGCATCCAGAGGTGTGTCCTGCTATTATATTTAAAAAGGATACTGCCAGAGTCTGAACTATGGTGACAATAACTAAGGCATTTCTGCAGTACTGACAGAAAAAGTTGGGCTCTGGGGTAACAAAGAAATCCTTACATCTCAGTAGCTTAACAGAAAAAGCTTTATTTCTTGATTCCAGCAAGTCTGACATGTATCAGCAGTCCTTCGCTATCTTGCTTCTCTGCCGTCTGGAGCACGTGGTCTCCTAGGTCCCCACAGGAGAGAAGAGAGATAGAAAAGGCACATCCATTCTGCAATGCCTTGCTTGAGAACTTGTACTGCATCCACTAATGTTGTTTGCCAGAACTCAGTCTTTTGGCCACAACCTAACTTGGGGAGACTTGGAAAAACCATAGCTTGTGTACCCAGAATGAGAGACAGGGTGGTGAGCAGAGAGCTTCACACAAGCCACTCCCTTTGTGGAGATCTATCTGGACAGCCAGCTGCTTTCTCTAGGGAACACTTTTCTGTCTCTTCACTGAGTACTCATGGCTGTGCACTGTGGACTGCCAATCTCTTTGCTCAAGTCCCAAGGAACCCCATAGGGACTAAAACCTGAAGCCTTTGTGATTAGTACTCAAGATGGTGAGAACCTAGGCAGGAATTTGCTGACTAAAATCTGGTTTTCAAAATGAGCCCTGAACCACTATATTCCTTGCCCTTCATCCCACCAGTTCTGCCTTATGGCTGAACTTCAAGATTCCAGTGGATGACAGTTGAGGGACTAGGAAGAAAAGAAATTAGAAAATTATATCTTTACGATAATTATTAGGTCAGACCTAAGGAAAACAATATTTTATATAATGTATCATAGTTAACACAAAGTAGTTTTGTCTCTGATACCTTATTTTATCATCAAAATAATCTGAGAATTAAGTAGCAGAATGATCATAATTTTACATATCAGAAAGTGAAAAAGAATGGAAGCACCACATTCAAGGTCACTCAGTAAGTTGCTGCTGGAAGTGACCTTGGAGCCTGGGTCTTCTCACTCATGTCTAACTTTGACTCTTCCTTTCTGTGTCTTGGGCTTCCCTGGTGGCTCAGACGGTAAAGCGTCTGCCTGCAATGTGGGAGACCCAGGTTCAATCCCTGGGTCAGGAAGATCCCCTGGAGAAGGAAATGGCAATCCACTCCAGCACTCTTGCCTGAAAAATTCCATGGACAGAGGAGCCTGATAGGCTACAGTCCATGGGTCGCAAAGAGTTGGACATGACTGAGCGACTTTACTTTCTTTCTTTCACTTTCTCTGTCTTAGTTGCTGGACAAACCTTATTCTGTGCTACAGAAGTAAATACGGTCTTTGAACTTAAGTAATTCAGAATTCATCTGGATAAAGAGGCCTACTGCATTTCATAAAACAATCTATAAAAAATTAGGAGCGACTATATAATTAGGGATTAATTGAGTTCTTCCGGTCCAAAGGGATAATTTTGCACAACAAAGACTGAAGTATTTAAATGGTCCCCAAACCCCACACAGTCTCATGTCTTCATGTCCTTGTCCGGTCTGCTCCTTCCATACTGAGGACCTTCTCTTAGTTCTTAGCCCAATACTCTCATCTGGTTACTGCTGGGTCACATGCTACTTTCTTCTCCCCAAATCTTCCCCAAGCTCCCCAGGCAGAGTCAGTCAGTCTGCCTTCTCCAAGGCACCTTGCACATGCCTCTTCTGTTCTGAGCACAAACCACATATGTATTCATATCGTTGATTTTGGGTGGAGGTGGGCAGGACAGAGATGGGCATCTTTTTCTCCTTTAGTTAAGTCTTTCATTTTCTGAAGGTAGGAATCAAGCCTTTTCCTGCTTTGCATCTCTAGGGTCCAGTGTATTTGCTGACATGAATGAAAGGTTCATGGAACGAAAAAATAAACAATCTGGAAGAGAGCACGGAGTTTAATAAGGAGCCCAGTATAGTCCCATTAGGTGTCTTTCCTAAGCTTGAATTCTAGAATTTTGGAGGCAGGGGACCAGAGCTGAAGAAAATGGGTGGAAGAGTAGAAAGAGGCTGCATCAGTAGACGCTTACAAATTTCTGGAGTTTGTGACTGCAGCCATGAAATTAAAAGGTGCTTGTTCCTTGAAAGGAAAGTTATGATAAACCTAGACAGTGTATTAAAAGCAGAGACATTACTTTGCCAACAAAGTTGAGTATAATCAAAGCTGTGGTTTTTCCAATAGTCACGTACAGATATGAGAGCTGGACCATAAAGAAGGCTGAATATTGAAGAATTGATGCTTTTGAACTGCGGTGCTGGAGAAGACTAATGAGAGTCCCTTGGACAGCAAGGAGATCAAATCAGTCAATCCTAAAGAAAATCAACCCTGAATATTTATTGGAAGGACTGATACTGAAGCTCCAATACTTTGGCCATCTGAAGTGAAGAGCCAGTTCACTAAAAAAGACCCTGATGCTGGGAAAGATTGAGCGCAGGAGGAGGAGGAGGCAATAGAGGATGAGATGGTTAGATGACATCACCAACTCAATGGAAATGAGTTTGAGCAAACTCTGGGAGATAGTGAAGGACAGGGAAGCCTGGCATGCTGCAGCCCATGGGGTCATAAAGAGTCAGACACAATTGAGGGACTGAACAACAAATACTCCTGTCACCAGGACACAAAGCCCCCCATGCATGACCCTTCTGTTCTCCCACCCTTCTCTATGCTATTGGACTTTGTATACAATTTCTTTTTAATTAATTGCTCTGGATGCAATGGGTCTTAGTTTTAGCTCGAGGGCTCAGCAGTTGAGTTTGACATGGGTTTGAATGCCCCTCTGCAAGTGGGGTCTTAGTTCCCTGAAGAGGGACTGAATCTGCGTTCCCTGCACTGCCAGGCAGATTCTTGACCACTGGACCACCAGGGAAGTCCTTTGTTCACCAATGCTGACCTGACCCATGCTGTGAGTCTCTTGCAAAGTGCTGCCTTTGGTGTGGCAATGAATCCGCTTCTCTGTGTGCAGAGAGTCCATGAATGTGGAGGAGCAGGAGGTAGAGTTAGCAGGATGGTTTCTGAGTGCTTCTCCCCAAAGTTCTCTCCCAACCCTTAAGGGGTATTCTTTGCTTAGGCACTGGGAAGATCTGACTCTGTGTGCAGAAGTGGGTCATGCAGAGTGAAAGGGGTTGCTAAAATGTAAAATTCCCCAACTTCTCTTCCCACAGTTTGACTTCAAGGAAGTCAACTAAGCCAACAGCATTTCGGTTGACTCCTCTATAAAGAATCTAATGATACTTCGCCCAACTCATGAAGGAGTGGCGAGGCTTAATTAACCAATGCTCATTTCTTTCAGCACTTTGGATGCCCTCCATGGGTACAAAATTATGTTATTACTTGGAATAATAATAATAGTTCCCCCTAATAATTCTGTGTTATTATTGCATTTAAGGAACTGTATTAGAGGCCTTCTGGATCTAGTTTAATACCTATAAATGTCTCTCCCTGGCAAAACAAGGGAGCATTGCCCGGTGATTATGGTTTGTCTCACATTTCAAAACTAGACAGTTCAAACCCTCAGAAGAGTCCTTAAAAGAGCCTGGCCAAGGGGGACCTTTTTTGATTTCAATTCGTTGGACCACTGAAAGCACTTAACTTTCACAAGGCGGCCGGCTTTCAAAGTGAGGGCTTGGCAACTCTGAGGGCCCAACCCAGCACTGAAAAGATAGGCGCAGAGCCCAGATCAGCAGGTCCAGCCTTCCCCTGCAGCCAGAGCAAGGTTCCTGTATCACAAATCCAATTATTGCTGCCCCCCGATTTATTTCCATGATCTCCCCCTGCTCTCAGAAACCCCGAGGCATGCACTCCTTTCAAGTGGTAGGTACCCTGATTGCGCCCCGATTTCATCTCTAGACACCCTCCCTTGTGTGCCCCGTGCCTCCATCCTGATGTTTTCTTTCCCCAAACACAGCAGGATCTCTCTCTGTCTCTCCGGTCCTTTAATAAGGTATTCTGCAGCCTCTGCCAGCTCCTTCTTCCCTGTCCTTACTTCCAACTCTCAGGTGGAGGGGTCCTCCTTCCCCAGTTCTCCCCAGTGTCCCACCACAGCCTTTGTTTCCTGGGTCAGAGCACTTGGCAGTGAAGATCACACTTTCCTGTTGAATTCCAGGTGTGCCCATGAAACTGAGTGGGAGCACAAAGCATGCCGATCTTGTGTTCTGCGTCTCTGCACAGTAGGTGCTTCATCACTATTTGTTGAATGTGTGAAAGAATAGAGTTTCACTCTCTTTTCTCTTCTGTTCACTTATATTTGATGCTCTGACTCTCACCCTTCTCCTTTCCTACTCTTCCCCAATCACGGGTAAGGAAAATGGGTAAAAAAGGGAGAAAAGGAAAGAAGGAGTAAATTCCTTAGAGAGACATATTGCAAGTGAGAAGGATGAGGAACAAGGCAAAGTGAGAAAGGAAGAGGAATTTCTGGGAGGGGAAGATCTGACGTGAAAGTACGGGACCAGCACAGATTCTAATCTGCTCAGATTAGATGATAACCATCCTTAGATTTTCTTTTTCAGGAATAACTTTCCATACAAGAGAACAGGGAGGGAAGGCGGAACCTGCTAGAATACTTACTGTACATTATCTCCTTTATTATTTCACTCATGCTGTGAGACAGCAATGATTGCCAAAGGTAACAGAAGAAGGCAGAAAAGTTCAGAGAGGTAGCATGCCCTGCTCAAGGTCACACAGCTTAATAAGTGGCAAAGCCCAGCATGAAACCCAAATGTGGATGAATCCCATCCACTTAAAAGAGCAAGATGCCCACTCCACTGACAGAGCATTTTTTCTCTGGGACCCTCAAGTATCCCTTCTCTTTGAGATGCAAAAGAGAAAGGGGTAACATAACCAAAAAGAAAAAAAAAACAAAACACCAAAATTTAGCATCCAGTTACATGTTAAATGCTACACTTTGAAGAGTGATTTCTTATGTTAGCACAAAAACAAAAAAGAATAAAAGTTTTCTATTTTCTTTCATCAGAAGAAAAATGAGTTGAACTGATTTTCCTTGGCTCTTGGTTTGTCTCCCTTTTATTAGGTACATGTCTCTGAGTCCCTTTGCATAGGTAGGCCCAATAAGCACGTCGTTAATTCCTCATCACAGCAATATTTTCTGCCACGGTTTGGGCCTGGCAGACACAACCATGCTTATGCACTTCTGCAAAGCTAGCACAATGAAGCCCAACAGAATATACTCTTCACCACTGTTTGCCCTTTGAAAGGCTCTGTGACACCAATTAAGAGATGCTGGAAGTCCATTTGCTTACTGACATCTAAATAACTTGGTTGCAGTCTCTGGTTTTCGAGGTCTAAATTCCCCGTCCCTTTAGGGAACAAGATTAAAAACAAAAGTCCTGCATAGAACGAGCAACTGTCTTGTCTTTGATTTATGCTATTACAGGAACTGTGGTCCTTGAAAGAAACTCCATCACTACCATCTTGAGGACGGATGCAGTTAACTAATAAATCCTTCAAGAGATTGCTCTGATGCTGTTGAACTTTTCATGAAACAATAATGCAAAAGAAAGAAAGATTATTTTAAATAACATGATACAGATATATATCCGCTATGAAGTGAATTGAAGCTTAGAAATATCTTGTGTAAGAGAACCAAGTTGATCATCAATAATAACACATTTCTCCTGAAAATACTAGGTAACTTTGCCTTTCTTCATTCCTGGGCCTTTCTTTGTAAAGGGAAGAACGAGAACCAAAACCTATCTGTGATTCAATCAGAAAATGCAAATGAGGTCAAGTTTCTTACAGGCTTGTGAGATTTCCCTAGAGAAATTTCCACAGCGTCTGGGCGGCTGCCGGTGCCCTTCGGAGGCTGGGGCTTGTCTGTGGAGCGAAAGGCAGGCAGTGCAAGCCGCCTCCATCTTCCCTGGGACCGCGGGCCAGCTGGACATTGAATTCCAGTAAAGGACTTCTGAGAGCTTTGGGAACACTATCATCCAGGGGCTCGGGTCATGCTGGATGCGCCCAGGAAACGGTCATCTTTTTGCAGGTGCAGCTCACATCATGCCTCTCTGTCCTGCCTCAGAGTGAGGACCCTGTACCACAAATGAGGCAGGGGGGAGGTTCCCTCTGCAGAAGATGTGCTAGAAGCATCCTGCCTGCCTCTGGGAGGGTGATTCCACTCCTGTGAACACTCTAGGGAAACCTGGAAGGAAAACTCTCTTACACAAGCCCTCCACTTCCTGACAACTTAAAAAGTGTGTGTGTGCGTGTGTGTGTGTGCACGCACACCATTTCACACAGCTCTGTCCTCTCCTGGGCCACAGAAGTC
Source organism: Bos javanicus (assembly GCF_032452875.1). Taxonomy (NCBI): domain Eukaryota; kingdom Metazoa; phylum Chordata; class Mammalia; order Artiodactyla; family Bovidae; genus Bos; species Bos javanicus. The sequence continues at coordinate 48,886,055 of NC_083877.1, read as the reverse complement.
TGAAGCTATCCGGCTATCTTGCAATTGGGAAACTCGTCATTTGGGACAAGCTGACAAGTGAAGCTACGAGTCAGGACGCTGCCCTCTGCCTTCCAGGGACCTGAGGGTGGCTCAGGGAATTTATAGGCTTTCTCTTTGCTCGTGCAGGTTCCAGCATGTGTTCTTTCAGTGGCTTTTTTTTTTTTTTTTCCTTCCCAGAGATAGGTAAACATTGCCCATCAAAACCACATGCTAGTTCCCTTAAGTTATAAAAGACCAGAGAGTATTTGGAGCTGGCCTTCTAGGGGCTGAGAATAGCTGAGGAAAGACAGAACCCGCCCCCACCCCCAACCCGCCCCAGCTCTGAGCGAGCCGGAGGTCTCACAGAAAGCAAACCCTTGATTAAATGCTCCACACTCAGGAAAAGAGCTGGTGAGAATGAGGCCTACGTGGCTTGAAGGGAGTTTAAGAGTTGAGGTCAAAAAGTGCACTCTCTTTCCTGTTAAATTTTTTTTTAATGATTTTTGAGCTAAATGTGATTCTTCTGGCCTGGAGCTTTCACACAGAGAATGAGCATGGGGGTGGAGGGGCAGAGGGGGAGGGGGCAGGTGTACAGGTCTTACAGGAAACGCAGAGGAAAACAACACAGGTTTCCCCTAAGCTGTGAAAACGGCACGTCTGGAGGTCCCAACTCCACTACCAGCCAGCCTTGTCTCAGTTTTTCCTTTCTGAGCTTCCCTCCACCATGTGTGTCTCAAAGCAAAGATGCAGTTTACAGACATGAGAATGATGGCGAGGGAAGATTGTGAAAAGGCACATCCCCAGGCCTTGCTCTGAAGGATGCTGGATGTGGTCCAGAGATCTGGAAAGAAGACAGCTGATTTCCAGTCTCCACCCGCCATTGCAGCCCACCCCAGCTCTGCTGCCTGAAGAGTTTAGACTTTCTGGACATGAGCATGACCAGATCAGCAGCTACCCCATTATCAGGGTACACCTCACTTCAGCTAGGTGTCCCAGTTACATAGTCCCCTCTGCAGGGCCTCCAGCCTTGGCCAAGATTGGCTCCTCCCACCAGCCCCAAAGAAGATTCCAGAAGCTGGCCGGTTGGCTATACAAGGGATTTACCCTTCATTGAAGATGCCCGCAATGCCTCCAAGCTTTCCAATTACTGGAGGTGGTGTGTGCTCCACTTCTAGGTAACTCCCCACCTTGCTGCAACTTCCTTCTATCTCCCTGCTCCTGGCAGCCTGCCCATCACCTTCAGGCTGACTCCGAACTTGCTCTTCTGATCAGCATGGTCTGAATCTCCTTAGATCAGGAACTCCTAGCCACCGTGCTTCATTTCTTGAGCTACCCAGATCCTAGTGCCAGGGGTTCCCAAAACCTTTGGCCCCCCAGAAAAGTGGGGCTCACTAGTCTTTCTCCCATCAACAAAGTGTCCTGAATAGGTCCATGTGACTGGCAACTCACCACATTTACCCTAGAAATAATAGCTCCCTTTACTGCATTCCCCAAAGGCTTGGGACAAACTTCTGTCATTTCATATCATACTTCAATTATCTGTATCTATCTCTACGTAGGCTGTGAGCTCTCTGATGCCCAGGACTATAGCTTACTCATCGCTGCATGAGTATGGGGCCTCTTGATACTGAGAGAAACAGTTACTGAGCACTTACTACCAGGCAGGCCCTGTGCTAGGTGCTTTCAGGCAATATGCCACCTTATCCTCACAACAGTTCTCCAAGAGCAGCACTTTCATGAATTCCACATGAACAAATGAGCCAGTGAGGCCAAAGAATTTAGGTAACTTGACCCAAGTAACACAGCTAGTAAGTGGTCAGGTTAGGATCAGAATCCCAACAGTCTGACTCCTGAGTTCCATAGTAAGAGTTCATTCAAAGTCTGCTGAGTAAATTAAAAAAAATGTAAGCAAGAGGAAGCGGCCACAGAAGCACTGTATTTGGAGCTAAAAGGAACTTTGAGGCCATTTAGTCCAAACTCTGATTTTGTGTTGGAAAAACTGAGGGTCAGAGCAGTGTGGTGATGAGGGTCCCCCAGCTGTGGATGAGATGGCTAGGGGCAGAGTACGACTCTATCACCTACTCTCTGTGTGAGCCTGGGCAAGTTACCTAGCTTTCCCATTCCTCAGTTTATTCATCTATGAAGTGGGGATGGCAACACCAGAATTTATCTCATTGTTTGGTTGTAAGGATTAAATGAGATAATGCAAATTTCTTACAACTGGTATAAAGAAATGCTCTTTCTGATAAACACAGGAAAAGATGCTCAACATCACTCATTAGTAGAGCAATGCAAATCAAAACTACAATGAGATCACCTCACACTAGTAAAATGGCTATTATCAAAAAGTCTACAAACAATAAATGCTGGAGAGTGTGGAGAAAATTGAACACTTTTGCACTGTTGGTGGGAATGTAAATTGATACAACCACTATGGAGAATAGTGTGGAGATTCCTTAAAAAACTAGGAATAAAGCTACCATATGATCCAATAATCCCACTACTGGGCATGTACCCTGAGGAAACCATAATTGAAAAAGACATATGTACCTCAGTGTTCACTGCAGTATTATTCACAATAACCAGGACATGGAAGCAATCTAGATGTCCATGGACAGATAAATTGATAAAGAAGCTGTGGTATATATATACAATGGAATATTATTTAGCCATAAAAAAGAACACATATGAGTCAGTTTAATGCAGTGATGAACCTAGAGCCTATTAAACAGAGCAAATAAGTCAGAAAGAGAAAAACAAATAGTGTATATTAAAGCATATATATGGAATCTAGAAAGATGGTACTGAGGAGCCTGTGTGCAGGGCAGCAGTGGAGACACAGATGTGGACCTGGGGGTGGTGGAGCGGGTGAGATGAATGGAGAGAGTAGCATGAAAATATACACACTACTACACGAAGGACAGGGAAGCCCTGCGTGCTGCAGTCCATGGGAGTGCAAAGAGTCGGACACGACTGAGCAGCTGAACAACAACAGCTGTGTGTAAAACAGATAGCCAGTGGGAATTAGCTGTATGACTCAGGGAGCTCAAACGGGTACTCTGTTACAACCTAGAAGGGTGGGATGGGGTGGGAGGTGGGAGGGAAGATCAAGAGAGAGGGGACATATGTATACCTATGTCTGATTCATGTTGATGTATGGAAAAAACCAACACAATATTATAAAGCGATTATTCTTCAATTAAAAATAAATAAAAAATAAATTCATTGAAAAAAAGAAGCGCTCTTTCAATGTCAGCTATCGTTATTAGTAGCAGAATTGCCACACTCAAACTGACAATAATCTTTGAAGTCACAAGTCCAACTCTGATTTTATCGAGGAGGAAATGAAGCTTCAGTTCGGGTTTCCTTGCACAACTAGCACTGCTAGAATTTGATCATTAAAACAAAAACAAAGCCCAGTGACCTCCTAGTTTAATGCCCTCATTTTGCAAACGAAGAGGCTGTATCCCAAGGAGTCAGATGACCTGCCAAAGTCTCCACCTCATCAAGGCAGAGCTGGAAGGGAACTTGGGCCTCCTGATGCTAGTTGCACTCTCACAGAACTGTCGGCGAGTCAGCCCATTCCCCACCACCCGCTTGTCCTGGGCTTCTCAGTGCAGGAACAGTGAGTCCGACTGTCCATGACTCAAGTTTAGTAGAAACACTGCATGCTGGAGCTCAAATTCACGGCAAGCAAGTCCATCAAGCTCCAGTTCTTTCATATGACAGATGGGTAGGATTACCGAATCACATGGCAACTGGGGATTTGTGAGAGCGACACTGGAAGAAGGCGGAACTCCCTACCATAGACTGACCGGTGAGTGAGTGAGTCAGCATTTGTGCTGCAAGTACCTAAGCATGTGTACTCCAGCCAGAACTCGGCAAGCGACACTCACGCTCCCTGGGGCCATCTAGCATCAGTGGTTCTTTATTCTCATGTGCATTAGGTGCTTTGGAAAATGCAGATACCCAGACCCCAACCCAGATCAATGACAACAAAAATCTCTTGGGATGGGGCCAGTCATCATTATTTTTCCCCCACTGGTTATTTCTTTTACACATGGTGGTGTATGTGCTTCATATTACTCTCTCCATCCGTTCTACCCTCTCCCTCCTCATCACCCCCAATCCGTGTTGGTAAGTTTGTTTTCTATGTCTGTCTCCATTGATGTGAACCTAGAGCTGATTATAAGAGTGAAGTAAGTCAGAAAGAGAAAAACAAATGTCATATATTAATGCATATATACGGAAACTACTGAACCTGTTTTTCAGGGCAATAATGGAGACGTAGACAGAGATGGGGCATCATTATTTTTTAAAGGCTTCCAGGTGATTCTAATACATTCTGAGCTAATCCATAAGGTAATCCACCCGTAATATATAATACTAGGGTAGTGACTCTTAGAGGATAGGCCCAAACCAGCAGTATCACTTGGCGACTTGTTAAAAATTTGGATTCTACCTTAGGTCCCTTCCATCATTTCCTCTCATCATACTCTACTGTTAGCTTTCATGCCATTCAGCATGATGTGAAATCATGCCTTCATTCATTTAACGTCTTTGCCTACCCTCCTCTATTCCAGACAGTAGCCTTGATGAATGAAGGTTCTAACCACGCCTGTTGCATTACTCAGAGTGCCTGGCACACAGCAGGAGAACTCAACAAATACAGATTCAGTGAGTGGATGAATGTTGAGTATGTATAGGTAAGCCAGAGGTACTATTGAATTTTTTCATTATTTCAGATTTAATTGCTATAGCCTTATTGGGTAGAACAAAAGCATATGTAACATAGTTATCTCCTCCAGAAATAAGCAAATGAGTTCAACTCAAGGAGCAGGCAACTGGCATTTTTAAACATCTACCATGAAAAGGAAAAGACAGAAAAAGTAAAGAACTGATATTGATAAGGAAAAAAAAAAAGAAACTGATGTTAAAACTTTGGCCAAAAGACACTGTCTTGGCAAAAGTGTCTTGGCCAAAAGACACTGGCTTTGCCTTAATCACTACTGCTGCTTCAGGTCAGGTGCCTGGCTATTTATTAACTGTAGCTTTGGGGCATCCAGCATATTAATAAGTCCTTTGTGAAAAAATTACATTTAAGACATGGTTCAAGGCCTTTAAACTGTTATGAAAGCAGAGTTTACTGATGTGGAATTATAAAGAGGATAACATAAGTTAGTAAGTAGTGAAGTGTGATTTCCAGGATTCAGACCTGTCGAATGCTGATAAATATGTGTGCTGGTCCAATCAGCTGTCCCAGTTCAGGTTCAGGGAAGATCCAAAAAAGAGATACACAGAGAGAGGACGCAGGACCTCCTGGCATAATCAGGGGGCCTTTGTGGAGGAGGAAGAGGTCCGGGATGTGGAAATATTCTTGACTCCACCAGGCTTTTGGAAGTTCACTGAGTCAGCATTTCTCCCTAGCATTGCATGGAGAACAGGTTTAATCTATGAGGTCAAGATAAACTTTGCTCTTGGATGGGGTTTAGGGGGTTCAAGTGAGGAGAAACAATTGTTGCTATGAGCATTAAATACCATTTTTCTGACAGAGGCCAACTGGCTCTTTTAAGACACACCATCCTTTGTAAAAGGGATCCTAAAGTTCCGGTAACTGGGGTATTACATTTAATAATAAAATCAGTGTTTCAAATCTCAGTGAACTAGTAGTGATTGAAGCAGACTGGCTGGATTCAAATCTCAGCTCTGCCACTTAATAGCAGTATGACCTTGGAAAAATTACATAACCTCCCATTGCCTCAGTTTCCCCATCTGTAAAAACGGAGATAATAATAGCACCTTGCTTGTACTGTGATAAAAATAATAGTACCTTACTTGTTACTGTGAAGATGAACTGAGGTAATTTATATAAAATTTCAGACTGTGCCTGACATATAAGAATTGCTATTCAATCTCAAACCCATGTAATCTGTTGTTTAGATCTATACGCCTAACCAAAAGACTATTCAAAATGAACTGTAACTCAGCTAAGGGACACGAGAGCAGCTGGTTAAGGACAAAATAACCTGATACTTATGGAAAAGGTCACAGAGGTATCTTCAGTGATGGAATATAAAATATCACCATACTGAAGCCCGCTTGCCCTAGAGCCTATGCTCTGCAGGAAAGAAACTACCACAGTGAGAAGCCTGCGCACGGCAACCAGAGAGCAGCTCCCACTCACTGCAACTAGAGGAAGTCTGTATAGCAATGAAGACCCAGCACAGCCAAAAATAAATACATAAATACAATTTTAAGACAATACCAATAAAGAAGGTCTGAATAGATTAAAGTAGGACAGGATAGCCCTGAACTTCTAGAACTGTCTTTGCTGAAATTTGGGGATGAATTCAGGGGCCTAGGTCATCGTTGTAAGGAACAAAACATTACAGCTGCTGCTGCTGCTAAGTCGCTTCAGTCGTGTCCGACTCTGAGAGACCCCATAGACGGCAGCCCACCAGGCTCCTCCGTCCCTGGGATTCCCCAGACAAGAATACTGGAATGGGTTGCCATTTCCTTCTCCAAGGTTACAGGGTTAATCCTAATTGGAATCAGTTAACTTCCTCCCTCCCTTCCCTTGTCCCCACCCCCAGCCGCCCCACCCCAACTGGTGCCATGGTAATAGGGATAGCTGGGTAACTTTCTAAATTTCTGTGCCATGTTACCAAGTAGAACTGGAAGAAAGCATGGCAGGGATGGCTTACCACAACCCATCACCACTTTTAGCACATGCGTAGGTACTTCTAAATCTGCACCCTCCATATACACGGAAGGTGTTAATGCAATGACTGCATAGGGAAGTTGGCTTGGATAAGAGTAGTAAAATGAAGCTTTTCTATAGAAGTCACTGTGACACTAACAACTATGCTCATTATTCATTTGATACCAGAATTTGAACTATGACAAACTATCTCAGAGCCTCATTCAGGAGGTTTGTTCGAAACACTGGAACTCCATAAGGGGTCTGATTCAAGGTGGCCTCATTTATAAGTCCCAAGGCTGGTGAACGCCTAGCACAATCCACAGTCAGCTCTGAGTAGGTCTTCTTTCTCACCCTATAGCTCCAGTCACCCCCTCCCACCCCAAAATGTGAATTTAAAATGATCTTTGATACGTATGATTTAGATCTAATTTATTGTTTTAAGATTTTTTTTTAATGTGGACCAGTTTTAGTCTTTATTGAATTTGTTACTATACTGCTTCTGTTTTATGGTTTGTTTTTTGGCTGCAATGTGGGATCTTAGCTCCCCAACCAGCTCTCTAACCCGCACCGCTTGCATTGGAAGGTGAATTCTTAACCACTGGACCACCAGGGAAGTTCCCTAGATCTAATTTATATGATTCTTGGGCACAACAGCTGCCACAAAAGATAACACAAAAGAAGAGTCTCCCCACTGAAAACACACCCCTCCTCCCTAATGTAATTCCTGATGTTTTACCACGATAAATATATTACTTTGGTCTTCAAAGGCTTTGTACATTGTTAAGAGTCTTTTCTTAAAGGCAAGTAACACTGAAAGCAATTTAAGCCTTTACTAGTTCTCAGCTTATAAGCTAAGCTAAGGCAGGGCCAGTTGGTTAGGTGCCTTTCCAAACATGACTAAGAGAAAAGCCGTAGGGGAACAGAACACTGCTTGGGGATGTGGTGGGTTCCATTCTCCCTGAGAGTGGGACTCAGTCTCATTCATTCATTCAAAATCCTATCCAATCTCTATACAAGTACTGGCACATGCTTTATATCTGTAAATGTTCTTGTAGTTTTAGAAGGAAGAAACTAAGGAAGAATGGAAGGAAGGAAAGAAAGGGAAGGAAGGGAGAGAGAAAGAAAGGGAGAGCAGGAGGGGGTGGGGGGAAGGAGGGAGAGAGGGAGAGCAGATTGGAGGAAGGACTTATGAATGTCCAGACAACAAAGTAGTCTTGAGACTACCTCCTGTACATACCCTTGTCAGTGTGTACCCAAAGGCACCTTTCCAACTTGGGTCCCAAGTGCTCAAGCACAGCCCACACATCGAGGGGCAATGTCCAGCCCGGCCACTGCCTCCCCTGAGCTCTGAGAGGGTGCTGGCTGTCACTGAGGACTGTTCAGGGACTCTGGCAGACCAGCTGCTGCTATGCTGAGCCCTGCACCAGTTCTAGGTGCTACACTTTTTTTAAGCACTTGATTTAAATGAAGAAAGAAATTGGCTTATATTTTTAGCAGCTCCTGCTACTAAAACTCATTTGACAAAAGTGCCAAAGGGACAGTTAAGTCTGAGTATGATTTTTTTTTTTTCCCATGGAGGAGGAGGAGGGTATAATTTATCTGAAAATGACTGGTACTTTCCTGGCCTGGGGACATTATTTTACCTGCTCTCTCTTTTTTAAGACATACATTCTTTTTTTTTCTTCCTATCAAATTTCAAACTGAAGATTATTTATTGTGTTTAGCTTTAGTTCCCAAGCCCTGACCAACCACAGAAAGGAAAAGGTGTGCAACCTCAGTTCAGAATCTTTACAACTTCCAATTATATTTTAGAATTAGATGGATTTTATTGGGTAGACCAATGCCCTCCCCTTCCCCTACCTGTGGTATAGATATAAAGTCAAGTATCCTATAAAGCGTAACAGTAAACCTAACTGGAAAACAGTAGTAATGCTGTGCTTACATATACTGGGCACCAGACTCAAAATACATGATTTCAGAGCAGCTTAAATGTTTCTATCACCAACTTGCTTTACTGTCTGTCTGAGCTCCCCTTCATTACAGAGAGAACTACTAGAGTGAAGAAATCTTTTCTAGAGTTAAGGCATTAGTCCACCAGAAGTCTCTGCTAAAAAGCTTATTACTTAAGAAAGGAACATTTTAACCCAATAACACCTTGACACAAATGACTTTGAAAGATGAGTTAGGTTACAGCAATGGAGCCTTGAGAGACTGAGAGTTTTGAAGGATCTAGGGCTGGTAAGAACATATCTGGTGTATAAAATCCCAAATGAACTCATTTGTTCATTTATTATTTGGAAGCTTTTCCCCAGAAATGCAAAATTGTGAAGGGTGGTTATGTTCCCCAAAGGCAGTCTAAAAAAGTATGTTTCAACCATAAGGCACTTGGAGTGCAATCCTGAAGGTTTCCCCAAACCACCCTTCCTGGCGAGGCTTCCACAGCAAAGTGTGTTCAGGGACCAGTTTGGGGGCCAAGACTCCATCTTCCCACTAAAATGATGTGGGAGATACCGAGCTGCCTCCGGGGAGACAGGGATCTTGAAGGAATCCAAGGGAGGAAGGAAATGCCTGTGTGGGTCCCTGAGAACAGGCCAGTTTCATCCGTGATTGTCTGCTCCCCAGGACCCCAGGGGTTATGGACTGTTTCTTATGACTGCTGTTTCTGGTCAGGATTCTTAAGGCCTTCTTTATAGCAGTTGGTAGTAGTATAGCAGTCAGAAAACTGCATAGTAGCCGATGTGTTATAAGCAGCCAGACAAACACAGTCTCTCCTTCAGGTTTGGAACCCCTGGTATATTGGATGCCATGTGTTAGGTGCTCAGGGAGAACTGGATGAAGTAAGAAGGAAGTGTGTACATTTCAGAGACAAGCTACTACCAACTATGTGGGCATTTCCTTGTAGAGCATCATGAGGGTGAAGCATAGGGGACATCAAGAGCGGTGGGGAAAGGAACAGACCGCAGAGGCTTCCTGAAGAAGGAAAAGGAGGAGATGGAGAGGGAGCTGAGAACAGAGCAGGCAGTCAGAGAGGAGCAGTGCCCAGTGTGAGGAGCAGGGAGCACAGATGGGCAGAGATTCACTTCCCTGTCCTCTAAGCCTTGACTCCAGACCTCAGCCTGGAGACAGCAGAGGAAGAGGCAGGTAGGATAGGAAGGTGGTCCTGCAGATGTGGTGGTCAATTCCAGGATGGGAAAGCTTGGGTTGGGGTCCCAGAAGGAAACACAGAGGTCGACAATGGAAGGGGAGGTGGAGACACTCTCCAGTGACTGTCAAATCTGGAATCAACCGTAGCAGGCGGGGGCCAGGGGTATCTATTCTGGTACCTACACTCTCCTGCACAGCAAATGGATTCACTCCCTACCCTGGTCCAGAACCACAAGAGACATGGGACCCTTGAAGAGAAAACTCTTGGGAGGCACTTGGCAGAAATCACCCAGGATGTATTTTTTTTATAACCTTAGGAATAAAGTAATAAAAGTCAAGTCTTGGTTAATAGCTTCTCCAAGGACTACGACTTTACACTCTCCTTCCCTCTCTTCTTCCTGATTCCCATTGATTTTGATTCTCTCTCATCTTCAGACAACGTCTTGCCACGGGAAGTTCCTCTCGTCTCTCTCAAACCTGTGCAAAGGTACAGAATTCATCTGCATTCATTATGGTCCCTGGGCAACTCATTTACTTTCATCTTGTGATATCCAAAGAGTTACTCATTTACTTAGATCATTTAAGGATTTTCCAGGGGTTAGTATTAGGAATCCCCTCCCCCTAAGACTTTCTGTAGAATTGAAAGCCCTGGCCTGGCTGTGGGGGGCGGGGGGTGGGTGGTGAAGAGGGAGGGATGCTGGTGGTGTCTCCCTGGGGTGGTCGGGGTGGGGGTGCGGTGTCCCAGTGAACAAGAGAGCCAGTCAGGCAGAGCATTTAGTGAGAATGGAGCAGGGAGGGGATGTCTTTCTTCTGGCCCAACCTGGTTCAGGCCTCACCTTTGCTTACTTGGATTATTGCCAGGCTGGAGACAGGATATGCCCCAGGGAGTTTCACAGCAGGAAGTGTTAGTCTCCCTTGGCATTTCTTTAAACCTTAGGGCTGACGGAATTCAGTGGGTTGCTGCTCCCTGGGGCACTGACCTGTTAAACTCTATCCCTCACTGGAGTGGAAGATGCTGGCCTTGGTTGTTGCATCAGTGATCAGGAGACAGTGGGGGTAACAGAAGGGCATTTTCAAGAGCTTCCGCCATCACATTGGAAGGATACTAACTTCTATCCCCTGCTGGGCCCAATTCTGCCAAAAAATCATGGTCCGCTCCTGTCTCTGGCTTGAGTTCTCACCCGAGAGGAACCCTGCAATAACTGGGGAGAAACTGCATCTGGAGGCCTCCAGCTCTGACTCCTTCCAGAGTCATCCATTCTTTAATCAGTACAAGCTCGCCAGGACAGCACATGGAAAGAACTGGTCAGTTCTTCCATGAGACTTTGTCATTTTATGAAGCAATTAACAGAAAGGGTAGGGCCAGACACTTGAGATTCCTACAAGGAGATGGGAGAAAGTTCACAAAGCTTCAGAAAATTCCTGAAGGAAAGGTCAGTGCCAGAGACAAACTCTTGCTCTGTTTATTAATTGAACCATCAATTAATTCCCAATTGGCTTCCCAATTAATTCATTCAGCAAACTCATACCTTATTCACAACACTGTAAGACAAGGAACATGCTCTCTCTATTAATAGTAGTTAACATGTCTTGACCATGTGGTTGCTTCTCAAGGATGGGACCAAGACCTGACTAGTTTAGCACTGTGCCTGGCATATAGTGGGAGCATAATAAACAGTTTACAAACAGATGAATGAATAAGAGAATGAATGAAAAAATTTAAAGTATTCCACTGAGCACATGAGTTTTGTGTTAGAACTCATTCAAAGGCAGAGTCAAATATTCACCCAGGATTTTTGCAGAAAATTATCTACTTTCACCAATCTCTTCACATATTTATTCGATGGCATTTTTGCCTTTATTCTTTAAAAAAATAAACAGCTTTTTATAGTTACAAATGTGGTATATATTGCGCTAAAACAGAAAGAATAGCTGCTTACTTAGACAACGTGGAAAAGATCAATTGTTTCAAGGACAAAACCAGTTGTTCATAATCTCACCAATATGGTAACACTGTGAAGAATATCCTTCTAGTCTTTTTTTTTTTTCTGTATGTACAAATCAATGAAATTGGAATCATGCCGCAGATGCAGTTTTAGATCTTGATTTTTCCATTGAATGTTCTATCATGAGCATTTTACCACACCATTAAATATTCTTTGAAAATGTTACACTTAATGGCTACATAATATTACATTACAGCTCTTCAATTCTTAACTAATGCAGATTTATTGTCCTTAATAACTCCCTGAATCACTGCACAATCAAAATTTTTCTCAGGCTTCTGTAACCATCTCAGCAGCTGATGTGGACTGAAAATCTTTACAAAATGACAAATACTTTCAGGCAAGTAAAGTTGTTGCAAGTATGGCTGGATCTCATCTTCAGCTTTTCCCCTCCTCAAAGTTACTAATTCATACCAGCACGCTAATGCCTTTGGAATGTTTATTCTCTTCAAGTTGGAGGCTCCAGGGTACACAAGAAAATAGGCATAGAGCATGATGAGAAACACATGGCAATAGTCTAGTTGGTTCACAAAACATTTAAGCACTCAAGATTTACTTGGGCAGGAGGGACCACACCTCATTTTAGGAACAGAAATATTTTTGTCCAATACCACAAAGTGATTTTGCTTTAAAAAGTTATCTTAAGATATCAAGAAGAGAAAACATAATTTTAAGTTGACACACAGTCCATCATAGGCTAGTATCATCAGTGTGAGACTAGGAGTACAGGTGAGGCTATAAGGATGGAAGAGGTAAAGAAGGGCCTTGACTTCCTTTATTTAGGGAAGTCCTGAATAAGTTCTGTCCTGGGTTCTCTTTCATTGAATGACTGGCTTCCTAATGTGGCCATAGGTGTTTTCACTCCTTAGGTCCCATCCCACCCCAATCCAATCTTCTTTGGCTTGTAGTTTGACAGTTTTTGTAAAGCAAATTTGAAATTCTGATTAGGAGGGTTTTGCGTGAAAAACCAACCCCAATATAGCCAGGACAAAGCTAGATGACATGTCTGGCAGAGTGGAAGTGTATGATCTCCCCATTCATTGGCCACACCTGTGTTCCATGGTCCCCACCCTAACCCCGACACATCAGCTTTAGGACTGATATCCATCTCCAAATAGTGTTGGGCACACAGCAGACCATTTTCTGAAAGCTGTGCTAGGGTGCTAACTAGCTAGTTAAAGGGATAGTCCTCTCCAGAGGGCAGGGTTGAGGCAAGTACTCAATTTTCTACCATGGAGTCTTCTAGAAACATGCAGTTACATACCTCTGATAACATTTAAATACAAAACTCTAGATCCATGTGCTTGTCCTCACCTCATTTAGTTCTTTAGAAATTAAGGAAAAGACACACCACCCCTTCAGATGAATCCTTCTCCAGTACTTTCTCATCACATCATTTCGTGACTCCTGAACTCAAAACCATCCTGAGGACATGCCAGAGTGCATTTGAATTTCCATGTCTGGCCACATTTGTGTTTTGCAATCAATGTAAGGGTATTACAAGAAACACTTGTGACCTATTAATACATTTTTTTTTTTAAATAAATGAATAGAGTCCAAAGTTATCCCTATAAAACATCACTCACAGCTATGCCTCCTGGATTGGGAAAAGAAAAAAAGTTCTAGCTAATATGGTAGGATGTACATAAAGCCCACAGCCTGACTCCTGGGACAGTATTTGCCGAACTACCATTATGGATACAGCACCAGAAGTCACACAAATGGTTGTTGATCTTTATTAACACTATTCTCTTCTGCCAATAAAAATTTTTCTGTGTTAATGGCACATATAGCTAGTTATGGCTCAAATATCAACTATCCCCTTCCTTTGTAGGTATGAAGACTTTAGCTGGGCACAGGGTCACCCAAAATAAAGATTTTTATTTCCCAGACTCACTTGCAGCTAGGTGTGACTATGTGACTAAGCTCTAGCCAATGGTATGTAACCAAGGACGAAGCTTGTGACTTTCAGGTAGGCCCTCAAACTAGCAGGACAACTCCTCTCATTTTCCAGGGACTTCCTGGTTTTAGCACTGAAAATCCTGAAAAATCTAATTCCTGGAAGAAGTGGAATATTTGACCATTATCTCCCCACGACCACTTCTTTCAGCCTATTTCCTGGAGCATGGACCATGTGGTGAGCCATCTTGGACATGGAGAAGAAGGGAAACCCTCAGAATGCCAGAAGGAGCTGGGTCTGTGCCAATTTCATGGAGCACAACTGCCATACCAGCTCAGATTTTTATGTGAAAGACAATCTGCTTCTATCTTATTAAAGGTCTCTACTACTTTCTCTCCAGCTCATCTAACCCACCAAGCCCCATCCATCTCTTCCACCATTTTGGGCTACCATGTTGACTGTGTCCTTTTTCTGGATTCTGGCAACACCTCTCATTACCATGTCTTTGATAATGAACCACAGGCTTCTTTGAATAGTCATTTATCTTACTTATATGTTTCAGTTCTATCTCTTGGGAAGATTCTAATATCCTGAGAGGCAATATGGTTGAGAACATGGCTTAGGGTTTAGAAGATCTAGGTTCAAATTTGAGTTCCAACACTGCTACGTGGGAGATCTTGAGTGATAGTTTCCTTATTTGTAAGGTGACAGTGATTATAATACTTCCTCTTCCTATTATACTATGTTGTTTTGAGATTAAATACTGTGAGAATCGTTCATCGACCATCAGGCACCATAAACATGGTAACGGTTCTTGAGAACTGGTCTCTCTAATATTCACCAGATATCCCTAACACACTGATCATAGTGCCAGGGACAGAGTAAATGACAACTCCATGAATCTGCACAAAATCACTAAAGGAGGGGAAAAAAGGTAAATGTAACAGTTCCTTAAATATTACAAAATCAGGCTTTTCCTGGTCATCTACTCCTTCAAATGCAAAGAAGTCATGAAACATTGGGCATATATCAAACTGAGACCTCAGACCAAGTCTGCCATTGTGAGAGGTTTTAAAAAGCCACATCACTAATTAGTTTATGGCAATACAGTCAAAGCGCACAATCCAGTGATAAGAGGTTAGTTTCTATGAACAATGACACCTCCCTCCTCAGCCCCAGTTCTGTGTGTCCCTCACCTCAACATGACACAAGGAAAAACCAAATGGGGCCCAGACACATTTTATGTCAGGAAAGAAATGACTTCTACTCAGCAGGCTGCAAGAAGGAGCTGCTATTTTCAGGTGCTGTATAGCTTTGCAGATTACCAAGGTAATGACATTAAGTTTAAGACTACCTATTAATGGAAAGATAAATGTGAGTAATTCAGGGAGGCCTCTTCAGCAAACAGCAACCGAAGGATAAAAATCACCACAAAGCCTGAGGCAGAAGAGAGATGCTGCTTCTTCCAACAGCTCAGAAGATGAACCTGACCCCATCACAGACACGTACAGAGCTTCAGCTCATCTGTTGACAGAAAGCCATCTGTTGGCCCCAAAGATGGACAAGTGCATCCTAGACATAACTCTCTCTCAGTGAGGCTATGAGCTGATCCAATGGTACAAGTTCTCCTTCTTGATCCCCTTTTCCTCTTGGACTTTGTCAAGGCATATTTTCCCTGGGGACCCTCATTTTTGCATGATTCCCTCCTCCACAGAGCCCTCTTGGCATTCAAAATAGAAGCCAACAAACTCAGCATCACTAAGCTACAAATGACTGATAGTTCTTTTTCCTAGAAATATTCAGAATTTCAAAGAGATAGGAGGTCTTAAACTCAGGGGGTAGACTTGTAACCATGGAGCTCAAGTATGTCTCTATGGACAGGGTGGGAGCAGCTCTGTAAGGGAAGGTGGTTTTGGATGGAGAGAAGACTCCAGTATCTTCAGAATAACGTCACATGACTGCTGCCTGCACTATCTTTCCACAAAGCAGGACCAGAACACTGCACACAAATTGCTCTGATCAAATCAAGGGGCCCTAAAGGGGATCAGCCCTCGGCTTAAAAGCTCTTGGGCTATGAGTTAATAAGAATTTTAATAAAAATTGAAAGTATAGCCCTGGGCTGTGGTACAATATCTCTAAGGGTTGCTGGTGTTCTATCAGTCAATCATATAATGCATCTATTGTTTGTAAAGTGGAGAGGGTAAGCAACAACCACGTGGACCAGATAAGGTTTCAAAAACATAACCTGCAGGAAGATCATCAGCTCTCTGATTGGTCTTCCAGGGGCCTGAAACATACCTGAAAGTGAAGTCTTCCCCGCATGATAAGTTACCCATAAAAGAAACCTGTGTCCAACACACTTCACACAGCAAAATATTTTCACACACGTCTAATTATGAAAACCTGTGATTTTAATTGGTTATCATCCCTATTTTACAGATGAGGAGTCTGAGGCTCAGACAGGTGGTGGTGATGGGGTGGAACCCGATCCTAGGTCTTCTGACTCCTACCTTCTTTCACTAATTCCTCAGTGGTGTATTTGCATTTTAAACTTGGACTGTCTGTTTAATTACTACAATGCTCTGTTTCAGTTATGTCAATCAATGGGTATATTTCTTTTCTTCTTTCTTTTGTACTCTATTTCTTTTTTAACCGTTTTATAAGTTGAAGTATATAGTTAATTTACAATGTTGTGTTAGTTTCAGATATACACCAAAGTGATTCAGTTATACATATATGTTTTTGTTCAGTCACTCAGTCATGTGCAACCCCATGAACAGCAGCACTCAGGCTTCCTTGTGCTTCACTCTTTGCTGGAGCTTGCCCAAACTCATGCCCTCTGAGTCGGTGATGCCATCCAACCATCTCATCCTCTGTCGTCCCCTTCTCCTGGCCTTCAATCTTTCCCAGCCTCCGGGTCTTTTCTAATGAGTCAGCTCTTTGCATTAGGTGGCCAAAGTACTGGAGCTTCAGCTTCAGCATCAGTCTTTCCAATGAATACTCAAGGTTGATTTCCTTTAGGATTGACTGGTTTGATCTCCTTGCAGTCCAAGGGACTCTCAAGAGTCTTCTCCAACATCACAGTTTAAAACCATCAATTCTTCAAGGCTCAGCCTTCTTTATGGTCCAACTCTCACATCCATACATGACTATTGGAAAAACCATAGCTTTGACAAGACGGACCTTTGTTGGTAAAGTAATGTCTCCGCTTTTTAATATGCTGTGTAGGTTGGTCATAGGTTCTATTCCAAGGAGCAAGTGTCTTTTAATTTCATGGCTTCAGTCACCTTCTGCAGTGATTTTGGAGCCAAAGAAAATAAAGTCTCTCACTGTTCCATTATTTCCCTATCTATTTGCCACAAAGTGATGGGACTGGATGCCATGATCTCAATTTCTTGAATGCTGAGTTTTAAACCAGCTTTTTCACTCTTCTCTTTCACCTTCATCAAGAGGCTCTTTAGTTCCTCTTTGCTTTTTGCCATAGGGGTGGTGTCATCTGCATATCTGAGGTTATTGATATTTCTCCCAGCAGTCATGATTCCAGCTTGTGCTTCATCTAGCCCAGCATTTTGTATGATGTACTCTGTATATAAGTTAAATAAGTAGGGTGACAGTATGCAGCCTTGATGTACTCATTTCCCAATTTGGAATCAGTCCATTGTTCCATGTCCAGTTCTAACTGTTGTCTCTTGACCTACATACAGGTTTCTCAGGAGGCAGGTGAGATGGTCTGGAATTCCCATCTCTTTAAGAATTTTCTAGTTTGCTGTGATCCACATACTCAAAGGTTTTAGCGTAGTCAATGAAGCAGATGTTTTCCTGAAATTCTCTTGCTTTTTCTGTGATCCAATGGATGTTGGTAATTTGATCTCTGGTTCCTCTGCCTTTTCTAAATGAAACTTGAACATCTGGAAGTTCTCGGTTGGTGTACTGTTGAAGCCTAGCTTGAAGAATTTTAAGCATTACCTTGTTATCATGTGAAATGAGTGCAATAGTGTGGTAGTTTGAACATTCTTTGGCATTGTCTTTCTTTGTGATTGGAATGAAAATTGACCTTTTTCAGTCCTGTGGCCACTGCTGAGTTTTCCAAATTTGCTGGCATATTGAGTGTAGCACTTTAAGAGCATCATCCTTTAGGTTTGTAAATAGCTCAGCTGGAACTCCATCACTTCCACTAGCTTTGTTCTGTTCATAGTGATGCTTCCTAAGGCTGTCTTGTCTTCGCACTCCAGGATGTCTGGCTCAAGGTGAGTGATCACACCATAGTGTTATCTGAGTCAGATCATTATCTGAGTCATTAAGATCTTTTTTGTATAGTTATTCTGTGTATTCTTGCCACCTCTTCTAAATATCTTCTGCTTATGTTAGGTCCATACTGTTTTGCTCCTTTATTGTACCCATCCTTCCATGAAATATATTCTTTTTTTCAGATTATTTTCCATTATAGGGCCTTATTGTTTATCTATTCTACATATAGTAATTCAGTTCAGTTTAGTCGTGTCCGACTCTTTGCGACCCCATGAACCACAGCACACCAGGCCTCCCTGTCCATCACCAATTCCCGGAGTCCACCCAAACCCATGTCCATTGAGTCGGTGATGCCATCCAACCATCTCATCCTCTGTTATCCCCTTCTTCTCCTGCCCTCAATCTTTATCAGCATCAGGGTCTTTTCAAATGAGTCAGCTCTTCGCATCAGGTGGCCAAAGTATTGCAGTTTCAGCTTCAACATCAGTCTGTCCAATGAACACCCAGGACTGATCTCCTTTAGGATGGACTGGTTGGATCTCCTTGCAGTCCAAGGGACTCTCAAGAGTCTTGTCCAACACCACAGTTCAAAAGCATCAATTCTTTGGTGCTCAGCTTTCTTTAGAGTCCAACTCTCACATCCATACATGACCACTGGAAAAACCATGGTCTTGACTAGACAGACCTTTGTTGACAAAGTAATGTCTCTGCTTTTTAATATTCTATCTAGGTTGGTTATAACTTTCCTTTCAAGGAATAAGCATCTTTTAATTTCATGGCTGCAATCAACCATCTGCCTTGATTTTGGAGCCCAGAAAAATAAAGTCAGCCACTGTTTCCACTGTTTTCCCATCTATTTGCCATGAAGTGATGGGACCAGATGCCATGATCTTAATTTTCCGAATGTTGAGCTTTAAGCCAACTTTTTCACTCTCCTCTTTCACTTTCATCAAGAAGCCCTTTAGTTCTTCTTCACTTTCTGCCATAAGGGTGGTGTCATCTGCATATCTGAGGTTATTGATATCTCTCCCGGCAATCTTGATTCCAGTTTGTGTTTCTTCCAGCCCAGCATTTCTCATGATGTACTCTGCATATAAGTAAAATAAGCAGGGTGACAATATACAGCCTTGACGTACTCCTTTTCCTATTTGGAACCAGTCTGCTGTTCCATGTTCAGTTCTAACTGTTGCTTCCTGACCTGTATACAGGTTTCTCAAGAGGCAGGTCAGGTGGTCTGGTATTCCCATCTCTTTCAGAGTTTTCCAGTTTATTGTGATCCACACAGTCAAAGGCTTTGGCATAGTCAATAAAGCAGAAATAGACATTTATCTGGAACTTTCTTGCTTTTTCGATGATCCAGCTTAACTTTGTCTTTTCCCCTCTCCCCAGCCTCCCTGAATGGGGACCAGGACAGTGAAAGGACTGGTCGGTTAGAGGTAGATCCTGGTCTAGAGCCCAGAAATCTTATCTTCCCATCTTCCATGTCACAAAACCCATTTCTTTCTTGTTTGTTTTCTATTCCATATTTTCTATTTTTGATCATTGCATTATAATAGGAAAAGAAAGTGATTAGAAGGAAAAAAAGTAAAGGCTATTTGATTGAAGAAATTTTAGATACAGGATGGAGCTTGGCTAACGCAAGCTCATCCAAAGGTGGGGCTCTGATAATTATGCAGTGAGGAGGATGCACGCATATCAATCAATGGGCACTACACACAGCCAACCTCACCACTCCCTGTTCACGTCAATACAGGCTTGATAGCAGGTACTACAAGTTCAACATGTGAAAAACAAAAAGGAACGAGCCACCTCCTTCCATGGGAAGCAGTCTGGAGTGGAGAGATGCATCTGCTCCAAGTCAAGTCTCATGTCAGTCTGGAGCCTTGCCTTTGGTTTCCATGTGACCCACAAAGTTGGAGACAGCACACTATCTACTCCCCTAAAGAGTTAAGTGGGGGCAAAGTCTTCATTATCTCCATTTTCTTTGAAATCACAAAGGGCCCCACCTATCAAGTAAGCATCTGATTATTTCTTCTCATTGTGCCCAAATCCTGGATATCTCGAAGCCTCTGGAGGCAGCTACCTGTTCACTTTGCATGCGGGCACTTGCTATTGTGAAGGTGTGTCTTGAAGGATGGGCTATCTCACTCATGGATGGGTTATCTTCTTCATCTTTGCATCCCTGTTCCCTGGCATGCAGGTTGGCAGAGGAAGTGCCCACGAATGGTTTGGAAGGGACCATATAAACAAAGAAACTCAGCCATATGTTGTGGGATAGAGCACTGCTGGTTCTCCAGAATTTTCCAAGGTTTGGTGTCCCAGCTCTTCTTTGAATAGAGATTCCATTCTTGCCTATATTGATCTTTGAGGTCCTCTTGAGCCTTCATAGGCTGTGGATAACCTGGGCCCTCTACCTCCCTGACTGCCCTAATGCCATCCTTTTCCTTAGCATGCAGCTGCTCTGAAACTACACTCATAGTAAGTTTCATCTACCAACAGCCCTAGAAAACAGGTGCATTGTCTGCCCCACAAGCTTAGGCCTGATGCCTGCCTCCTGATTTGAGCCTGGCCTGGCCAGTAAGCGGCCTAGATTCTCATCCTGATTTTACCCCTGAACACAGATTGACCAAGGCAGTCCCTGGGTGTGGGATTTTTACCTTGGCTGTGTCTGCAGCACACCAAATATCTGCAACAAAATGGAAAAAAGCTAACCAGCTGTTCCTAAACATGCTGATGTCTGGCACGGGGACGAGGACTATCCTGGCATCTACCCCACTAACCATGGCATGCTCTCCAAGCAGGAGGGCTGACAGGTGCCCCATGTTGACTGTGGAGTCAGACTCCTGTGGTCCAGGGCTGCTGCCCTGTCTCTGAGCAGGGTGAAATCCAGCCTAAATACCACAGACTGAAACCTTTCCTTCTGGAAGATTCCTTTAGTGAAGAAGCATGCTGACAGTCAAAACCAACCCACCCAACCAGATACAACTGTCTCATATTTGTAGGTGCCCCAAGTATGACCAGGTCAAGATTTCTCTTTCTGCTTTCAGTTCCCAGGGAGCACAGTTTAACCAAAACCACATTAAAAAGCTTAGTGTCTTCTGTTTCTGATTCAGTTCCCCTGAGTAATTTTCTTTTTCACACAAGAGAGCATTTGGATTTCCACCTGACCATCCTTGAAAAACATCAGTTCAACACATATTTGTTAAGTGTTTATGCATTGGGCATTGTCAGAATAGTATAGCCTACCTTTAATGAACATAATGACAATAAGACCAAGTGGTAATTACATTAATGATTAATGACAGTAATAATTGCTATTAGGCATTGACCCTTTACGTGTGTGCGTATGTGCTCAGTTGCTAAGTCGTATTCGACTCTTTGTGACTCCATGAACTATAGCCCACCAGACTCCTCTGTCCATGCGATTTTCCAGTCAAGAATTCTGGAGTGGGTTGCCATTTTCTTCTCCAAGGGAGCTTCCTGACCCAGGGATTGAACCTGCATCTCCTGCATTGGCAGGCAGATTCTTTACCACTGAGCCACCAGGTAAACTCTACCCTTTATGTGTCTCACTGAATAATAATCTCTTTATTTGTGTTTTTCGTTGAATTTATCAGATCACACTAAAATATAAAATATTATCTTCCTGACACTCAGATTAAGTAACTGATTCAAAGCCACACAGTTTACAGAGGGTCGAAAGTCCAGATCAGCTTGCCTCTGGGGACCACACCCTCAATCACCGCACCATCATCACACATCCACACAGCACATGCGGCATAGAGGACCCTGAGTCAGTACAATGATTTCACAACTCTGGGAAGCACCATGCATGGTATTCCAAGAGATTGCCACCTACAAGACTCAAGTGCTCTACAGCATACAAGGAAAATGATCCCTGCCTCCCGCCACCTTGCTGCAAGCTGTGAGACAAAGCAGGTCCATCCTGGCTCATGAAGAGGCTTTAGAAGTGCTGGAGAAAAAATTGCTATACAGGGGTGGCTATGCAAGTCTCTGTATCACCATCATCTCTAACATGGAGGCTGGCAACTAAGAGGTGCTGTCACATTTTTCTGTGTGCCGAATTCAATGAATACATTTGAAAAAGTTAATGGAGGAGGAGGATGCCTAGACTGGAAGGAGAACTGAGAGTCACATTTTACTGTGCTTAGTACGCGGGAGCAGGGTCAGGCCAGAGAGTCCTCCTCACAGAAGGATCACCCAAGAGATGGGAGCTGTGATGATGGGCAGGGGACTCAGCCTGTGGAGCTGCCCTGAGACAGCTCCCCGTGGGCAGAGGAAGGCCTGGGTCTGCAGCAGCAATGAGAACTGCTTGCAGGTTGAGCCCTACTTTGCTGAGCATTCATGATGCCAAATGCTACCTTAAGCTGGGGTCCACCTTGGTTTCTTTAGGCCGCCCCATTCTGGGGTGGTCCATTCTAGCCTAGGAGGGTTTGTTCATGGGGGGAGAGGGAAGAGGGAGTCCTCTTTCCTGTGACTCACTGGTTCCAGGTGTCTTGTCCTCCTGTCCAGATGTCCTCAGCATCTCGTGGTCTCTTGTTTCAGGGGAGGGGTGCAGAGGGCTCAGCATGGTGCTGGGAAAAGACAAAATCTCCCAGGTTTTGAGGCTGGATTTGGTCCAGGTGCACCTGGCTGCAAAGCCTGGCTCTCTGCACTTAATCGAGAAGTCTCTGAACACTGGATTTGGAGCCACAGTACCTTATGTCCTATTCCAGCTCTAGGTGGCCATGGCTTGACCTTGGCAAAGCTAGTTCCCTACTCTCAGCCTCAGGGGTCCCACTAGGAAGAGGATCATGAGAGCTAAATGATTGCTAAGCTCTTTCCTCTCCAGAAAGGAACCCTGCACAAGTCCAGCCATGGCGAGACTGAGAGCAGAGACAAGGAAGGAGGTCTGTGTTAACCAGCACAGCTCCTCATCCAGCCCTTCTCTCTCCACATCCCAGGAACTGGTGGGTCTGGACTCTGGTCTGTAATGGGAGACGATGCGTTTACCAACTCCCAAAGCCTGCATTGGTGGCCCGCATCCTGCCTGACAAAGCCACCTGCTTTTCACACCGTGGTAACTGCTCTCGAAGCCTGGCCGGCTGGAGCCCAGTGGATGGTTTTTCGAAAGCTGTTACCCCCAAAAAAGCAACACCAACTTGGGTGCGCAGATAACCATCTCTGCACCGTCACACCACACGGGGAGGGCGGGGATGATCTTACCACCTCCTTCCTCGACAACAATAGCTCCCGGAAGCCAGAGAAATTTGGGCACTGAAAGTAAAAACATTCACGGCACTTACCAAGTGTCGAGTGACTCTCTGTTAGCAACTGCAGCAGAGAACTGCAGGAAACACTTGTTTTTGTCTTTTCCCCTGGCCTCTCAGAGGCAGATCCCATCCACAGAAAGGCCGCTTGTCTAGAGACTCCATACATTTTGTGTCCGCTCTGAACACTCGCGGAGACTTAGGCACTGCAAGGTGCCCTCCCAGACCTCTTAGGTTGTGAAACCCCGAGGAATCAAGGGGTGAGTGATTCTGTGCTACTAGAGAGAGAGAGAGAAAGAGGAAGCAAAGTCACAAGCTGGATGGCTCTGTGGCAGTCACCGCCATCCAACCAGCGGGTCAGCTGGCAGTGCCTACTGGTGGTGGGTCATGATCTCTCCCTTTTTTCCTTTTTGAGGCTCTTTCTCCTCTCTTCCTTCCCTCCCTCCCTCTCATCCTTTCCTGGAACCTGTACTGGTGCTGGAGAAGAAGCACCTGCTGTTGCTTCCTCCCTTGCAAAGAAAAGGAAGATTTAAAATGTGGTTGAGAGATATCCCACTATTATTCTGGAAGTTAGAAAAGAGGTCAAAGGACCTGGTTTTTCTGTCCCTTTTGGGAGGGATTCTTCCCTCAGAAAGGGAGATGAGAAATGGTGAAATCTTAATTCTAAGGCCAAAGAGTCGACATTTTGGGACTCAACACCACCGCTCGCTTGTCAGTCATTTCTATCTCATTCTCCATGCTCCATCATTTCCCTCTATTTTCTATGTCCTTTTTCCCCTGGTGATTCAGTTCCTTTTTACTTATGAGGACAGTGTAAACCACCTACTCCCTCAGGGTATAAAACCATCTCAACTTCTTTCTGGATAAGCAGGACACAAATGTACAAGCCAGTCAAGGTGCCAAAGATGCCCTTGGGGTTTCCAGATCAGGGTCACTTTCCCCCTGTCCCCACAGCAGCCCTACTCCAGGACAGCAACATGTCGTTCTTCCTCCCTTCACACCTCGGTTTGGGTGGATGTAACAAGGCCACATCCTTAAAACAAGCTTGGATCCCTCCTTTATCCTGCTCCACTGTCTGAAGGCTAAATTCCTATCCCTCAATTCTAAGCCATCTTCCTTTGTTTGTTAAGTTTTAATTGGAGGATAACTGAACATACAATGGACTGGTTCAAAATTGGGAAAAGAGTACATCGAGGCTGTATACTGTCACCCTGCTTATTTAGCTTATATGCAGAGTACATCATGGGAAATGCTGGGCTGGATGAATCACAAGCTGGAATCAAGATTGCCAGAAGAAATATCAACAGCTTCAGGTATGCAGATGACACCACTTTAATGGCAGAAAGTGAAGGGGAACTAAAGAGCCTCTTGTCGAAGGTGAAAGAGGAGAATGAAAAAGCTGGCTTAAAACTTAATTTTCAAAAACTAAGATCATGGCATCTGGTCATATCACTTCATAGCAAATAAATGGGGAAAATGTGAAAACAGCGTCAGATTTCATTTTCTTGGGCTCCAAAATCAATGCAGACAGTGACTGCAGCCATGAAATAAAAAGGTGCTTACTCCTTGGAAGAATAGTTATGACATACCTAGACAGTATATTAAAAAAGCAGAGACATCACTTTGCCGACAAAGGTCTGTATAGTCAAAGCTATGTTTTTCCAGAAGTTATGTATAGATGTGAGAGTTGAACCATAAAGAAGGCTGAGCACCGAAGACTTGATTCTTTAAAACTGTAGTGCTGGAAAAGACTCTTGAGAGTCCCTTGGACAGCAAGGAGATCAAACCAGTCAATCTTAAAGGAAATTAATCCTGAATATTCATTGGAAGGACTGATGCTGAAGCTGAAGCTCCAATACTTTGGCCACAAAGAGCAACTCATTGGAAAACACTCTGATGCTGGGAAAGATTGAGGGCAAGAGGAGAAAGGGGTGACAGAGGATGAGATGGTTGGATGGCATCACTGACTCAATGGACATGAGTTTGAGCAAACTCTAGGAGAGAGTGAAGGACAAGGAAGGCTCAGTGCTGCAGTTCATGGGGGTAGGAAAGAGTCAGACACGACTTAGTGACTGAAAAACAACAACAAAATTGCTTTACAATGTTGTGTTGGTTTCTGCCTTACAACAACATGAATCAGCCATAGGTACACGTATGTCCCCTCCTTCTTGAACCTCCTTCCCACATTTCACCTTCCTTTTTAAAGTGCTTGTTTCTGCTTTTTCCATTCCATTCCCCCTACCACCTCCCTGGGCCCTCATCCATGGTGCTTGGACACTGACAGAGCCTCCTCACCAACATTCCTTCCTTCTTCCAATCCACCCCACATTGATGACAAGTGGAGAGTTCCCCCAACACCAGCTTCTTTTAATGCCATTCCCTGCTAGAGGACCTTCACTAGCTACCCATGGGCTGCAGGACAGTGTTCAAATTCCTTCCCTTGGCAGACAGGAGCCTCTACATTCTGGCCTCAACTTACTATTCTAGGCATTAAAAATAAGAGGTTTTTGTTGTTGTTGTTGTTGTTTTTCAAGCTTCCATTTATGGGACACTTCTACGCTCCCAAAACAGCATTAAGCACTTCATCTGAGTTTGTTCTCAGGAGAGTCCTACGAAGCCCTCTTATGTTCACTTCACAGATGAGAGAATGAGGCTGGCAGAGATGAAGGAACTAGCGAAGGCTGTACATTCAGTCAGTGGTGGCTTCAGTATTTCAACCCAGGTCTCGCTTTCATGCATTGGAGAAGGAAATGGCAACCCACTCCAGTGTTCTTGCCTGGAGAATCCCAGGGATGGGGAGCCTGGTGGGCTGCCGTCTATGGGGTCGAACACAGTCAAACACGACTGAAGCAACTTAGCAGCAGCAGCAGCTTATGATACTAAAGGGACTTCCAGGTGGTGCTAACAGTAAAGAATCTGCCTGCCAATGCAGGAGACATAAGAGATGCAGGTTCAATTCCTGGGTTGGGAAGATCCCTTGGATGAGGGTATGGCAACCCACTCCAGGATTCCTGCCTGGAGAATCCCATGGACAGATGAGCCTTAGGGTCTACAGTTCCTGTGGTTTCAAAAAGTTGGACGTGACTGAAGCAACTTAGCACACAGTTAATGATATTAAAACTCAGGCTCATAACCACCTCTCACCATGGCCCTTCTGCTAGGTTCAGCCTCTCCTGTACGCTGTCCTCCACACAGTCCTGGGGCTGCCACCTCCTTTCCACTCTGCCCTCTTTGTTCATCTCCTGCTTCTTTTAGGAAGCTCTATTCCTAGGGTGTGCTTCCCAAATTTCCAGACCCAAGGATCTCTCAGGCAGGAGGTAGGGTTCTGACTCCCACCCCCGGCTGTTCAGCCCCAGGGAGATGGAGGGAGGGGCGTCCTCACAGGGCCACTGGGTGAATCCTCCCACTCCTTTCCATAGAGATCCCTGGTCCTTTCCCCCTAGCTCCCCTCAATTGTCTTCCCTCACGACTCCATTCTTGGCACCTCCCTGGCCCCTGCTGGGTCGAATTCTAGCTGTTTGATAATGCATTCTCTTCCTGTAGTTACATAGACGATCTCGCAAGGACAGTCATATGTATTTTTGTACCTTAAGTAGCCAGTGCAGTTCCTAACACACAGAAGGAACAGCAGAATTACCAATTGAAATTAAATAGAAATGTGTCTGCTTAAGCAAAATTTTGCTTCAAATTCCTAAGTGGAAAAGCCAATGAAGGCGTCTTTTCTCCCCGCCGCTACTAGTAGAGTAAAAGCCTTATTATAAAGGAACGGTAAAGTATCATTTTACAAGTTGCTGCCATGAGCATATATACATGCACACATGAATGCACATGTGTGTACACACACACACACACACACACACAGAAGCTGAGAGAAGCTGGTGCTTGGTGGCAAAGTGCAGAAAAGAAGATAAGATCACCACGCTGCAGAAGAAGGTGAGTCACATGATGATGTGGGTAACCCCAAGCACACACGATATCCTCGGCAAGGCCTAGCTGAAATCTAACCACATCATCTTTTCATGAAGCAGATATGAAAAAAACACAACTAAAACAATTACACAAAAGGTGGTTTAATACCTTCTTGCCTCGATGGTATCAAAGCTACGGACTCTGGGGCTACACTTGGGGAAACAACTCTCTGAGATAAGGAGATGAACTATCTGTTCAAGAGAAGGCACAGGAAGCCGAGGGGACCAGGCAACACATAATGAAACAGCTTGTGGCCAACACGCCATCTAAACCCAAGTGTCCTCAGGCGGCATGGGTTGTGTAAGCAGAGGAAGCTGAACCCACCCTTGTCTCAAAGTGAAGACTTTGTGGGTGACGATCTGTGTGCGTGTGTGCGTCCTCACTACACATGATGGCTGAGGTGAAATTCACAGCTCCCCCACCTGTGGCTGAGATGGATGTAAAAGGAAAAGGTTGCAAAGGTGAGATTGTTGTCATGCAGCAGCCTCGAAGTCCCTTTCTGGTGTGTGACTCGCTTGCTGAATGGCTAGTGGCCCATGAATGCAAACTGAGATACCAGCGTGGACAGATCAGGATGCTGATATCCTGGTATCCTGACGTAGTTAAGTCTGAATTCTCCGAGGGACAGATGACGATGGTCTTTCTCCTCTTTGAAGCTTGACTAATACCTGGTCCGTTTTTTACGGCAACATGGTTTCCTTTATCAGACTTCACTCTTCTCCAGTTCCCCAAGTAATCTTTGAATGATTTGGGACGGCTCCTACAACTGAAGAATGTGCCAGCTGTGATGGGCTTCAGGGCATTTAGACCCCAAGCTTTACAGGCTCAAAGAGTCGCTACTGAATCCCAGCTCTGCATCAGTCCTTTGGGGCAAGTTACTTAGCCTACGTCTCAGCTTTCTCATATATAAAATGGGAATAACAGAAACTTTCTCCCAGTTAAATCTCCTTTAGGAAATATGAGTTAATTCCTGAAAAGTACATAGCACTTTAACTTTTCTTTTTTTCATGAGCACAAAGTTAGACCTTACAAAATGGAGCTATAAATATTATCACCATCATTATAAACCATTCAAACTCTTCTGATGTTGAGAAGAGGATCTGTAGGTCCAGAGTTGGTGATTTATTCCTAGGCAATTACTCTTGAGTGATCCAGTAGTTATTGCCCCTGCTAGATGATGACCAGACTGAAGGTAGTAACACTTGTAAGTGGCTCAGTCAGGGGCAGAACTCAGATCTACCGATTCACTGGCCAGAGCCGGAACCTATGCACCACGCTGGCACCACGTACTGTTGAATTTCTCATTGAGTGGTCACTTTTTTCCAACCAGGTCTTAAGCCTGTGGAAAGTAGGGACCTTCTACTTCTGAAATTTCTCCAGAGTGCACACATCATATATGCTGGATAAATGCTTGTTAGCCAGCCGATTGTTTGCAAAGATCACAACTGATTTTCAAGGCAACACGTTTCTCCCCTACAGCACTATGCCCTCATCATTTTGGAAAACTCATCCAAGGAGGACTTGTACTAATGTGCATCAGAGGGAAACATTCCACCCTGTTTTGGAAGGCAGCTATAGCTTGCTCCAGATTGCAGGCACAATAATTAGAGACACTGGTAATTTGAGTGATGCTCTGAAGCCCCAAATCGCTTTACTGAAGCCACCTTTGTCCTTGCACATTAGGGCTTTTGTCACTCCATGTCAAAATGGCCAAGCTGCTTTCTGATGGGTCTGCCTTCTCATAGACCAGATGTGAGGGTCCAGATGCTAGTCTGCCAAATCCATCATCAGAAGGGAACTCAGCACCAGCCCTTCTGAAAGCCCAGCATGTTGTATAGATAGCTGGCTCTACATAGGATATTCTAATAAACGTGCTGTTATTTTTATTGTCTTGTACCATACTGAATGTTCCTTATAAGTTGGCCTTTACATAAACCATCATGACCTACATGTTTAATTCAGGTCTTTATTTTCTGTTTCACAAACCTGTTTAATTTAACATCACTGCAAAAATCTAAATGAATGTACATGATGTTCTGTTGGTACTAAACCTTTCAGGCTAGACTTTTATAGTTAGTATTGGAAGGGCAGGGAGGTGGTCACAAGAGGAGCACAAAAGAGCATGGGTCATAGCTTAGAAGTGCCTTAGAGAGAGTTCTTGCCCTCACAGCTGACATTCTCTCATTGCTCCATGGATTTTTCTCCTGTTCTTGACCTCTGCCCTGTTCCCAGTAATACTGATATAGTAAGATGAATAAATGGCTTCGTCTATAATGAAATGGGAGAGGTCTGACTTTCGCTAAAACTCTTCAAGGTATTAAACATATGAGGGGTGGATAGTAAGGTGAACCTTAACACCGATCATATGGATACAGACAGGTGTTCCTTGGAGGCTCCAAGAGGCAGGAGTTCACTTCCAGTCTGGAACTGAGCCCTGCCAGCCCCACCAAGAGACATATTCCTTTCCAGAATCTATAAATCCATTGTTTGCTTCCCAAGGTCTACTCAGAGCCTCTGAAGTTGGGGATGGTTAATAGGCATGACACAGGCCCGATAATTTCTGTGACACTTCACTGTCCACTTTTCCAAACAGCGCTGGAGTAGACTTTGCACAGGACCCTGAAGACCTTGTCTGGATGTGCACTGCCAAAAATGGTCAGACAGATGGCTACTGAGCAGTTACAATGTGGCTAGTCCAAACTGAGCAGTGTTATAAACATAAAACACACACCGGACGTTGATCACATAGTACTTAAAAAAAAAACAATGCAAAACATGTTCATATTTTTTTTATATTGCTTACATGTGGGGATGATAATATTTTGAGTATATTGGGTTAACTGTTTTATGAAGGTTATTAAGAATAATTTCCTGTTTCTTTTCACTTTTTAAAATGGCTATGAGAATATTCTAAGTTACAAATGTGGCTTGCGTTATATTTCTACTGGACAGCACCACTCTAGACAATTACCAAAAAACTTGTTTCCATTCAAGTACATATTCACCCAGTGAAAAACACAGCTCTCAGCTCCTCGTCACACTGAGAAGACAGACCACTCCTACCTGTGAGGTGGATGATGCCAAGCTACATGGGCTCTGCCTGCCTCTCCAGCTTCCCTCTGGGGACTCCCTTCAGTCATGCGGGTCATTCTTCTCAAGACTCTCCAGGCTCGCACCAGGCTCAAGGGCTTTGCAGGCTGTTCTTGCTATCCGAGATCCTTTCCTTCATCTGTTTTTCTCATCTGGGCCTCATCTCAAATGTCACCTCCTCAGAGAGGCCTTCCCTTCCTTCCTGTGGTAGGCAGGATAATGACTCCCCAAAGAGGTCCATGTCCTACTGCCTGGAACCTGTTGTTATGCTATCTTACAAGGCAAAAGAGAATTTCCAGATACAATTAAGTTAATCAGATATCCCAGATTATCTGAGCAGACCCCAAATCATCACATCACAAGGAAAAGAAGAAGGCAAAACAGAGTCAAAGAAGGTGATGTGATGACACAAAAGAGGTCAGAGACTTGCAGGTCTGGAGCCAAGGAATGCAGGCAGCCTTCAGAAGATGGAAAAAGCCAGGAATGGATTCCTACCTAGAGTCGCCAGAAGGAACACAGACCTGCCAACCCATTTTAGACCTCTGACCTCCAGAATAATAAGGCAATGAATTTCCACTGTTTGAAGCCAAAACAATAATGGTAATTGGTTATAGTAGCAATAGGAAACTAATATGTATCCTCCTCTGAGACCATGCACTCCCCAGTCCCCAGGTCTTCCATTCCATTCTTCTAGGTTAAAATCACTGCAGATGGTGACTGCAGCCATGAAATTAAAAGA
The DNA here is from genome assembly GCF_032452875.1 of Bos javanicus. Taxonomy (NCBI): domain Eukaryota; kingdom Metazoa; phylum Chordata; class Mammalia; order Artiodactyla; family Bovidae; genus Bos; species Bos javanicus. Next base: position 48,854,986 of record NC_083877.1, on the reverse strand, counting down.
CACTTACTCCTTGGAAGGAAAGTTATGACCAACCTAGATAGCATATTCAAAAGCAGAGACATTTCTTTGCCAACAAAGGTTCATCTAGTCAAGGCTATGGTTTTTCCTGTGGTCATGTATGGATGTGAGAGTTGGACTGTGAAGAAGGCTGAGCGCCAAAGAATTGATGCTTTTGAACTGTGGTGTTGGAGAAGACTCTTGAGAGTCCCTTGGACTGCAAGGAGATCCAACCAGTCCATTCTGAAGGAGATCAGCCCTGGGATTTCTTTGGAAGGAATGATGCTAAAGCTGAAAGTCCAGTACTTTGGCCACCTCATGCGAAGAGTTGACTCATTGGAAAAGACTCTGATGCTGGGAGGGATTGGGGGCAAGAGGAGAAGGGGATGACAGAGGATGAGATGGCTGGATGGCATCACTGACTCGATGGACATGAGTCTCAGTGAACTCCGGGAGTTGGTGATGGACAGGGAGGTCTGGCGTGCTCTGATTCATGGGGTCACAAAGAGTCGGACACGACTGAGCGACTGAGCGACTGATCTGATCTGATCTGAGGTTACTCCTTGCATACCATTTCAGTTCAGTTCAGCCACTCAGCCATATTCAACTCTTTGTGACCCTACGGACTGTAGCATGCCAGGCTTCCCTATCCATCACCAACTCCTGGAGCTTGCTCAAACTCATGTCCATTGAGTTGGTGATGCCATCAACCATCTCATCCTCTGTCATCCCCTTCTCCTCCTGCCTTCAATCTTTCCCAGCATCAGGGTCTTTTCCAATGTGTCAGTTTTTCACATCAGGTGGCCAAAGTATTGGCGCTTCAGCTTCAGTCCTTCCAATGAATATTTGGGACTTATCTTATTTCCTTTAGGATTAACTGGTTTGATCTCCTTGCTGTCCAAGGGACTCTCAAGAGTCTTCTCCAACACCACAGTTCAAAAGCATCAATTCTTCAGTGCTCAGCTTTCTTCATGGTCCAACTCTCATATCCATACATGACTACTGGAAAAACCATAGCTTTGACTATACAGACCTTCGTTGGTAAATTAATGTCTCTGCTTTTTAATATGCTGTCTAGAAGGCAATGGCAGCCCACTCCAGTACTCTTGCCTGGAAAATCCCATGGAAGGAGGAGCCTGGTGTGCTGCACTCCACGGGGTCACTAAGAGTCGGACACGACTGAGCGACTTCACTTTCACTTTTCACTTTATGCACTGGAGAAGGAAATGGCAACCCACTCCAGTGTTCTTGCCTGGAGAATCCCAGGGACGAAGCGACTTAGCATCAGCAGCAGGTTTGTCATAGGTTTTCTTCCAAGGAGCAAGTGTCTTTTAATTTCATGGTTGCAATTACCACCTGCAGCGATTTTGGAGCCCAAGAAAATACAGTCTCTCAGTATTTCCATTGTTTCCTCATCTACTTGACATGAAGTGATGGGACTGGATGCCATTATCTTCGTTTTTTAATGTTGAGTTCTAAGCCAGCTTTTGCACTCTCCTCTTTCACTTTCATCAAGAGACTCTTTAGTTCCTCTTTGCTTTCTGCCATAAGGGTGGTGTCATCTGCATATCTGAGGTTATTGATATTTCTCCCAGCAAACTTGATTCCAGCTTGTGCTTCATCCAGCCCAGCATTAGCATGATGTACTTTGCATATTGAGTTAAATAAGCAGGGTGACAATACACAGCCTTGATGTACTTACTCCTTTCCCAATTTGGAACCAGTCCATTGTGCCATGTCCAGTTCTAACTGTTGCTTCTTGACCTGCATACAGATTTTCCAGGAGGCAGATAAGGTGGTCTGATATTACCATTTCTTTAAGAATTTTCTACAGTTTGTTGTGATCCACACAGTCAAAGGCTTTAGCATAGTCAATGAAGCAGAAGTAAATGTTCTTCTGGAATTCTCTTGCTTTTTCTATGATTCTGCCTTGTGAACTAGTGCGTGGCACATAGTCTCTGCTCCTTGGTGTGAATAAATAGTTGGTGGATGAATCAGTCAATAAATGACAGACACTGGCTACAGGAAAGATTTTTTTTCAACCAAATGGATAACATCTGAAAATTTTTAGGGAAAAATTGCACCTAAGCAGGTAAAATAAAGACTACCAATAGACACTGAAGAGTGCTTACTATTCACATGGTATCATGATGGTACTGCAGACACAAAGAACCTAATGATCCTATCTCTCCTACAGTCTCTGTAAGAGACACACACACGGGCACATGATAAAGTTATGACCAGCAGAGGGGTGCCAAACTGTCGGGGTAAAATGCCTGGTGAGGCATCAGGCATGTACAGTGGTGCACTGGCAAATCAGCTATCAAAACAATAATCACGACAACAACAAAGTCCTGATCTGTAGTGTGTGCCAATTTCTGTGGTGTAAAGACTCTTACTATGCTTGTTTATTTAACTTATATGCAGAGTACATCATGGGAAACACTGGGCTGGAAGAAACACAAACTGGAATCAAGATTGCCGGGAGAAATATAAATAACCTCAGATATGCAGATGACACCACCCTTATGGAAGAAAGTGACGAGGAACTCAAAAGCCTCTTGATGAAAGTGAAAGTGGAGAGTGAAAAAGTTGGCTTAAACCTCAACATTCAGAAAACGAAGATCATGGCATCCGGTCCCATCACTTCATGGGAAATAGATGGGGAAACAGTGGAAACAGTGTCAGACTTTATTTTAGGGGGCTCCAAAATCACTGCAGATGGTGACTGCAGCCATGAAATTAAAAGACGCTTACTCCTTGGAAGGAAAGTTATGACCAACCTAGATAGCATATTCAAATGCAGAGACATTACTTTGCCAACAAAGGTTCGTCTAGTCAAGGCTATGGTTTTTCCTGTGGTCATGTATGGATGTGAGAGTTGGACTGTGAAGAAGGCTGAGCGCCAAAGAATTGATGCTTTTGAACTGTGGTGTTGGAGAAGACTCCTGAGAGTCCCTTGGACTGCAAAGAGATTCAACCAGTCCATTCTGAAGGAGATCAGCTCTGGGATTTCTTTGGAAGGAATGATGCTAAAGCTGAAAGTCCAGTACTTTGGCCACCTCATGCGAAGAGTTGACTCATTGGAAAAGACTGTGATGCTGGGAGGGATTGGGGGCAGGAGGAGAAGGGGATGACAGAGGATGAGATGGCTGGATGGCATCACTGACTCGATGGATGTGAGTCTGGGTGAACTCCGGGAGTTGGTGATGGACAGGGAGGTCTGGCGTGCTCTGATTCATGGGGTCGCAAAGAGTCGGACACGACTGAGTGACTGATCTGATCTGATCTGATGACTGATTTCAAGCTACAACTGTAGTGTCCTCTGTCACCCCCTTCTCCTCCTGCCGTCAATCTTTTTCCAGCATCAGGGTAATTTCTACTGAAAGGAAAGGGGGTGACAGAGGATGAGATGGTTGGATGCCATCACTGACTCAATGGACTCGAGCTTGAGCAAACTCTTAGAGACAGTGAAGGACAGGGAGGCCTGGCATGCTGTAGTGCATGGGGTTACAAAGAGTCCGACGCGACTTAGCAACTGAACAACATCGCAATGTCCCTGAACATGGCTATATACAAGCAGGGTCTTGTTGAGGAGGTGGGATTCAAACTGGATATGAAAATATTCGTAGACTGATGATGTTCTCAGGAGGGGGCATGAGGCCTGATGTACACAAATGCAAGAATCTCTAGGGCTTCAAAGTGGGGTCTCAATAGTCCCTGTGGCTCCAGTGGGTTTCCTGTCATTGGGACAAACAGAAAAAAAGCATCTCCCAGAACTCACGCAGAAGAGGGCTTCCTGGAGAGACGCAGGAGCAGAGAATCTTACTGACAGGAGGACTGGGATGATATTTCAGGCCAGCACTCATTTAATGAGAATGAGCATGGGGGAGAGCTAAGATCTCAGAACGCCAATGCTGAGGGATGAACAGTGAAAGAAGTCTGTGTTCAGTGGTCTGGTTATAGAATACCCAGATCTGAACTAGGCTGATGTCCTCACTCATTCTGCCTCTCATGCTCTTGATGGATTGATACCACTGTATGCAGTTCCCCACATTCCTAGCCTAAAGATGAGCTGTCAAGTGAATTCGGCACAGTCCACTCAAGTTTCTCAAAGTAACCCTTTCTAAAATCTCCATTGTCATCCAGGCCTCATCCTCCATAATTTGTAAGGCTGGGAGAAATTATTCTGAGAATCCTAGCGTGGTATTTAAGAGGTTACTGTAGAGGGCCAGATGGTATGCCTGTGCGCTAAGCTGCTTCAGTCGTGTCCGATTCTTTATGACCCCATGGACTGTAGCCCACTAGGCTCCTCTGTTCATGGAATTCTCCAGGCAAGAATACTGGAGTGGGTTGCTTTTCCAGGGGATCTTCCCGACCCAGGGATTGAACCCATGTCTACTGCAATGGCAAGCAGATTCTTCACCACTAGCAGCATCTGGGAAACACATAATATCCAGATTCAAATCCTGATTCTGCCTCTTACCAGAGAAGTGGAACTAGGACTTTAGGTTCTTCATATGGAAAATACTAGTAATAATATCTTTCTCATACTGTTTTGTGAGGATTATAAGATGCCTAAAGTACATGCAGCACCCTGCATGAGGCACAGTAAGGGCCTGGCCAATATGCACAGAGATGTAAAAGTCACGTATTTCTCTTTCTCCAGGTCCTGCGACATAGAAGCTAGTTTCCAAATAAGCTTTGCAGGCCATCCAGAGCCACCCGTCCACTGCCTTCACCCTGAGAAGGAAGGCCGTCTTCACACCCCTCTAGACACCCAGTCTGACACCCTCCCGGGCCCATGCCTTCCTTGTTGATCACTTTAAGAGCACACATGTGTTGTGTGCAGGGGAGATGTTTTCCTGGCTTTGGGTGTGTTTCAATGAAGGACAAGGATGAGGCCATTATGAGAACACAGGGGCAACAATGAAAACAAGACTGCTTTCTGAAAAGCACTGAAAAGCTTTCTTTTGCCTGAATGGCCACTATTTTCATTCTTTCTCCCCACACAAAGCACCGGGGCCCACTTCATTCAGGCTGTTGCCCAGGGAGTGGGTGTGAAGACGTGGTGCAAACAAAAGAAGTAACATACTTCTGTTGTCAGGTCTCTTGTTCAGGGCTCTGCGAGGTGGACCAAGCCTCCCTGCCAGCCCCACTGCTTGAATCATCAGGAAAAACAGTGCACACACATATATAAATACAAAAACCCTACCTAATCCTTGACACGGTTACATGACGATTTACGAGCATGAGCTGGATTTCAAAAGTCGGCAGAATATAAAAGCGCAGTTCTCCCAAGATGTTGGCAACTTGTCATTCCCTTTGACAATTTTAAGCGTCAATCCAGCCACTTGGGAAATGCAGTTCCTCTTGCCCCCAAGGAAGGGGGCAGGATTGCTTGAGGAAGAGGGGTCTCTGGGCATAAGGGCGAGCAGGTGTGAGGGTCAGCAGCACCGTCCTTGGAGACGAGGCCTGGTGGGGGGCATGTTTAAGGTACCTGAGTTTTAGGGAATTTTGGTCCCAGTGTCCAATCACACAACTCAAAGCAAGAGAGAAACACTGTTTCCTACTCAGAGTTTTCTGAAAATAAAAAGCAACATCCAATAGGGGGAGGAAGGAAATTTTGGCCTTCTGCAAGTTTTCCTTTTGACGGTGTTGTTGTTCAGTTGCTAGGTCGTGTCCGACTCTTTACGACTCCATGAACTACAGCACGCCAAGCTTCCCTGTCCTTCACCACCTCCCGGAGTTGGCATTCTGCAAGCTTTCCTTTATTAAAGACAATTCAGTGGCTTTGGCTGATAGCTCTGGGTGTGTGTGTGTGTGAGAGAGAGAGAGGAGATTTTTCTTCTCCACAGCAGTTTTCCTCTCTCCTTCGAACTTTTATCAAAACAGTCACTGTGCCAACCAGATAGAAAGTTCTGAGAACCTCTCTTCTGGATCACTGGACAGTTCTGAAGAAAGGGAAGTGGTTCTGGATAATGTCTCAGCTCCCTGAGGGCCAGGCTCTGCCACACTTCCCATCAGGTGTCCCCAGAGTCCAGCCTGTGCCAACACTGTGTTTGCTGAGTGAACTGCCGAAAGATCAACATCATGGCATCATGGTGCCATTTTTCTGATTTCAGTCTCTGTGAGGCCCTATCAGAGGAACCCCGGCCCAGCTACCTGAACCTCAGTGGGCAGCCTGTCCCTATGTCATTCAGCCATAAAATCACCTTTAAGAACCTATTCCCAGGGCAGGAAAAGAGACGCAGTTGTAGAGACTGGACTTGTGGGCACAGTAGGGGAAGGAGAAGATGGGACAAATTGGAAGAGTAGTATTGGCATTTATACACGGCCATGCGTAAGACATATTATCATTGGGGACCCACTGATGGCACAGGGAACTCAGCTTGGTGCTCTGTGATGACCTAGAGGGGTGGGATGGGGGTGGGGTGGGTGGGAGACCCAAGAGGGAGGGAATATGTATACTTAGAGCTGACTCCCTTTGTTGTACAGCAGAAACCAGCACAACATTGTAAAGCAATTATCCTCCAATTTAAAAAAATAATAATAAAAGAATACCATCCTTACAGAACACCCACCACGTGCCTGGCATTGTGGAGTCCATGATACAAGGGTAATGTAACTCATGTTTGGGATCCTCCAGGAGCCAGCTGTTGTAAGCTTTGAGCTTCCCCACCCATCCCTACACAGGCTCTGGCGTTTGGTACATAGAGCAGTCGGCGGCCTGGCTCCCCTGCTGACAAGCAGGGTGTGACCCCTGACAAATTTATAACATGCATACTGTGTATAACTTCCAGTCTCTCATTTATAAACTACTTAGCATTCAACTCCTAGGAGTGCCATGAGGACTCAATGAAACCAAACATGCGATCAGCCCACAGCAGTTGCTCAGGAAATTTTGGTTGCCAGCTCCTTTTTGATAACTAGTAAAGAAAAAAAAAAATCAGGAAACAAGATGAACATGCAGAAAGTCATTTGGGAACATGATAGAGTCAGAAAGTCATAAAAAACGAAATGGAAGAGATGACAGGATGTTTGGTGTGGACTGAGCAGTCTGGAGCCCAGAAGGGGAATGATGGTGCTGGATGAGCAACCAGCTTTGTGAAGGACACAAAACTGAGATGGGACTTGAAAAAAAGGCTTAAGTAACCGTGGCTCCCCTTGAATAATAAGAGTTCTGGGGCAAAAATATATGCCGATTGAAAAAAATATCCGAGACTTCCTTGGTGATCCAGGGGCTAAGCTGCCACATTCCCAATGCAGGGGACCTGGGTGTGACCCCTGGTCAGGGAACTAGATCCTATATGCTGCGACTAAGAGTTCCCATGTGATGCCACTAAAAAACCCCACATGCTACAACGCAGATCAATGATCCCACATGCACGACTAAGACACAGTGCAGCCTAGTTAATTAATTAATAGAGAAAGAAAAAAGTCCCAGTGTCAGATTCATCTCCTGGGACCATAAGGGTAAAAAGAATATGAGAAACAAGTGTGGGCTGGGCCAGGTATACAAAGGCCCTGTTTCCCCCGGAAAGGTCATCCATTTTATCTTCTGTGTCTCTAATGGTGGCAATCAGTAATGTCCCCAACTTAGCATTGAGAGCACTCCTTTATGATAAGAGCCAGCCACACAGTCTCTCAGCACTCAGGGTGTGTGCGTGGAGGGAACCAGGCAGATTCACACTGTACATGCTTCCAATTAAAACCAACACGAAGAGGAAAAAGCAACACGAATGTCACAGAAAAGAAAGTGCTGCCACCCACTCGTGGCCTAAAGGTCACTGTGCCTCCGCCTTGGCCATCATCTCCAGCCACAAAGGTCAGGGGGGCTGTCTGCATTTCTGGGCAGTGTGTTGGCTTTCATGAGCCCTCAAAATGACTACAGCTTTGACACCAAAATTAGTGATAAACTCTGAGGAGAAGACGATAATAGAGAAATGGAGTGACTGTAACCTTTTCCACCATCTCTCTAGTCAGTTCCATGAAGCAGAGTCACAAGGCATAAAACGAGAAGTTTCCACATTCTACAAAAGACTACAAGACTGCCGACTTAATTGGGTAGTGTAGCAAATGGCTAAACGATTGCCAACAAGAAGATGTCAAAAAAGGAGGAGGAAGTGATGATTAAAACATCTCATGACAGCACCTTGGTGTGGCAACAAGCTCACAATGTAGCTGGATAGGTTTTGATACAATAGTGCAGGGCATTTGCCATGTGCTTCCAACAAGAGTCCAATCGCTATGGCCCAGAATGGGCAACGATACCCCTATCCCACTGGAAAAATTCCAGGAATTTAAATGCAGAATGAATTGGAAGGATGCTGGACTTGGAGTTAGACAGATCAGCATTCAAACCTCAATTACTGTCCACATTTGATAGGCAATTTGTATAATCTTTTATCATTCCTATGGATTCAGTTTTTGCATCTGGAAAGTTGGAATGATCTGAATATCTACAGCTTAAGGCCCTAGTGAAGATTCAATGATGGAAATGTCCTTTATACATTATCGGGTACAATACAAATACAAATAATAGTTGTCATTATTATTAGCTAGTGATAATGTCCATGCTGAGGTAATTCATATACACTCTGAGATAAGGCTGCTTTTCTATATTAGATACAAATTAGGAGAGAGGAATTTTCTGTTGTTGATGATTAAATGGAATCTAGGAGATGCCACACACACAACTATTTAGGTGGAATGATACATAAAACACAAGAAGAAAAATAAATCAAGGCACATAACAGGTATACGAGATATGACTTAATGTGGCCTTTGGTGGATGGGTATCAGAAACAAAATTAGCAACCTGTAGCCCTTCAGCTAAGCTTCCTAGCAACAGAAGCATACAAATAACAAACACTGATGCTCATCCATAAAAACACAGTAACATTAGGACGTGATACTGGTCCCTCCAAGAATGCTCTAGCTAAAGATGTTTGGCATTTTTCAACTTATCCTGTAGTGAAGAATCTGATGTTCAAAGCTGCAAAGTATACAGAATAAAGCAAGAACAAGAGTTTGGTCATTTAAAATATCTTTCCCCCTTCTTACCAGAAGGAAATCAATTGTAGAATCAGTGACACTTGCAAACATAGAGAATTACCCAACATAGCAACCAGGATTTTCTTTCTAAAGTTCTGAACCTGACACTGGTAAATATTTCTGAAAAAGACGCTTGTAGAAGTTTTGAGCCTAGCATAGTAATCCAAAAGTAGCTGACTCAGGCTCGAGATCTGGGGCAGAGCTTCAGAGCACGTTCATCTGTGTGGCTGACCACATTCACAATGCTGCTTTATTGGCCTGCATATAATTCACTGGTAGACACAAGCTATTTGGTAAGATGTGGGAGAAATTTATTCTGTCAAGCTCCCTGGAGCACTGGGTATCAAAGGAATGAGATGTCTCCTGGCCTTTCATGTTGCCAACTAGAGAGAGAGAGAGAGAGACAGTCTAACCAGGGTGCAAAAATTTAGGATCAACTTTATGGTAATATGGAAACCACATGACAGATTGTCTAGGCGCCTCCATTACTTCTGATTCATTCCTTGGTGCTTCTTCTGTCTATAGCTACAGGAAGCCTTATGGAGGAGATAAATAGTGCTCATCATGGGCAAGACTTTTCACTTGACGTGTATAGATCCCTTATCTTTCTCATCCCAAAAGTTAAGAATCAGTGCAGTAGAATTCCACCTGGTGGAAGTGGTCAGACTTAGTGATATAACCATGAAGGGGGCACCAGCAGAAACTGATGCTGAGTTATGTTTGAGTTGATGCTACCATGGTTCTCCCATCATGCAGGTGGAATGTAACTCTAGTTTTGGAGGACAAACGTGCTGTCTTACATTTTATTGATCATTCTTCTGAAATGCTGGCTTATTAAAAACTGGTTCCTAACCCAATCAAAAAGTGGGAAAAATACCTAAACAGACATTTTTCCAAAGAAGACATACAAACAGCTAACAAACACATGAAAAGATACTCAATATTGCTCATTATTAGAGAAATGCAAATCAAAACAACAGTGAGATATCACCTCACACTTGTCAGAGTGGCCATCATCAAAAAGTCAAGAAACAATAAATTCTGGAGAGGGTGTGGAGAAAAGGGAACCCTCTTGTACTGTTGGTGGGACTGTAAATTGATACAGCCACTATGGAAGATTCCTTATGGAGATTCCTTAAAAAAACTAGGAATAAAACCACCATATGACCCAGCAATCCCACTCCTAGGCATATACCCTCAGGAAATCAAAATTGAAAAGACACACGTACCCCAATGTTCATTGCCGCACTATTTACAATGGCCAGAACATGGAAGCAACCTAGATGTCAATCGACAGATGAATGGATAAAGAAGTTGTGGTACATATACACAATGGAATATTACTCAGCCATAAAAAGGAACTCATTTGAGTCAGTTCTAATGGGTGGATGAACCTAGAGACTATTATACAGAGTGAAGTAAGGCATAAAGAGGAAGAGAAATATTGCATACAAACACATATATAGGGGATCTAGGAGGATAATACCAAAGACCTTATTTGCAGGGCAGCAATGGAGAAACATATATAGAGAACAGACTTATGGACACTGGGAGAGGGGAAGAGAGGTGAGATGCAAGGTGAGAGTAACATGGAAACTTAATTATCATGTGCAAAATAAACAGCCAATGGGAATTTGCTGTATGACTCAGGGAACTCAAACAGGGGCTCTGTATCAAACTAGAGGGGTGGGGTGGGGAAGGAGACGGGATGGAGGCTCAAGAGGGAGGGGACATATGCATGACTATGGCTGATTCATGTTGAGGTTTGACAGAAAACAACAAAATTGGGTAAAGCAATTATCCTTCAATTAAAAATAAATTTAAAAAGGTTCCTGTATTAAATTTAAAGTGCAAATAACTAAACTGCATATTTCTGGCCTTATTCCAAGTATACTGAATCAGGAATCCTGATGAAGGGTCTGAGAATCTAAATTTTTTACCAATATCAAGAGATCTTTAAACACACTGAAGGTAAATATGGCTATTTGATCCCTCCTTGTCAACCACAGCCCTTAACAGGTCTGAAGATCATCACCACCAATCCAAGAAGCCCATCAAATTGAGGAGGAAATTAGGGGAAATAATGAGAAAAACTTGATATGATTCTCCTCCTGGCACACTTGAGGCCACAATGAAATGGCCTGATAGGTTTTTGTATCTTAAGGAGGAAGAACTCCAGGTGCCTCTCACTGCTCAGTATTTTATTTCTCTTTCAACCCTCTCTCTCCAGCAACAACACCCTCTGTATTCACACTGGCCAGGTCTCCCTTTGACCAACAAATCACCTGTTAAGATAGAAGCTCTGGTAGCAGATCCCCTGAATGGAGAGCCATCCCCGATTTGCAGAGCTGCTGACTTTAAAATTTGTGTTCCAGAACTGGAAAGGTCCCTGCTGCTGCTGCTGCTAAGTTGCTTCAGTCATGTCCAACTCTGTGTGACCTCATAGACGGCAGCCCACTAGGCTCCTCTGTCCCTGTGATTCTCCAGGCAAGAACACTGGAGTGGGTTGCCATTTCCTTCTCCAATGCATGAAAGTGAAAAGTGAAAGTGAAGTCGCTCAGTCATGTCCGACTCTGTGCGACCTCATGGACTGCAGCCCACCAGACTCCTCCATCCATGGGATTTTCCAGACAAGAGTACTGGAGTGGGGTGCCATTGCCTTCTCCGATGGGAATGTCCCTAGACTATACCAAAATATTAATTGAAAAAAGCCAGATTTTAGAAAAGCCACTTATGCAAATAAGTAATTTTAACAGCTTGAAAAATACACATGTATAGAATTGTATGTTGTAGATGGATCAGTGGGAAAGAACAGAGTATTCTGTAGAGTGTGAAGACAGACTAGTCCTGGAAATTGTATGTTTTACTTCAAACAGGGTAAGAGAGAAAGCACTGTCTTTTTTTCTGGCCAATCAGAGAACATGCAGTGAAATGATAGAGACTGAGGTATCATTTCAGAGGTGGAGGACAGAGAGCCTGGCCCATCAGAGGAGTGTACAGGGTAAGAAAACAGAGGAAAAAGGGATGCTGTTCTGGCCATAGAGAAGCTTGGGAGAAAGCTCAGAGCAGAGATCGAGTGACTGCATAAACATTTTGCAAATCTGCCAGAAGAGAAAGGAGGAGGAATAATGGAAGGGCATCAGAAAGACAAAGAAAAATCATATTCCTCACCTGAACACTAGAGGGGTGAACACTGAGAATGTGATGATTTCATCCATTCATTCACTCTTCACTCAATAAACATTTTGTGGGAAAACACCCAGGGGTAAATGACATATGGCTGGTGCTCTCAGTCAGAAAAATAATGAAATACATTTTCATTACAGTGGGGCAAGGGCTCTGGCAAATGGAAATTCAAGGACATATAGAGGAAGTGTGACTGCAGACAGAACATGTTGGGGAAAACTTTCTAGATAAGGTGGCACCCATGAGGCTTGAAGGGAAAGAATGAGCAGAGATTTCAACCACAGGGGGAGGGGTGATCATGGAGAAGTCAAAGACTGTAATTCTCTTTGCTCATGCCCCCATCATGGAAGTAATGTGTCATATATGTCTTTGCTCTCTTCACCTTGAGCATCCCATCGACACAACGTGCCAGGCTTTGGAATAAAACCAGCAGTTTACATTCAGCCAAAGGTTACCCACAATGCTTTCTGGGAATTTGTAGCTGAAGGTATGCCCATTGCTTTCCAGTATAAACAGAGAAACTAAGCTGGCATCAGGACAGAACATGGTAGCATGGAGCCAAGGAGAAGGCCTGCCTGGCTGCTGAATACGCCCTGCAAAATGGCACACAGGTGCTATCATGCAGCTATAGACTTCATCAGTGCGACAAACTGAACTGTGTTGACAGCTGCGGTAAAACACACTTGAAGTTAAACATAATTAAGCAAAATGATTAGCACTAAATAGAAGCTGGCAGTGAAGAACTCTGGTTTCTGAAACTCAATGGCATGATCACAGCCTATTACAGCTGGGAAGGGGTCTCACAGATCACACACATTGTATCTATTTCACAGGAGAGAAAATAAGGCCCAGGGAAATGAAGTGAAGGCAGGCCTGAACTGCAGAATGATCTGAGCAGCTCACCTTAGCTTCTTAGGAATCACCACTTAGGAACTGTGGCTTCCTGGGCCTCAGTTTTTTCCCCTGTTAAATGGGGGTGAAAATGCTAGTTCCTTCACTAACTACTTGCCAGTGCAAGGCTTGAAAATGAGACCTATGTACATTTCTAAGCAAACTGTTGCTGTAACTTGTACGGCAAGGTATGTTCTGGGCCAGTCTGCTGGTTAGTGGACAGAAACGCCAGATATATGCCTTGACAGAGAAAGATCAGGTGAGATTTTTTTCTGAGTAAAAAATTGTTGGATTGCAATGCTTGGTCTCTCCCCATCATATCAGAGAGTTTGATAGGAGTTCATGTATGAAAAGAGACCTGCAAATACGTGCAATGCAAACAGTTCTCATTTCTGGGAGGAATTCCAGAGTGGGACTGGAGTGAAGCAGAGATGGGCAGCAGAAAGGAGAGGGAAAATCCTGGGGAAATGGTACACTCTGCCTGAGTTTCCCTCTGAATTTTCAGATGAGGATGGAAGGGAGGCAGGCAAGAGGTTAAGAAGGAAGGAAGGAATAAAATATACCCCCAACCCCCCTAAAAAAAGCAAAACCTCAGTTCAGTCAATACACAAGAAATAACAGCAAGGTTGTAAACAGTGCTGAGAATGGGACTGCAGGACTTTTTCATAGCTTTGGCTGGCTCACAATCCCCTCAGCGTGGTGCTTCTCCGGGTTCCACGTCTCAAATGCTCTAATTATACTGTGCAGCAAAAAGAAGGCCTGGTGCTCCTAGATGTGAGTGATTGCTTACTTGCCACAGGAATGTTCTATGCTTTCATAGGCTTCATTCCCTGGCCCCCTGCCCCTCTTCCCCCACACCAGGCCTGGGAATGAACTGGGCACTATTTTAGATGTCTTCTTTGCAGGAAGATGACAAGCTTGTATTAGGTCTCGCCTCTTACCCAGGCTCTTATTTGTGCCTGAGATACTCTCTTCTGGCTTCCCTACCTGTTTGTCTCCTGTTCACCTCCAAGGCCAAGTTTAGAGCCTACCTGGACTCCATTCAACTCAGCTTCTGCCCTGAGTCCCTGTGGAATGAATACTGTTCACCGGCCAGTCTCCTGGCCACCATGTGGCTGCCTAAAGGTAATAACTTTGTCTTCACATCTGTATTCTCTACATGCTTCAAAGGTGGGGCTTTGCTTCTCAAAATGTTTATGGTCCAGCAGAATCAGCATTACCTGGAGCTTGTGAGAAGAGTCACAGGCTCCACCCAGACCTGCTAAATCAGAATCTTCCATTGAACAAGATACCTGGGTAATACTAATACACGGCCATGTTCAAGTTTAAGACGCTGGATGGAATAGGGTGGGGAACACTTAATCAGTGATCCTGGAATTTACTTGAGGCAATCAATTATTCCTGATGACGTTCTCTCTCTTCCAAGAGGACACCACCAACAGTTAAGGGAATGCAAACCCTCCAGCCCTTCTCCTAGCCCTGCAGTGGCTCCCTGCCGTGAACTCTGCAGAGCTTGGTGGCCAGTTTCCACGTACCTACCACCTACACCTTCTACTTTCAAAGAAACCACAACCTGGACCTGGAACAGAACTGGATGTGCCAAAAGGCCTGAGGACATTTCGTTGAACTGTGGCTGGCCTGATGGGAAGCTGGCATGGCCAGAAATGTTAAGAGTCTTTGCTCTTGGGGTTTCAGGCTTTGAGTTGCAAATTCAATGGTCCGGATCGAGATCAGATGAGTCAGAGAACCATCCAAACCTTTAGCTGGGGACTGAAACCAAATCTGTGTTCTCAAACCATTCTAAATGTGTTGATCACCGGTTAGAGTCTGCTGTACAATCCAATCCAAAAGAGTATAGTTATTTCTCTAACAGTAGATGCATTATTTGCTCATCAATGGAAAATCTAATTGTAGCATCAAAGGTCAAAAGTTGCGAGAGAAACTTGACACCTTTGAGACTATGCCAAACCTCAAGCTTTCAATAATATGCGCTTTCAGGTCAAACTATCTGAGGAAAATAGAGGCTATTTGACCCAAAGTCCAGCATAAATACACATGAATTATACTGTCCTTCAAAAATAGTGGAACTGTTTGACAGACTGTTAACAGCCTAAGCAGTTGGCCTTCTACCCCAGGAGATGATAGCCCACCTATGGTTCAAGACACGGCAACTCCTAGTTATGGCTCTGTGAAATATGGAGATATTGATGAAATCTGAAAAGTAAAGCCAAAGTCTTTAGCTTTATCTCTTAAGTTCCCCTACTGTGACATGCTACTAAGGATTGTTGTTGTTCAGTCGTTAAGTTGTGTCCGACTCTTGTGACCCCCATGGATTGTAGCCTGCCGGGCTCCTCTGCCCATGGGATTTCCCAGGCAAGAATACTGGAGTGGGTTGCCATTTCCTTCTCCAGGGGATCTTCCCCATCCCAGGGATTGAACCCACATCTCCTGCTTGGCATATAGATTCTTTACCAATGGAGCCACCAGGGAAGCCCTTACTAAGGATTATTTAACTATAAAATTCTAAAGTATCTGCTACATTTATCAAAGCTATTAATTCAATGTACATTTCCGGGGCACTCCCTGTGTTCTAGGGGAAGTTTCGGGCATTTAGGATTCAGTCCAGGACTTCCTGCCCTTTTTCATCCATCACTGCCTTTCTCTTTTCAAACATCCAGTGACCAAGTATCAAAAATTGTGCTAGGTTTGGGGCAGGAAATCCTCCTTGAGCCCCTCATGTCCCACCTGGGAGTGAACAGATTCATCAGCCAATAATGTAGAGGGAAAAATCCTTTAAGAATGATGAGTACAGTCCTTAGGGATATCCTTAACAATCATGCTCCAGCTTGAGTCCCTGGAAAAAGACTTTCAGTTGTAACCAAGAATGCCAACAATAAATCTTGATCCCAAAGACACCATTCCACAATGCTGCATCCTTACTGGAATTGAAAATTTGCGAGGAAATCACATGCACATCAGAGCTGATAAAGAGGCCAACTATTCATAACAAAGGTAGCAGCATAATGCCAATCACACAGCTCAGAAATATGTGGTGGTGGTGGTTTAGTCACTAAGTCATGTCTGACTCTTGTGACCCCATGGACTGTAGCCCGCAAGGTTCTTCTGTCCATGGTCTTTCCCAGGCAAGAATACTGGAGTGGGTTGCCATGCCCTCCTCCAGGGGATCTTCCTGACCCAGGGATAGAATGTATGCCTCCTGCATTGCAGACAGGCAGATTCTTTACTGACTGAGCAACCAAGGAAGCCCCAATTCCCCTCTTAATTTTTGTAAATCAACTCCCAGTAGAGGAGCTGGGTATGTTTGTAGCCTCAATCACCTACATTGGTAAGCCACCTTTCTAGTGAAGAGCACTTTCATAAGTGTTTATTCATTGGGCCTTCAGAGTCACCCTGAGTAGCTGCTACCTTGCTATAATGTGACCTGGCTAGTATGTGCAGGGTTGAGATGAGAACTCTCTTATACCGTACTCCCAAGCAACAAAAGGCAGCTATTCCTCACTTAAAAAGTGTTAGAAATCTTTTTTTCTTTTTTTAATTCCTAGGAATGGATCATCTCTCTAAACTGCCTTCTGTTTTATATAATTTGACAGCATGCATCCTGGTGTTTTAGACTCTCCACAGTCTAGTAGCCCTGCAGAAGGAAATGGCACTCAGATTTAAGAGGACAGAAGGATCTAGAGGAATTCTAGGTCTCTGAGCTCTCCTCAACAGGTACCTAAGCTGCCCTAAAAACAGTTCCATAGTTTTAGGATGGGAAAGATAATAATTCATGGAGATGCTTAATTTTAAATTATTTTCACTCTAGATTTTATCTTGGTTCCAGTTGGTGACTACCCCAGCTTCCATTAACATGGAAAGTGACCACCCCAGAGAGACAGGAACTGAGCATTTTATGAATATCTTTTGTGTACAAATAGTTAACCTCTTTGGGAATTTTCTAAGCCTGTGGACTCTCCATTATTCAAAGGCAGCATTTGATTTTTACTCTCCTTGAGGTTCCCCGCTATGGGTCCTGGCATTCCTCTTCCTTATAAAGGTCAGGATAAGAGGGAAGAGGGCAAAGTAGAGAGACATTCAAAACTGTTTATCTGGGACTTCACTGGCAGTCCAGTGGTCAGGACTTCTCACTTCCACTGCAGGGAGCATGGGTTAAATTCCTAGTCAAGGAATTAAGATCCCACATGCTGCACGGCACAGCCAAAACAGAACAAACAGAAAAACCTCCAAACTATTTATCTGTTAACATTAACAATGGGATATATACGTTGGCAAAGAAAAGTGGGCAAGAGAAAGCAAAACTAATAACAGACAAGAAAGCCAATTATCCAATAGGGAGAGAGATTGCTTCAGAGGACAAGGATCTCTCAGAACCACAGCCTTAAGGACCAACACACTGCGGGAGGAGGGCACTGCCGAAAAGTGTTGAAAGCGATATGGCGGGCACCACTGGAGTTGAAACTGCATCCTCTCCCACCAAAGAAACACAAGCCACTGACAGGAACCAAGTGGAGAGTGACAGGCGTGTTTTGCAGCAGCAGAAGAAACAAAAAGAGGCACTCGTATGAGTTTTCATGTTATTTCAGTGAAGTCACAACAGGACAGTTTCCCTTCTGCAAGCTTGGCCGGAACAGCTTTTTAAAGGGGGGTGCATGAACTGTATGGGTTTGCTGCTAGATTCTGAGGTCGGAGCCTTAATTAGAGTCACGACTATATTATACATCTATTTGCGTAACTGTTCAATTAGGAGTATAATAGCTGGGACAGAGATCTTAATGAGCTTCTAGTGTCGTGATGCCTCAAGACTGCTTTTTTTTTTGGTTATTGTTATTATTAAGCATTCATACAGGCTTTTTCCACTCTGCAGTCCAATTATACCGCTTCTCCCTTCAGACAGCTTTTAACGCAAGGCTAAGTTTTTGTAGGTCGATGACTGTGCATTAATGACAGTTAGCTTTCCCCTCATCGTCTTCATGGTGAGTTTGTCAACAGCTCCTTGGATCTACCCTTTGGTCAATGGAAACCTCTGGGAACATTGGGTCATAGGGTGAATTTTTTTGAGAAAACTGGTTCAGAAAGACCAAGTGACCTCCCTGATACGGTACAGACAGTGACAGAACCAGGGCTGGGATCCCGGTGTTCTGATTCGCCATGAGCAAAACAATCAAAACACAGGTACACATCACAGTGAGGTCATCTTACGGCTACAATATAGGCAAGTACTCCAAGGGGATAATTTATCAAAAAAAAAAAAAAAAAGAGCAAAAGAATTCTCTTCCAAAGACGTTGTTTTATTGGTCTTAACTCAATAGGTGTCAATACTGAATTTTTCTCTCCTCTTCACTACTTAGACTTGAGAACAGTTAAAGAGGATAGTTACATTTTGAGTTAAACAAAAGAAGCAGCACTCAAACATATGCTGACTTAAGCAAATATGGTCTACGAAATCTGTACTCGTTAAACTTCACAGATGGGGATGAGGTTTTTTTTGTTTGTTTGTTTCAGGAAAGGATTCCCTGCCTCAGTTTCCTTATATGTAAAACTGGCATAGTAATGGCAAGTTCATTAGTGGATTACTGGGAAGATTAAATAAAATAATATAGTTAAACTGTTTAAAATACTACCTGGCACTCAGTCGCAATCAATGTGAGCCCCTTTTGTTTTCTTCTTTTCATTATCACAAAAGGATAGCCAGAAGATTCTGCATACCAACCAATCAGAATCAGTTTTGTATTTGTAGGCGGAGGTAGAGAAAATTGGGTGGCAAGCTAGGGGTGGTGCATGTGCTAGTATTTTTAGATGATTTAAAAGAAAAAAAAATGTACACCAGAGTTTGTGAAGATGACTGTTGAGAAAAAAACAATGATACTATTATAAGTTAATAAAGCAATTCATTTATGATGTGTTATTCAGCGCTTGAAGAATGAATTTCTCTCAAATATTCTCTTCAAAACCCATTTATTGCCCAAGATAAATTGAAGGATAGTGTCACATTTTGAAAAATGTTATTTTATTGGCCATAATTTTTCATGGTTCCAATGGGGACCTGGTGACAGCCCAACACAGCAAATGTCCTTCATGTTGCCAACCTTGCTTTTTCTATAAAGCTGAATTGTCCTGGGACCACTCAAAATGTGATTTATTTGTCCCTGGGCCAGTAGAAGGTTCCATGTAGGTGAAAATGGATGTTTGGATAGTCAGAGAGAAATGGAATTGAGACCCGCAGGTTGATTTACTCAGTGGAAAGAGGGAAGTAACTTAGGAACATCAGACCACTCCACATTCTGACTACATGGGGTTCTGAATGACCCATGTACCTTGGGGATACACATGGACTTACATGTGATCTATCAGGAAGGAAGAAGCAGGGACACGATAAGAGCATCCTGGTGCTAGGCCTTGTACTTGTATTTGGTATACATTTACTCGCTCAGTAATTGCAACAGTCTAGTGAAGCCTAGCGGAGAAGGCGATGGCACCCCACTCCAGTACTCTTGCCTGGAAAATCCCATGGACAGAGGAGCCTGGTAGGCTGCAGTCCATGGGATCGCAAAGAGTCAGACACGACTGAGCGACTTCACTTTCACTTTTCACTTTCATGCATTGAAAAAGGAAATGGCAACCCACTCCAGTGTTCTTGCCTGGAGAATCCCAGGGACGGGGCGGGGCCTCATGGGCTGCCGTCTCTGGGGTCGCACAGAGTCGGACACGACTGAAGCGACTTAGCAGCAGCAGCAGCAGTGAAGCCTAGGGTTACTGAGGCTAGAACATGTGTTCAAAGTCACAGACCATCAAGTACCGCCAGCATGGGTTTGTCCCAAATTTGGGCTCATTCAAAATGACCATTATACTAAGCGAAGATAGAAAAAGAACAACAAATATCCTAAATATTTCTTAAATGTAGAATCTAAAATAGGACACAAATGAATTTATCTAGGATACAGAAGCAGGCTCACAGACATACAGAACAAAGGGGATAGGAATAGCGGAGGGATGGATTAGGAGTTTGGAATTAGCAGTGCAAACCGTTGTGTATAGAATGGATAAACAACAAGGCCCTGCTGTATAGCACAAGGAATTGTATTCAATATTCTATGATAAGAACCTCCTTGGTGGCTCAGTGGTAAAGAATCCAGCTGCCAAAGTAGGAGAGATGGGTTTGACCCCTGATCCAGGACGATCCCACATGCCGCAGAGCAACTGAGCCCGTTTACCACATTTATTGAGCCTGTGCTCTAGAGCCCAGGAGCAGCAACTACTGAGCCCACACGCCCTAGAGCCTGTGCTTTGCAACAAGAGAAGCCACTGCAGTGAGAAGCCCGCATACCCTAACTAGACAGTAGCCCCTACTCGCCACAGCTAGAGAAAAGCCCTCATAGCAATGAAGCCCCAGCACAGCCAAAAATAAATACATGAATAAAGTATTTTTAAAAAATCCTGATAAACTACAATGGAAAAAAATATGAAAAAGAAAGTATAAGTGTATAACTGAGTTGCTTTGCTGTACATCTGAAATTAACACATCATAAATCAACTATACTTCAATAAAATAAATTATTTTAAAAAAGGACCACGATGCTACCATTACTGTGGACACTTTGCCTTATCTCATCTCTTCCTTTGGGAACAATATGAGGCATCCACTTTCACAATGAATTTGCTGTTGTGGGGAGAAAATAAGAGGCTAGAGAAACTCGGGATAAAATGAACGGAGGTATGTTTCAATCTTAGTTTTCCTACTGCCTGGTCCAGTGCTTTTTCCACCACACTCCGGTCTCAGAGATGAGGAAGGAAGATGTCAGACAGACCTGAGGAACCCTGCACAGGGCTAATTGTCAGAGAAACTGGGTTCCGGCCAGTCCGTAAAGGTGCAACCTGGCCCTCCACTTCCTCACACCTCTGTTTCCTCACCTGTCAAGTGAGGAGGTTGAACGAGATGAATTCCAAGGTCTCTTTCAGCTGGAATATCCCATTATTCTATTATCTTTGTGCTCTGATAAATAGAAGCTGGTAGCCCTGGGCTTATGAATATTAACTGGGGCAAACAAGTGAAATTACTTTATGAAAACAGAGCTGTGATTGCTGCTTGGAGCCAAATTTGCCTTAGGAGACTCACTGTAAGCATTGGTAATGGGATTGCTGATGGCTCCTTGGCCACAGCCTACGAATGCCTTGCAGTTTCACTTCCCAGTTGGTGCCAAGGGTGAGTATCCCCCATTGACACGTGAAAGTGAAGCATAACACAGTTTAAGTAAAGAAATAAATCAGCCACGTTCAGCCTGACTCATTTTTCATCCATCTTCTCCCCAGTGCTTCTTCAGTCCAGCTCAGTGCAAAAGCCAATCCATCGCATCCCTTTAAGGCTCAGTCCTCAGTGATAAGTTGTCTTTCTGAACCTTAAGAGAGTTCTGGCTTTCTACACTCTAAACATTTATAGTCTAGGACTCAGACATCTCTATATGTTTCAAAATCTGAGATTTATAATGAAGATCCTTTTTGACATAGATAATATTTCATGTTTTTGGCCGGGGGCAGGGGGAGGGGGGAGGTGAAATGGACTGAAGGCCACAGGCTACACACATGACCTTTATTGCTCTGTTTGCCACATTTATTTTAATATTCTACTCTTGCGTTTTAACAAAGGATGCTGCAAAAATGACCACATGAAGTATATTAATGCATATCCTATAGAAATTCTGCTGAGAAGTTAAGTCAGTTCTCTCAATGCTCCCCAGGTGAAATCCTAGGAGCTAGATTTCTTTCACTATTTAACTCCAGGAATACAACTATCCCAATTCAGTGATTATTTTGTTAATAAAAGTTGTAAATTGACAAGAGTGTTTCTCCTTTTGTTTTGGTTGCCAAGAAGTCCAGGCCAAAGAGGAAATGAGCTGGAATCATCTTTTTTGTTCCATGTGATCTATATAGTACATTCTTAACTTGGTCATGATAGCTTTCAATTTTATTTGTACTAGCTCTGATTTCTTTTATATTTTGCCACAGCTGTATATCAGGAGTTTCCCTTTCCTTTAAGTTTTCTCCAATATTCTCTAAAATGAAGTAAAATATAAATAAATAGATAAATAAAACCCGCTGCTTCTTTGACTCTGAAATGCGGGCATCATGCCTGAAAATCAGCAAATACTCAGTAAATACATACTGCTTGATTTATGGGGAGACACAGCTCATAAAAAAGTACTTTCTGAGAGACAGAGCTGCTTAGAGAAGAGATGCATGGTTCCTGTCACTGAAAGTGTCTGTGAAAAAACTGGGTAAGTGCTTCAGCCAGCTTACTGAGCTCCAGTATCTATCTATAAAGTGGGAATAATAGTATCTCCCTTTGAGGTTGTTGTGAATAGCGTATAAGTTAGTGCATGTCAAGCACTCTAGCTCTTAGCACAGCGTCTGACACATACAGCGAGCCCTTGAAAAAAGCAGCAGTTATTATTAAAGAGGACTCATGCACCGAAAGCCATTTTATTAGCCTGCGTTCACTTCCAAACCCAACCATTCTGTCGGGTTAGCAAGCTTGCAGTCATCAGAAGAAGCTCAGACATGGAGTCACGGACCAGCCCTGCCACTGTGGCTACTGTGAGGATTTCCACAGTAGATGAGGGGCTGGATGAGGTAACTTTTAGGCTTCTTTCCAATCCAAAGTTCATGATACTCAGATTTCAAATCTGTTCATTCAGCGACAGTGTAAGGGCGTTGGGAAAAAGAAAAAAAAAGGGATTCTGGGGTCATTTTATAAGGCATTCTTTCTTCTTTCATGTGTAAATTTCATTTGGGACCTTATCAATTGGATATGAAAGCATTTTCCAGGGAAAAATACCCAGGAAGAAAAGAGTGGAGGAAACGTTGGACAGTGCTTCATGCCTTGCTGTCTAACTGTAAGGGAAGAGCTGTTTTCTCCGTGGCCTGCCACACACAGGCTGGCAACCTGATTATTTCTGGGAAGGCACAGACCCCACGCTTCAACCTATGAAGCCGTTTGGATGCATGCCGAGCATGATGGACATTCCAGTTTCTTTACTGCCAACCTCACACTGCATCACCCCATTATGCAACCCCGTTATTGTACAGTCAAAGTTTCCCCACTATTTAGTAGTGTTCCTATGAAACCTTTAGAAAACTGAAATGATGTAAAGCAAAGAAGCAATCACCTTAGGACGCATCTTGCTAACGGGTAGGGAAAATAAATCGAGGGAAAGCACAGATGCTCACAGTTAGAAGCTATGGTAGCCTGATGCTAAGATGCTGAGTATGCATGTGTGCATACTCAGTTATGTGCAGCCCATCAGGCTCCCCTGTCCATGTAGTTTTCCAGGCAAGAATACTGGAGCAGGTTGCCATTTCCTTCTCTAGGGGATCTTCCCAACCCTGGGATTGAACCCACATCTCTTGTGTCTCCTGCATTAGCAGGTGGGTTCTTTACCAGCTAGGCCACCAGGGGAAGCCTAAGATGCTGAGTATAGTTCCTAGGGAAGGAGCTTGGTGGGGCCACCCTTGGTGCTCAGGGGTACACACTGCCTCTGTAAGATCCACTGCAAAACAAACATGGAACATGGTTTTTCACTTTTCACCCTTTTCTCTAATAGTGAAAATCGTCTTTGGATTTCTTCTGGCTAGTGGATACAGATCAGATCAGATCAGCTCAGTCGCTCAGTCGTGTCCGACTCTTTGTGACCCCATAAATCGCAGCACGCCAGGCCTCCCTGTCCATCACCAACTCCCGGAGTTCACTGAGACTCACGTCCATCAAGTCAGTGATGCCATCCAGCCATCTCATCCTCTGTCGTCCCTTTCTCCTCTTGCCCCCAATCCCTCCCAGCATCAGTCTTTTCCAATGAGTCAACTCTTGGATGAGGTGGCCAAAGTACTGGACTTTCAGCTTTAGCATCATTCCTTCCAAAGAAATCCCAGGGCTCATCTCCTTTAGAATGGACTGGTTGGATCTCCTTGCAGTCCAAGGGACTCTTTCAAGAGTCTTCTCCAACACCACAGTTCAAAAGCATCAATTCTTTGGCGCTCAGCCTTCTTCACAGTCCAACTTTCACATCCATACATGACCACAGGAAAAACCATAGCCTTGACTAGATGAACCTTTGTTGGCAAAGTAACGTCTCTGCTTTTGAATATGCTATCTAGGTTGGTCATAACTTTCCTTCCAAGGAGTAAGCGTCTTGTAATTTCATGGCTGCAGTCACCATCTGTAGTGATTTTGGAGCCCAGAAAAATAAAGTCTGACAGTTTCCACTGTTTCCCCATCTATTTCCCATGAAGTGATGGGACTGGATGCCATGATCTTCGTTTTCTGAATGTTGAGCTTTATGTAAAAATTAACTAACAGAAGCTGAACTTTTGAAAAGCAGGGGATACCTGGATTTTGATGGTGGTGTCCTTCAGAAAAAGTACCACATCTAAGAAAAAGAACTCAAATGCTCAGTTCCCAGCATTTTGGCTGAAATGACCATGAAATGGCAGAGTCCCAATGCAACCATGGTAACCATTTCCCACTGACCTTTGTCTAAGAAGTTGTCAGGTAGCTGAATGGTGGAGAATGAATTGATGGGGAATTCTCCAGAGACGCAAAAGCCAGGCACTGATTTCATGATTTTAAAGATAGATTTTCTTTTCCGTGAAAACCCCAGAAGGAGTGTCTGTTTCAGAGGTTGGAACTCTAGGGGTCATCCCAGTAGCGCACAATGTAGATGGTCCACCTGCACCTCAATGTAGGTGTAGGTGTACCTGCACCTCAATGGACAAGAAATGGCAATCCCAGGCATGAAGGATGGCTTTGAATTTCATACTCCTTGCTCAGTCAGTCCTTTGGTTGGAAACAGGACTGGCAATTTCTTGTTGGTAGAGCTTCTTGAAATATGAATGGGCAGGTCTGATGACAAACCTTGTCCAACCACATGATGGGTGCTATAAATATTTGTTAAAAATCTCAAACTACCTCACCTGATCCAGGTTAGGGTTCTCCAAAAGCTCTTATAAAGGAGATTCTCCAGTCTTCAGATGGAGGTAAGAGAGGGTGGGAATAAATCCCAAAGGATAAGCAGGAAACTCTTAGTTACCCCTCTCCTTGAAAACCCATAAAATGGATAAGAAATTGCGTAGGTGACACTGACCCGTGGAGAGCGCTGGTCCTGACAGTGTATCCTCCTCCTCTGGGCCCCTCTGGCTTTTGAGTGTGTTGTCTTTGCACCCCCTCCTTCCGTGCTCCCCTCCCCACAACCTGGAGAGTGGAGACAACTCGGCTAGGACACAGTGTTGGACTCAGAGCTCCGAGTCATGGCAAGACAAAATGACTTTAGGACAGGCTAGCATTCTTCCTCGGCCTATTTATCTTTTCTTACCTGCTGCTGAAAACTCATCATGGTTGATTAGGCCAAAGCACAGATCTCTATGAAGTGATTTTTGCAACTATGGCATTAGAATTCAATCAGACCTCTGGCCAGGATTTCTTATTATTCATGATTTCACTCATAAGGTGATGAGTAAGGCTAGAGTTATTCTGTTATCAGCAGAACTGGCTACAGAAACCAGGTGCTATTTAGTGAGATATTTATTGAATGGCTGTTATGTGCCAAGCAGTATGCTAAGCGCTGTGGGGATATACAAAGGTGAGTTAAACATAAATCCTGTGCGCAAATTAATTGTACTAAATGAGGAGGAATTAGCTGCCTACTTATATAACTGGAGAGAGAAGTGCATCTAAGAGCCACAGGCAGAGATTTGGGGGATGTCAGAGGAGGCAATGATGAGTTTTTTCTTTACAGGGATCCCCAGTTTGCATAAAAGAGGGAGCTCAGATGCTGGTCCTTGATGAATCAGAAGAACCTGGACAAGGGACATGGGAAGGTGGTGTTCGTCGTGCAGTGGCAGCAATCGTGGGAGCAGAGGGATCTTCTGCCAGGAAATGTCAATGTCCCAGAGGCGAAAAATATTCTTTACTGCTTGATGATGTGTGTGATGATTGTGTGTGTGGTAATGCTCAAACACTTTTGCTTAGAGACCTGCCTGTTGTCACAAAAGCATAAGACCTGGCAACGCCCTGAATTTCCTCCTCCTCACTGAGTGTTCTGGTTCTCAGCGGTTTACCTGCATACTGTGCTAGCTCAGTCCTCATCCTCACTAGTCAGAGATGCATCATCGATACAGCAGATGATCTGTCCCTGTGACAGTAGAACACGCCTGACTCTGACCCTCGTGGGAGACACAGCCTCATGTCACTCTTTTCTAAGACAATCAATGTGCTCTTCTGCCAAGAAGTATTTTTTGAACAACTTCCTAACTCTTTCAGTTACTCCACTAGTCCTGTCATAAGACACCTGACTTGTTTGTCAGAAAATTTGAGACGCAGAGGCTCTACTAGCCTGTGGAAATACAGCCAGCCCCTTTCTACTCCAAAGTGAGAACTTTTGGAAGTGGCACATCAGAAGAAGACTGGGAAGTGGTAATTAGAAGGGGCTCCAGTGCACAACAGGTCTAGGGAAGAAGACGGTTGGAGAGATTCAGGCAACAGACATTGTGCATATTTTTCCAAATTACATTCCTGCTGCAGATCAAAGATTTTTTTTTTTTTATCAACCACACCAAAGCATACGTTTGGAGGCCAAACTCTTCAAGGCACTTTAGAAGTATTTGGTAACTTTCCTGTTACATTTGGAGTTCAGCTTATAAGCCCAAGTTGTACTACGTGACCTAGCAAACAAAGCATTGCTTGTGGGACTAGAAGACTGCATCTGCATGAGGTCTGAAGTATTTTATGAGCACCATCTGTTTCAAGAGGTCATGGCTGGCCAAACCTATAATACCTGCCATATCACCATGTCAGATTTTGACTCACCCAATTTTTGTCTGCCTTGCTAAAACCATTCAGCCTAGGAAAGTTCATGAAGGGAATGTAGCACCTACATTACAAAGGTATTACTACTTAAAAAGGAAAAACTCTTCCTTCTATAGAAATGTCTGTCTCCAGTTTCACCAGGTTTAAAGCTTCTTATGCAGAATAGTCAGTTTCCATAAACCACAATCACATATAATTAAAAATACTAAGGATACAATGAAGTAAATAAATGTATAAGTGCAATGAAATAC
Organism: Bos javanicus; assembly: GCF_032452875.1. Taxonomy (NCBI): domain Eukaryota; kingdom Metazoa; phylum Chordata; class Mammalia; order Artiodactyla; family Bovidae; genus Bos; species Bos javanicus. The sequence continues at coordinate 48,827,731 of NC_083877.1, read as the reverse complement.
CCTGTGTTGGATCCTGGAATAGAAAAGGACATTAACATAAACCAAAGAAATTCAAATCAAGTCTGGACTTTGGTTAATAGTAATATGCCAGTGTTAATTTCTGAATTTTAACAAGTGAATCATTATTATGACATTAACAATAGAGGAAACTGGGTGAAGGGAATACAGGAACTCTCTGCTGCTCTGTGTAAATCTAAAATTACCCTAAAATGAACAGTTTATTACAAAACTTGAAGGATGAACTTATACTTTGGAGAATAAGTCAGTGGCTCTGAGGGAATCTCTCAAGCCAGTGTGACAGAGCAGAGAGAACCCCAGCTTGGGAGATAGGGGCCTCTGTGTCAAAGGCTCAGGAATACCTATAATTAGAGTGATGACCCTGGATCAGCCATGTAATCTCCTGCAGCAGTCACCTCTGAGAGGTTCTGCATCTGTCACAGGAGCATTATGAGGACCAAATGCAAAGATGCTTCAGAGAATTCACTGAAAACCTAAAAACACAACAGACTGGAAAGGTAGTCTGAACAAGCCACTGTGCAACATTTAGAGACACGATGGGAAAATGTATAGAGGAAACTGTTTGATCTCAACTCTGGAAGCTGTACAAGAGCAAGTTTTCAAATGGTCCCCAAGAGAAGACACCAGAGCGGCTTCAAGGCGCACAGAGGGGACTCAGCGGCCAAGGGCAAAGCAGGGCAGTGACAGCAGCAAAGGTTTTCTTTTCCAGCTCCTAGAAGCTCTGAGAATCCAGAGTGAAATCACCCCACTGTCTAGTGATGAAAGACGTGGCTCCTTCACAGGCAGAGGGACTCCTGCTGCCCCAAACTCTAGCAGCACTGCTTGTTGAATTGTCATTCCAACAAGTCAGTTCTTTCCCTCTGGCAGGACATCCAGTCATTCTTTCAGGGTGCCCCCCACCTAGACTGTCAAGTGCAACTGCTTAGCAAGCCCGAAGGTCCTTCTCCCCTGCTCATGTCTTGTTCTCTCCTCCTTACACCCAGCTATTATCTCCCATTTGCTGTTTCTCAAGTGTTCAATGCTATGTGCCCTTCACCTGCTATCCTTTTCCCTGGAATGCCCTTCTCCACTTTCTCATAAGAATACCCTTCATCTTTTCTTTCTTTTCTATCTTTCATAATCCTTTGTGGTCTCATAGGCTTTCCCATTTTTCTTTCTTGGTTTTTCAGGTTTCACATCAAGTGTCAAATCCTAAAAGTTTCTTCTCTGATTTTTCCCCTCCTCCAATGTCTGCTGGTGCCTCTTCCTAATTTTTGATTTAACTATTCACCCAATTTTCTCACTGTCTTCCAATCTTTCACACCAATGTGCAATCTTCTATGGGTAAAGGATCTGTGTGTTTCTAGTATCCTAATCATTTAGCCACATATTTCAGCACAAACTAGGTTATAGGGATAAATATATCAGTGAATAAACTGGTCAAGCCACTTAGATCTATTCTCTAGAATAATTGCACATATTTCTAAGGCCAGGAGAACTTGGTATTGAATGTTACATGTTATTTCTACTGGCATAATTTCCAAATATGCTCATGCAACCAGCAATGAGCTGATATAGTTCAGATATACTAACACTGTGTTCAGAGCATTTCGCTGAATAACATGAGAATGACAACATTTTATGACTAAGTACCAGATAATAAAAGGAAATTAATTAATTCACTGCAAAGATAAATGACTGTAAGGACTGGGTGGGGGGTGGGGAAGAAAGCCACAGTAGCTATTATGTTTCTAAGTTTGCTCTGGAATGTAAAGTACCTTCCACTGAACAACTCCTATCTCCAATTAGCTGTATTAGCTCTATTAAACCTACAACTAGAGATACCTACCAACTGCTGTTCAAAACATCCCCAAATAATACATTCTGGAGCAAAACAAACAAACAAACACATTTTGCAGGTAATTGACAAGTGTAAAATATCAGGGAATTTATCTTTTGCAGAGTAATTCACAAAGGAAGGGGTAAATATAAAATGCAAAGAAGTCTGTCTATTCTAGACAATTACCAATGACTTACCAATTAACTTTATAGGGATTCAAAACAAACTAATTTTCAATGTCAGTGGTAATCAATGCTAATTTTAGTAAGCCAAAGCATCAGGTCCTGAAGTAGAGGTGGCAGAAAAACCTAAACCAACTGCTTATTTTATACATCTAGAGTTTCCCAGCCTTCAGTAAATACTGAGCAAAATTGATAAAAAATCTCATCTTATGAGTTCACTACTCATAAAATTCATATATTTGAATATTAGACTTTATAGGTTTTAGTCTTTAGGGGATAGCTCATATGAAAATTCTGTTTATTTGCAGACTGAAGCTGTGTCTAGGGCAAAGTAGAAGAAGTTACAAACAAAAGATTTTACCTTATTTTTTTCAAAACTATTTATCAAGCACCTACTATGAATCAAGCATTGTTCTAGCTGCTGGGAATGCAGCAGTAAACACAGTAAAGTCCCCAGCTTTATAGACTTCCATTCCAATATAAGGTTCAGCCAAATTCTCTGTAAAGGGTCAGAAGAGTAAATATTTTGAATTTGTACCCAGAGTCTCTTTTGCAATACTCAAATACATGCCATTGCAGTACCCAAGCGGCCACAGACAATATGTAAATGAGTGAATGTGGATGTGCTCCCATAAAATTTTATTAATACAGACAGGCAGGGGGCCTGATTTGACCTGTGGGCTGTAGTTTACAACTTTTGCTCCAGTTTGTAAAATTGCTTATAAATCACTGAAACTAAAGAGCACTACAGACCCTATGGAATGATTTATAGAATTACAGAAATTTAGACTTCAGAAAGGATATTCACTTATCTTAAGCTTCACTTCCTCTCATGTGGTAGCATCATGGTTAAGTGTGGGGTCTTTGAGGTCAGCCTGCCAGTGTTCAAATCCTGTATTTTCCATTTACCAGAGGTGATTTAACTCCTCTAGGCCTCATTTTTTTCTCACTGATAAAAGGAAAAGGAGAATAACACCTACATCTCAGGAGGCTCTTGAGATGATCCAGGTAAACATGTATATGAGCACATGACTGGCAAGAAACTAACAACAAAGTCTAGTTATTCAACAGAACAACAATGGCAATAATGGTAACAACAAAAACACTGAGTTCAGGCTGGTGACATGACTTGTAAAATGTCCCATAGTGAATATCACAGTTCCAGTGGAAATCCAGGCACTATTTCTCCAAAGTTAAGATCCTACCTAAAACCACACTATCCATGAGTAATGAAAACTGGAAATGCTACAAATGGTAGCAGAACTCACTCAGGTCAATTTCCATTTAATTTTAGGGCTTCCCTCTGATATATAGAGAAGGATTTGGGGGAAATAGGCCCAAACCAAACCTTTGTGTTAGAAAATCAATACTGCCATCAATACACCCAATTGTGACACTACCAGTGGAAATTACCCATGGTCATTCAGAGGATAAACTCTGCAGTAGAGGCCTAAGGTGGGCAAGAGAACCCAATTTGTCGAATTGCATGAATGAAGCCAGGCCTTCAGCAGATTTACTGTGGACCAGAATGCCAGATGAGGTTAAATGTTTTGGCTTCTTCCACCTCGTGGCATGCTTCAGGAGACCATCCAATGAGCCCTTCAAAATATTACTTTTCATGATAATTATTTTCAACCTTTTGCTTGTTTCATTTAAGGATCAGATTCTCCAAAAGCGCCTTTGAACACCACAGTTGTTCAGTGTATTTAAGGTAAGCTATCCTCAGGGAAAGAAAAAAACCTAGAGCTCTGAGAGCCAAGGTTTTTGTACCACTATATCCTTCTGAAGGCCCACGTATTTCTACTATTTCAAATAAATCAGCCACAACAGCATAAATATTCTCTCAAGGAACTTTAAACTAATTAATTGTGAATGTGACAGTTAGAGTACAGAAAATTAACTTCCTGAGGTTGGTGCACAAAAAAAAAAAAAAAGTGTTTTTTCTGAGGTTGCTGCTTTCTGGGATCTATCATTTGTGGGTTCTGACAGGAAGTGGAAGGGCTAGAAGACCACCGCACTTGCAGAGTTGGTAGAATGATCCTTTTGACAAATGATTTGCTGACTTGAGACATCTGGGCCATACTGGGTTTTATTCGATTTTAAAGTCTTTCTTCCCAGGCCAAAGACAATGTTCTCTTTGGAAGTCCTCTACATCACTGCCCTGGTGTCCCTACATACCATCCTCTCACCTGTTTTTAAAACATTTGTTATCAGATCAAGGCAATGTGAGAGAGTCACATGATTTCAGTCCACTTGTGACACAATATATTGTACTTGTTGAGATTTTTGTTACTTCCTTTTCTGAGATCACTTGGAAGATCCATAAATTACTATTTCTAGGAAGTTTTTAAAGAGGGACTCCATCTAGTATTTGGGATTCCAATATTCATTTGTTTAATATATACATATAAGACATCTTCTTGAGAATTACCAGGTCAGTGATGTTGTAAAAACATGTTTCTTTCCTCAATGATGAGGGAGACTGATAGATGCCTTGATACAATTCTACTTGCTAAGTGCTATTAAAGAGGTATTTATAACTCTCGGGATATTGTCAAAAACCTTTTAGAAGAAATGGCATCTGAATCTGAGAGTGAGAAGTAGTTAACTAGGGCAAGAAAACAGGCAAGCACCTGCCAGGCTAAGCAGGCATAAACACCAATACAGATTCTAGAATCTCTTGGGACCTAAGGTGGTCCTAGGAACTTAAACCTTGTGTTTTTCTTCACCTGCTTCAGTGTGGTACACTTATCCATCTTATATATCCAAGTCTCCCCAGGGTCCAGCATAGGGTTGCAATTTTGTAAAAATACAATTATGATGCAGAATGAATGAGTGTTATGACTTTTTTTGCAGGCCTTCTCCCCTGGAGTCAACAAGTTCTCCAAAGACAGGGAATGGGATTCTTTTGATGTGATCTAAGATACCTAGTTGATGAGTAAAAAACAATCAAGGTTTAGACAAGGATTCTAAGCCGATTCAACAAAGAACTGTCTTGTCAACAACATTTTTAAAACAACTGGGTATCTACATATAAAAGAATTAAGCTAGACCTCTACCTCACGCTGTGTATAAAAATTAACTCAAAATGAATCATAGTACTAAGTATAAAAGCTAAAATTATAAAACTCTTAGAAGAAAATATGGGAGTAAATCTTTATGATTTTGTATTAAGCAATGGTCCCTTAAATTTGATACAAAAAGCCCAAATGACAAGCGGAAAAAAAACAACACCACAGACAAAATGGGACTCCTTCAAAACTGAAAGTATATGTGCTTCAAAGGACACAGTCAAGAAAGTGAAAGGACAACTCACTGAATGGGAGAAAATTTTGGAAAGTCATATATCAGACCTAGCACAGTCAATAAATTTAAAAAATTTAAAAATATATAAAAAGATAAAAATGGGCCAAGGATTTAAACATACATTTCTCCAAAGGACATGCACTAAAGGCCAATAAGCACATAAAAGGACACTCAGCTTCATTAATAATTATGTAAATCAGAACCACAATGAGACATATCTTTTGCATTCACTAAGAGAGACTAAAATCAAAATGACAGTAATAACTGTTGGAGGGGATATGGAGAAACCGAAACTCTCAAACAGTTCTGGCAAGATTATAAAACAGTGCCTCTACTTTGGAAAACACTGTGGCAGTTTCTCAAAATGTTAGTTACCGTGTGATCCAGCATTTCCACTCCTAGGTGTCAAACCAAGAGAACTGAAAACACATGTCCATACAAAAAGCTTTACATCCATTATTTACAGCAATTTTATTTATAATAGTAAAACAATGGAAATAAAACCCAAATGCCCATTAACTGATGAATGGATAAACAAAATGTGGCATATCCATCCAATGGAATATTATTAGGCAATAAAAAAGAATGCACATGTATCACAGATAAAACTTATAAACAGGCTACTGAGAGAAAAGAGTCAAGGTTCCCCCTTGAGCCTCTCCTGCTCCCATTCCCATCCCGCTAGGGTGGAATGTCCTATCAACTCACTCATATGAAATGTTTAGAATAGGTAAATCCATTCAGGCAGAAAGCAGATGAGAGTGGCTGCTAGGAGCTAGAGAGAGAGAGCATGGGGAGTGACTGCTAGTGGATACTGGGCTTCTTTTTGGGGGTGATGCAAGCATTTTGAACTCATTTGATAGGATAATTGCAGTCTGACTATACCACTGAGTTGCAGAATTTGTTAGGGTAAAAATTTATGATATGTGATTTATATCTCAATAAACCTGTTAGTTTTAAAAAATCATGGTAGATGTTATCCTTCATCATTGTCATCACTGTTACCATTGCTGTATCAAATGTCACTGGACAGTGACTTTCTGCTAGCAGATGACTTCACAAAATAACTACTGATTAGATTTCTCTTTTGAAACTTGAGCCCACGGGAACTTTGTTTTAGAGCAGCCCATATATTCTATCTCTTTGGTATCTTTCCACAGTGCCTTGCCCAGGCCTGGGCCCAGAGTAGAATTCAGTAAATATTTTCTGACAATATATTATCAAAAAGCCAGTGTCTCTTCTGAATCCAAGAAATAACCAAGAATTTTTTAAATAAAAATACCAAAGTTCACATTTAAAATCATTTATTCATTCCAAGGTCTAATAATTCATTAACAATTTGAGGTCCTAGGCTGAGCACCAAAGAATTGATGCTTTTGAACTGTGGGGTTGGAGAACACTCTTGAGAGTCCCTTGGACTGCAAGGAGATCCAACCAGTCCATTCTGAAGGAGATCAGCCCTGGGATTTCTTTGGAAGGAATGATGCTAAAGCTGAAACTCCAGTACTTTGGCCACCTCATGCGAAGAGCTGACTCATTGGAAAAGACTCTGATGCTGGGAGGGATGGGGGGCAAAAGGAGAAGGGGACGACAGAGAATGAGATGGCTGGATGGCATCACTGACTCGATGGATGTGAGTCTGAGTGAACTCCAGGAGTTGGTGATGGACAGGGAGGCGTGGCGTGCTGCGATTCATGGGGTCTCAAAGAGTTGGACACGACTGAGCGACTGATCTGATCTGATCTGATCTGCCTGGTTCCTGATGCTTACTATTTCAGAAGTGCAAGTAAGATAAATAAAATCCAGCAGTCAAACTGCTAAAAGAGAGACTCCACATTTATGCTACAGAATTATGCCTGAGTGTACCCACAATTTCTTCTCTTTGTGGATAATGGTAAACTGCCTAAATCATACACTAGTCATGCTCTAATGAGACCTGATTTAGATTCATTTCTAGTCAATGCAAACTAAATGTCTAAAATGCTAGAAATATCTAATAGCTCACCACAGTACACAAACTTTCAAAACAGAATCCGCTGAAGTAAGTTTGGACTGGTGAAGAATCTAGTGTGGAGCCTAAATTAAGCTAAGAAAAATTTCCCATTTTAAGGAGGACAAAGTGACTTTCTCTCTAGCACTCACCCTCTCGGGACATGGCTAGAGCTGCAGATTCAGCATGTCTGTGCTGGTGGCTGGTGTGACTCAGAAGGGAGGAAACTCAGAGCCTGGAAACTCGAGATGTGTTAAAACTGCCTTGCTCCTTCGTGGGTCTGCCTGCTTGGCCTCCGGTGTCTGAGTCCTGGCCACTCACTGAGGCGAGTCCTGATTCCTGAAAGCCCTTGCTTTGGTAGGCAGCTCTGTTCTTCCTTTCATGTATATTCTGTTCATTTAGCTTTGTGGCTAAACCCAGAGTTCCTCTGTCTGAAAGCCTGGCCCCAAAGAAGCATCGGCTATTACAAGCAGCATCACTATAGTGACCTACTCTGCTTATCTTTCTGGATGAAGTAACTCATGCCCAGAAGAGATATCCTTTTCCCCAAGTTACTGCAGTGGGTTGGTAAAAGGAAAATTTCCACTCTACAGTCCTCCCTCTAGGTATCCAGAACTGGGGCCTTGTCCTACCATCATTAGTCTTCCTTTCCTTCATTTGAGCTCCTGGGATTCCAGACTCCCCAGACCTCCACCATGGACCTACTTGCTCTTCAAGCCCCAACTCAGCCACCCATCAGCTGGAGTTGGTTTCAGAACAGGACCCAAACACCTCCAATGATCCTTCTGGCTTTTGGAGTCATGCTCTGGGGGATCCTTCAGTCCCTCTTACTGCTCAAGATGCTGTGTGACAAGGTCAAGCTGTTCCCACGTGTTAGAAACACATGCTTAACCTCCAGTGGTGGTGGTGGTTCAGTCGCTAAGTCGTGTCCGACTCTTTTGCGATCCCATGGGCTATAACCCACCAGGCTCCTCTGTCCATGGGATTTTCTGGGCAAGAATACTGGAGTCAGTAGCCATTCCCTTCTCCAAGGGATCTTCCTGATCCAGGGATCGAACCCAGTTTCTTGCACTGTAGGTGGATTCTTTACCAACTGAGCCACCAAGCAGCAGCAAAGAACAGCCCTCTACGTCTTAGAGTATATGATGATGAGCAAGAGCTGTGTGGACCGCAGTGCTGAGTATGCGTTCTGGCTTCGCTAGTTGCTAGGTAGCCTTGGGAAGGTCTTTGCCTGTTTTGTTCTGTTTTTTTTAAGGCTTCCTGAACTTCAGTTTGTTTATCAATAGCGTGGGAACAATTTTAGTACCTTCTACATGGGAATGTCAGGTAGAGTTCATGAGACGATGTATGTAAAACCCTTACAACAGAGCCTGTCACACAGTGAATGCTCAGAAACATGAGCCATTAGTGTTATTTGAGAAGAAAAAGCAAACAATTATCCAAAGTCAATAGATGACACACCAAGCATCTATTTATTTACAATCTGATCATCATATAAATACATTATTTATATAACTTGAAGCATTTTCTTACAAAATACATTTAGTTTCCACAGTCAATTATTTGGATTATAGAAACAAATTGTAAGGACTTGCTTTAAGACAACATGATTGGTTACATCAGTGATTGGTTACCAGACATAAGGGGACATCAAAACATGTTTCTCTAACAGACTGAATCAAGTGGGACTTGGGGTCAGGGTTATTGAAATCTCTCTTACACTAAGAGGAAATGCTCTGAAGTGTTGTTTAACAGAAGCAAAAAAATTTTCCTTTTTCACCACTTGCCAAAAAAGACACGAACATAAACCTTCCACCTCTATGTGCCATTCTAAAATCCTATTTCCTTTAAAAACAAATATGAAGCTAGCATCATGAATGTGGTGTCATCTGAGTCATTAGAAGAAGGAGATTTATGAAAAGTGCATTTGTATTTCCTGTTAGCATGCTTTGAAGAAATAATCTACTCCATTAAGTCATGGGTCCCCTAAGAGGGCCTGTACATAAAATTTCTTTCACATAAAAGTATAATGAGCAAGTCTGCCACCCTCCGAGACTGAAATGCTTTCACCTAACCAACTACATCTCATTTTACTCCCTGGTTTCCAGGAACATTTAAGGCTCAGTGACTAGCAAGGTTGCAGGTCCGTCTCCCTCTCCCACCTCTCCTTCGCATCGGTTTGGTATCCTTCTCTTCACATTTCCTTGACCCTCATCTCTCAACAATTACTTCTATTAGGTTAAAGCTACCATCACTTTTGTAGGTCAAAAGTCAATGAATTTGGCAATTTCATTTGATTCAACCCATTTTTAGTTTATAGATACGTGGTAGACTAGCTCAAAGGCTCTGTAAAAGGGGATAAGGTATAAATGAACGGTTTAGTTTTTAAAGACATTAAAATTCTAGAATAAAATGATTAACTTAATATGTGTCTACTTTGAGAAAACCAGAAATATAAAAATCTGCCAATGGGTTTAACTTTTTAACCTTAATTATGGGATTTCTTTCTTTTAATGAAAATTGAGGCAAGTACTAATACACAAAACATACTGCCATTCCCCTGACCATTTGATGCCTCAGCCACCATCTTGCAATCCTGTTTTAACCTTGGGGTTTGTTCTGTGAACCCCCTAAAGTTTTTTCAGAGCACAGTCTGAATAGTGATCTAAACAAATAATCACAACAGATAACATTAATTTTGAGACCGAGTCGTGAACCTTGTCCTCCCTGTGTCCTGCTTTTCTCACAGTGAGTCTTACAGACTCTTCATCATGACCTTCAGACTTGTGGTGCAACTTTATCACTGTCAACCTGGCCTCTGCCTTCTTGGCTGCACTTGCCTCTCGTCCACCTGCGATCCTGAACTCCTGGGGTCTCCTACACCACGCCTGTCCTGGGCATACCAACTGGGGCTATCTATCTCTGCCGGGGAGAGGTCCCTCACGCAACCAGAGGGTCCAGACAGACACAGGCTGACCAGTCGTGGCAGGACCCACAGCTGCCCCATTATTGCTCCGGAAGGCTGTTCTCAACACATTCCACCCTCCTCAAGTTCCACTCCCTGGATGAAACACTACTCTAACATTCAGTAAAGCTCAATGCCATTACTTCGAAAAGCAGGATGCTATTTCCACTACTAGGTTGGCCATTACAGCTGAGGCTCAAAGCACATTTCAAAGCCACTGTGCTCCCACCTTTTAATAAACCCCTGGGCTTCCTTTTACCATCAAAATAAAAAAAAGACAGCTAGTGAAAGAGAAAGTGTTAGAAAACAGAGTGACTCTTCTTTTGAACAATAACGGCATTAAAAGTTGTCCTTGAGGCAGAGAGACCACTGGGGAAGGAAATAACACCTCAAACCAGGGAGCCGTTCACAAAAGGAGGGAACATTCGAAGCTCTTTGCAAAATGCTTCCCCATTTCTGCCTCCCCTTGTTCACCACGGGATGGATGAAAAAGAAAGATGATAAATATGTTTATAGAAAAAGGACCCATTCAATAATTCATCACCTTGTTGGCGTATAAGGACTCCAAAAGAAATTTGTTTTCCTACCTGCTGACCATGAATGGGCACCTGAGACTTTAAATGTGTCTCAGAGCATTGTCCTCATGTATACGTGTTCCGGAACTGTCCCCAGCACGCTGGCAGGGCCAGCACCCAGTAATGCTTCCTCCTCCATCAGCCCCGCTGTTCCCACATCTACCATCTTTTCTGTCTCCCACTACAAAGCAGGCTGGCTCCCACTCAAATTTTTGTTTTGTAGTAGCCATTAAAATGCAGTAGTTATGGAGTCACAGTATTTTTTAGCTTCTCCATTGGGAGCCGCTTTGTCCCCCAGGGTACACTTGGCATTGTCTGGAGACATTTGACACGGCCGGGGGTAGTAGTGGCCACTGGCGTCTAGTGAGGAGAGGCACAATGGTGCTTAACAGCCCAAAAGGCACAGGGCGGCCCCTACAACAAACGATTATCCTGCCTAAAATGTCAACATCACTGAAGTTGAGAATCCCTGGCCTATAAGAAACAGCAATAAAAATCTGTGAGGCCTATCTCTCATTTCACAGTTGAAGATGCTGAAGCTCAAGGAAGGGGAGGAGTGTTAGGATCTTTCCAGAACTCAGCCAGCTAAGAATCACAGCCGAGCATGGTACCCAGGTCAGGGATTCTGTTTTCCCTAGAGTATGTTTATTCTAAAAGGACTTACTCTTAAAATGGCCGGTAATCTCAGAAAAATAAAAAAAGAAAATCTGGAAGGACACATACCAAAATACAATCTGGGATTACCTCTGATTAGGACTGTACTGATTTTTCTTCTTTGTTCTGATATGTCCAGCTTGGATTTATTTTATTTTTTTTCCATTCTGTTATTTTTGCTTTTATAACAAATATTGACTGCTTTTGTAAGTCAAGAGAATGAGAAACTATTTTCATTTTGAAAAACTATATGAAATGCAGATTTCACCCCACTGCTTAATGTTTATTGCTGGCAAGGATATGGCAAGACCAACATTACAAGGTGGTAGGGTGGGGATTGTTAGTGGTGACTCTTCTGAACACAAACTGATCATGTGTGTTCAGAGTCTTTTAAAATGTCAGTCTTTCACCTGGTAATCATCTCTTAAGAAATGTATGCCAAGGAAAGGAAGAGTTTCAAATATTTTATGTACAAGAATGTGAAATGAAGTTTTATTTATAATAACAAAACACTGGGGATAATCCAAATATCTAACATGATTAATAAATTCTAGTTGGGCTTAACAAAATGTATAAATTACTAAAAAAGTGTTAACCTGACTCCAAAGATACGAGTAAACTCTGGGAGTTGGTGTTGGACAGGGAGGCGAGGCATGCTGCAGTCCACGGGGTCACAGAATCAGACACAACTGAGTGACTGAACTAACTAAAGATATGAAAATTATGAAATGTCACACAGTTGCTAAAAGTCATGTTATTACTTCAGTGTTTGTATTTCCGTTAAAGTCTGGGGGCTTCCCTGATAGTAAAGTGGTAAATAATCGGCCTAACCATGCAGGAGACATGGGTTTGATTCCTGGTCCGAGACCCACATGCTGTAGAGCAACCGAGCCCACGCATCACAGCTATTGAGCCTGTGCTCTAGAGCCTGGAAACTTCAGCTACTGAAGCCTGCATGTCCTAGAGCCTCTGCTCTGCAGCAAGAGAAGCCACCACAACGAGAAGCCTGTGCAACGCAAATAGAGGAGCCCCCGCTCACCGCACCTAGAGAAAAGTCCGTGCAGCAACGAAGATCCAGCACAGCCAAAATAAATAAATAAACTTAAAAAAAACGAAAGTCTGTGAGTCCAAGGATCCTGCCCTTTTGATTCCTTCTGCATTCTTGGTATCCAAAGCAATTCACACAGTAGGTAAGTAATCATTATTGTGAAATGATTGCAATGCATCAGTGAATATGATTACCAGTCAGTGACAGTATTAAAGATAATCAGCATCTTTTAATTTTTTTTTTCTATTTTTCAAAGATTCTCCAATGAGCCTGTGTTACTTTTACAAATATATATATATATATGCTGTTTTGTAAAATATAAAAATACTGTCTTATTTTACTTTTTCTCTTTTCCCCCCAGTTTTATTGGGATATGATTGAATATAGCACTGCACAAGTTGAAGGTGTACAGCATAATGATTTGACTTATACACATCATGAAGTGATTACCACAATGGGTTTAGTGAATATTCATCATCTCATTACAGATACATTAAAGAAATAGAAATATTTATTTCCTTGTGATGAGAACTCTGAGCATTTACTCTCTTAACAACTTTCACATATAACATACAGCAGTGTTAATTATCTTTATCACTTTGGATAGTACATCCCTACAGTATTTAGATTGTTTTGTTTATGCACAAAGTAAAAGAATGTAGTAAAACTTAAGGACAAAAGGAGGAAAAGAGAAGGCAGCAGAAAAGGTCATTAGAAAGACCATTCGGCACTTGGGAAGCCGATTCCATGACGCACCTGAGGGGCACCATGACACAGCCGCCATGGATTCAAAATACAGGGATTGTGTACACCCGACTAGACGGGCAGCACCCCTTGCTCAGCGCTGGTTTACTCTTACAGCATTCCTCCTTCATTTGAGCTTTTCTCCCACTGGTAACACCAAGAACTAAAACAACAGAGAAGCCACAAATCAACAGACTCGTGTGGTCAGAGGCTCCAGTGGCCACAGGATCAGAGGCATTGTGGCGGTGGAGGCCGGGAATGCTTTTCAACTGGATGTGCGTCTGTGGCTGACAAATGGAATAAAAGAGCTGTGCTGTGGGGCTCAAAATAGAACAGAAAAAAGTATCCCAAAGAGAGAGAGAGAAGAAGAAGAAAATGACACAGACATGAGAGGCTAGCTTCTGGGACAACCTAAAAAGACCAACATTAACCCAGACCCATGAATATAATTCTCACATCTTTTGTAGAACTTTTTTTTTTTTCCTTTTCACAAATGCCTCATTGGGACTGCAACCCTGAAAAATGTCATCTGCCCCTTTATTGGAATGGCTGGATCCTTATGTCACCTAGGTAGAAAAAATAATGGTAATGTTATATATTTGACTACTTGTGATTCTCCTGGTGGAGTGACTGAAAATAAACAAATCTAAAAATATAAACCCACATGTGTGTATACTGATGGAATAAAAAAGTAAGAGTGAAGAAAGAGGGACACAGAGAGAAAGAGAGAGAGAGACAAGGAGAATGTGCAAAGCTTATAAAACTCAGTGGACACAGCCACCACTGTCTTAGGGTAGAATCAGCAATTATTGCAGTGGTCTGCAGGTTACTGGCTCTGTCAAAGGCCCTCTGCCCAAACCTGTTCTCTCTTGTCTTCTTTTTTCCCCCCAAACTTTGAGAAGCAATACATTTCTTTAACCAGAGAAAAATCCTTTCATTCTTCTATTAGAGATACAGCTCAGGATGAAAATGGCCCCCAAAAGGGCATGTGGGTCATGGGTGTCTCATCTTTCTTAAGTGCACATTTTAGGGACACGGGGGAAGGGTGAGAGAAACCACGGAGTCACAGAAAGGATAATAGGCTACAAAAATGAGTGCTATTTCCTTTAGAGTTTGACCTATAGCAAGCTTTGTCTTAAGACAGAGGCTTTTCACTTGACTCCATGGAAAGGGGCGTGTTTGACTACTCCCTAGATTAAAGATGGCAGTATATTCTTTGGCATTTTCTCCAACAACAAGTAGGTTCAATTTCCTCTCTCCTTGAATCTGGGCTGGCCTGTGATGGTCTCACTGAGAGATTACAGCAGAAGTGATGCTATTGATAACTGCTTGGTCACCCTGTTTATTTAACTTATATGCAGAGTACATCATGAGAAATGCTGGACTGGAAGAAACACAAGCTGAAATCAAGATTGCCGGGAGAAATATCAATAACCTCAGATATGCAGAGGACACCACCCTTATGTCAGAAAGTGAAGAGGAACTCAAAAGCCTCTTGATGAAAGTGAAAGTGGAGAGTGAAAAAGTTGGCTTAAACCTCAACATTCAGAAAACGAAGATCATGGCATCTGGTCCCATTGCTTCATGGGAAATAGATGGGGAAACAGTGGAAACAGTGTCAGATTTTATTTTTCTGGGCTCCAAAATCACTGCAGATGGTGACTGCAGCCATGAAATTAAAAGACGCTTACTCCTTGGAAGGAAAGTTATGACCAACCTAGATAGCATATTCAAAAGCAGAGACATTACTTTGCCAACAAAGGTTCATCTAGTCAAGGCTATGGTTTTTCCTGTGGTCATGTATGGATGTGAGAGTTGGACTGTGAAGAAGGCTGAGCGCCGAAGAATTGATGCTTTTGAACTGTGGTGTTGGAGAAGACTCTTGAGAGTCCCTTGGACTGCAAGGAGATCCAACCAGTCCATTCTGAAGGAGATCAGCCCTGGGATTTCTTTGGAAGGAATGATGCTAAAGCTGAAACTCCAGTACTTTGGCCACCTCATGCGAAGAGTTGACTCATTGGAAAAGACTCTGATGCTGGGAGGGATTGGGGGCAAGAGGAGAAAGGGACGACAGAGGATGAGATGGCTGGATGGCATCACTGACTCGATGGACGTGAGTCTGAGTGAACTCCGGGAGTTGGTGATGGACAGGGAGGCCTGGCGTGCTGCAATTCATGGGGTTGCAAAGAGTCGGACACGACTGAGCGACTGATCTGATCTGGGGCTCAGCCTATACAAGGATGGTAGTTTTCACCATCCTGTCTCAGATCCCTGAACTGCCATGTAAGAAGCCCCTGGTAGGGGCTGTGGTAGGACCATGTGGAGATGACTTAATAACACATGAAAAGGGTTGAGGGGGGTCAGCTAAGTCCATGGCTTCCAGTTGTCCCTTCCAAGTTACTGGACACACAAGTAAATCCACTTTGGATTCTTCAGACAAGCGTGTCTTCAGGTGAAAACCAACCAATGACTCCAACAGATGTCACCTGGAACAGAAGAGTAACAGCCGCGTCTTGCCTGAATTCCTAACCCCCTAAAAATCGCGAGGTGGGATAAAATGGTTGTGATTTTTTTTTAAAGAATTTTTGAAACACAGTTGATTTACAGTGTTGTTTTAATTTCTGCTGCACAGCAAAGTGACTCTTTTTCATATTCTGTTCCATTATGGTTTACACAGGATATTGAATATAGTTCTCTATGCTATATGATAGGACCTTGTTGATTATCCATTCTCTACATAACAGTTTGCCTCTGCTAATCCCAAGCTCCCAGTCTACCCCTCTCCGGCCAGCAGCCCCCTTGGCAACCACAAGTCTGTTCTCCATGTCTCCTAGTCTGTTTCTGCTTTGTAGATAAGTTCATTTGTGTCTTATTTTAGATTCCACATATAAGCAATATGATATGGTATTTGTCTTTCTCTTTCTGACTTATTTTGCTTAGTATGGTAATTTCTAGGTCCATCCACTTGCTGCAAGTGGCATTATTTCATTTTTAAAATGACTAATATTTCATAAGATATATATATATATATATATATATATAAATAAAATTTATAAAATGGTTATGTTTATAAGCCCAAAGTTTTGAGGTAGCATGTATACAGTGAGAGATAGTCTGGTCCAGGCAAAAGGGTGGTCTTGTTTATCCATCTTCAATGCTAGCTTTGCTTCAAGAAGAAATCACTGTATGTATTTATCTATCTACCTACCTATTTGAAATAAAAGATAAAACATATCTGTGTTCTTTACTTGAATGTGATGCAGTGCAAATAGTGTCTGTCTTGGCTTAAGTTTTAGCATTCTCACTTGCCTGGTAGTATGACTCAGGCAAATCATTTACCACTTTAATCTTCAACTTCCTCATCTGTAAAACAGGAATGATAACACCTACTTGTCATTATGCTGTTATATAAGAAAGCAACTGTAACACATGAAGCACAGCAGCCTGCTCATGGCAGAAGCTTCCAGAGGCTGAGACCTCTGCACCATCTTGCCTACCTTTGCCTCTATTCTCCAAATCTCAGCTAGCTTTTCTGCCACCTCATTTCCTGGACATTCTGATTTTTCCTGATGAATGACTGCCTTAATTTTTGTCTTGTTTATATCTCAGCCTGACTCACTGTTAGAATATTAGCAAACCTAGGGGATCTTTCAAAGAACCCCATCTGGTACATAGAAGGTCCTTAAAGTGAAAGAGACAAGACCTGATTATATAGGCATTTCCCCAACAAAATCAGACAACATAATTTTCTAATAGAAGGCAGAGCATCTAAAAACCAAATCAGATGCAGAGACAGCAGAAAACCAAAAAAAAAAAAAAAGATGCAGAAGAGCCCTGAGAATTGAGATGTTAAGAAAAAGAACTAGAAGGTCCTAATTGGGGAATTCAGTTAAGAGATTAGACAAAAATGAACAATTCAGCACCCCTCTGTATCTATTATTTCATTTCATTCCACAGCACATGAGGCTTAAGGTAACACTAGGTCTCAAAGGCAATGTGGAATGTCTTTTGCCAATGACCAAGTGTAGAAATATCCCACATGAAAGGCACCAACGCCATGCCTGGGTGGTTCCTGTGGTACTTTCCTTACACTTGCTTATGTTAAACTCTTTATAGAGTCTGCTTGCCAAGGGCCACCCAGTTACAACCATGGATTTTTATTTCTCCTGCAACAATGTCAACCCATTGGTTTAATCAATCTATACAGCTTTGATCTCCATCTGAGGTGGGTCAACGGTAATGAAAAAAGCAGCCCTTTCTGCATAAACAATTATAAGTATGATGAAAAACCTTAAAAAAGAACTTAAGATGTTACTGAAATGACTGTGTCTTTATCTGGGTTGAGCAATGAATGCATTTTATAGCTACGACTTCTTCCTAGACAACCAGGTCTATTTCTGAAATGGTTTGGCACACTTGCTAAGTGTTTGTGGCAAAGACTTGGGTGACAACTAAAAACATTAAAATGCTTGCAATTGTAAAGACAAGATTCACGGTCACCATATTTAAACCTAACAGCCCATTAAAATAGCATCATCTGTGACTCTCTTTTTCTCCTGGACCACAAGATTACCTTCCTTGATAGTTTTTTTTTTATTGCTTCTGGAAGTGATTTGCTCTTCATCAGGTTATCACAAATGAAAACCAAGACAGGTCAGAAGAGAGCTGGCTTCTGTGTTAGCAAGACACTTTCTTTTGCCAGAGCTGAGAGAGAGACTGATTGCTGGAATTAGAAAAAAAAAAAAAAAAGGTTTCAAGTACCTCTCTGACGTCTGTGATCTTTTAAGAGAGATGTAAAGTGTATCAGATTTGCAACCCTTCCTGGCCTGAAGGGATCTAGTTATTTGGTCAGTTGTGAAGACATTCTCTTGTTCCTACTCTGACTGTCATGCTGTCACTAGGGTGCATGGCTGGTTCATGATAAAAGGAAACTAAACTGGGTCTTTACAGGAATTTCAGAAGTCTCAGTATTACCGGAGACCCGTACCAGGATGAAACCTGAGTCCAGTAAACCAAAGTGTTCTACATATTAGAGACAAGAGGAGAGGAGCAGGAAGAAAGAGAATGAAAAGGCCAAGAAGTAGGAGTACAAAATGGGTAGGAAAAAAAAGTATCTTTTTATTCACAGTCGATGTAACTCTAGGGACATCTATTATTTTTTTCTTCATGTTATACATTTGTGGTTATATGCCATTTGGGTAGCAAAGACGTTTTGAAAAATAGCCCACTCTCTCTGACACAAGACATAATCCTAGCATGAAACATTGGCTGTTCCAAACTACTAGTATGGGCTGTCTTCAAACAGGTGCCACACCATGACCTTGGTCTGTTTGTAGTGATGAGTAAGAGATGAACCAAGGTTTCAGTGATGATGTTTCGTTTCACCCAAGAGCAACCAGATTCCTCCCCTCTCCCTTCACATGTGCATGTGCTTAGTCGCTCAGTCGTGTCGGACTCTTTGCGACCTCATGGACTGTAGCCTGCCAGGTTCCTCCATCCATAGGATTCACCAGGAAAGAATGTTGGAGTGGGTTGCCATTTCCTTCTTCAGGGGATCTTCCAGACCCAGGGATCGAACCCAGGTCTCCTGCATTGCCGGCAGATTCTTTACCATCTGAGCCACCAGTGAAGCCCTTCACGTAGTATTTCATATAGTCTAATCATGGGCATCTAAAAAGAAGGCTAGTGAGAACCAAAACAAAGATAAACTGAAAACTGGCCATACTCAGCCAACAAAAGGTATCCTGAGATAACCCAGTCTGCAGATGGGAAGGAACCCAGGATCACTTCTCTCTAGCCCTGCTGATCCTCTCCCAGCCTCACGCACATCCCTCGCCATGGCTGCTTCACTGCCTGGATTTGCAGTCCTTCATCTGAGCATGCGGGTCTGGTTTTGCTGTTGCTGTTTCATGTGACTCTTGTTCCATTCACTTGAGGTGGGCATTTCAACTCCAGGGATGCCCCCCAGGGGCACTAGACTGAGCTGACACAAGGTCAGCAGGACAGTGGATCTGTCCTGCCATCCCGGATGGCACTGACCTCTGGAGTAGGTTTACTAGCAAGTTCTTTCAGTGTGGGGGGGACAACATCATGTAAGTTACATGGGGTGGGAGCCAGGGCAGGCAGGCAGAGGAAGGCCTGTAGCCAGGTGTACATGTGTGTACATGGGCACACACAAACACGATAATCTTCTTGGGGTCAGCAGCTCATGTTCAGTTTTCCTCTACTGAAGAAAATCAGACCAGCCCCCCAAGTAACAGAAGCTGCCAGCCCCACCTACACATGGCATTTCTAGGCACAGGGTGGCCAACGGCATCCTTTGCCTGCAGCTCCGACCAGCACGCTGTTTCTGGCTCCCTGCAGACTCTCTTCCCCTTTAAGACTCCAGGCGGGTGCCTGTCAGTTCCAGGAGCAGAGAGACAAAAGCTGTCCTAGCTCTCTGTGATATGAGCATGCCACTTTGTAAGTCCTTCCTGACTTGGCAGCAGGCCTCCTGCCCTGAGGGGACGGGCAGAGAGACCGGATCGGACCATCACATGCCTTCTGCTCCAAGAGGCAGGTGGGTGGGAGCAGAGAATGGGCCTTCACTACAGGAAGAAAGTGTGTCTCCAATGCACTGAGAATCCCTGGAGCCTAGAAGATGCTGACACCATGAGGGATGTCTAAGATGAAGGAGGCCACCTCTGAGGCACCTTTCTGACTCTTTATTGCCATGCCCCCAGCACCTGGCTTGGAGTTAGGTCTGCTCCCAGAGCCCCACAAGCATCCTGTGTTTCCCCAGCTATCATCCTGGCCCTAATCCCACCAGACTAGCAACTCCTGATGGTAGGACTAAGTCCTCCAGGCCTGTGCTGCCAGCATTCTGTATGGTTCCAACAGAAAGATGCTCCCTAAATGTTTGTTGAAAAGCTGACTATTAAGAAAAAGAAAGATAGTTTTCTAGAGCATCCTTTTGCTGAGAAGTGAGCTGGTGCTTAGAGAGAGAGAAAAGGAGGGGAGGAGGAAGGGAAAGAAGCCAACCTTTCTGAAAAACCCACAGGACAGAGAGCATCTTAGGCATCTGACATTCCTTGGTTCAATTTCTCCCAGAATCCCAGTGAACTAGGTCTCCTTGCTCTGCAGACTTGCTTATGGGCGCTGGGACACACATTTACTTGGGAGCGAACAATATGCAAGGTTGCATAAAGGGAAAGGCTGAACAGTTGGGGACAGTGACCACAGGAGGGACCTGAGTCACAAGCCTCATGGTGAGCTGGAATGAGAACAGGGCTATACAAGGGAGGAAGTTTGAGAGATACCAAGTCCTCCCTGGAATTTACATTTGGCCTGCCTTGCAGGCAAAGATGCAGAATGCTTGGATTTAAAATGTTAAAGGGCAACAGACCCAAACTGGGGAACGCCCAGCTTCTACCTTGCCCCCCTTCACCTTTGCCCGTCAGCAGAGTTAAATTTATACCAGGTGGAACTCATATGTCAAAACCGAAATGCTCTACTGCTGGAAATGGGAAACTTGACAACCCTGTGCATGGCAACAGATGTAAGAATGCCTTCAAAATGTCAGATTACTTCTGAAAACTGGGGGCAAGTTACAAAGAGATTCTAAAAGAGCATTAAGTATTTCCCAATTTTGGAAAGAGGGAAGAGTATTGTACATACGTGCATATACTCCAGAAGGCTCACTGCTCACAGCAGCCTCTATTATAATTCTCAGGCTCCATATTTCTATAATAAGAAATTCAGAGGTCATTGTCTTCTTTTCCAGTTGTCTGTGCCATACATGTTAAGTGTCCCTGTATCAGATCAATACTCGTTTCTTTTGAAATACGTATTTATTTATTTGGCTGTGTTGGGTCTTAGTTGTGGCACACAAGGTCTTTGCTGTGTCATGTGGGGTCTTTCATTAAGGTGCACAAACTCCAGTTGCAGCACACAGGCTCAATAGTTGCAGCACATAGGCTTAGCTGCTCCGTGGCATGTAGGATCTTAGTTCCCTGATCAGGGAAGGAACCTGCATTCCCTGCAATGCAAGGTGGATTTTTTAACCACTGGACCACCAGGGAAGTCCCTCAGCACTTGTTTTAAGCCATCTGATGTTAGAGTAAAGGCCCTTTTGTGATGATTTATCTTAACCCCCTTAGTTTATATTTGGGAAAATTGGGAGCTCAAGGAGTTTTCTCCAAGTTTTAGTAGAGGTCGGCCTTCTCACAGCATGTTTCTAAAATATGTCTAATCTAATGTCACTCCTTAACTGTCGACCATCCTAACTCTTCTCAGAAGGATACAGGGTACAGATCTTAAACAAGAAAGAAATTACACTTGGAATATTGCTTGTCCACACCATTTCAGCTTTTTCTTTGCCCCAGAGGCCTCAGCTGCAGAATCCTGAGCGTGTGAGCCATGGAAGGTAACATTCAAACAACATGTGTCTCCGAGGCCACCCTCGCATGGTCCGGGCCCCCGTCATGGGGACTGCAGAGAGCAGCTGTCATAAGGTGGGGCCAAGGGTTGTTCTGCTTGTGCCAGTTTAGTGGAGCCGTGATGTTATGCATGGAAATCTTGGGTGTTGCAATAATCCTGGATTATAAATAATTTAGCATATTTCTTTGTAAACTGCAGTCCAGAATCCTTGCAAATAAGAAAAGGATTAACTTTTTTAGAAGGACTTGCTCTTGAGACTTTAAGTTCAAGGCAGAACAATGCTTGCTGTGGTAATTCCATCTATTTTAAGATCACAAAACCATACCAAGTTGAAACCAGAGCAGAAGATATTAATGCAGTGCTCTCTCTGAAGTGCCCAATAGTGGGACGAGAAAGCTTTCAAAGGGAATTAAGTAGACAGAGAAAGCTCCCTGTTCATGTCCAAATCATAAGGAGCCAGCTGAATAGGATTCACAGTTCTCCGTGGGAAGAACCCACACCACCGCTAATGTTCAAAACAGGGGGGCGATGTCTTGGGAAGATCAAGGACCCAGAATTCTGCTGTCAGAATCAGCCGTCTGCCCATTAGAGCCTCAAAAGACCCTTTTCCATGGGTGAGCTGATACGATCCTGCAAATGAGCCCATTTTTCCTTTTCTAACCAGCCCAAACTCTATCTGAAGGAAGCGGTCATTATGTAATATTTCCCAAGCACCCTTGATGTAAGCTTCAGATCTGGGGTCTGTGTGTGTGTGTGTGTGTGTGTGTGTGTGTGCACAGCGGGAAAGTGTGAGGGGGCAGCAGAGAATAAGATGCACATACAAAGCAGAGAAACTGGCTGGGGAGCTACCCAGAGTGTGGAAGAACAAACAAGCGTCCAGAGCACGCCTTGGGTCAAGAGGTCAGCACCTGGTTGGGACACATGGATGGAGGTCATCAGAGGAACAAAGTTAGCCACAGAGAGTCATAGTCAGGGATAAATGAAGGGCAACAAGAGACAGATGCCGACAGATACAGGCTCAGAAACTAGCAGCTGCCAAGTGGGGGGCAAGGCAGGAGGGTGAAGGACTAGAGGAGCAGGTCAGTGAAAGCACACCACCAAAGCCTGGCCTCCAAGAGCCCCCATGAACCACTATCTGCCTGTTTTTCCAGCCTCATCTCTTGCTGTCCCCGTGTGACATCTTATATGCCACTACATTAAAAATGCAGCAGTCTCTGTGCTCATCTCCATTCTTGCCTGTGTTCTTTCCGTACTCTGCACCTAGGCAGCTCTCGCTCCCTTCTTCTAATAATATCTCTCATTCTTGAAGATTTAGCCGTAGAGTTACCTCCTCCTGGAAGCCTTCCTTGGTCCCCCAAATTTTAGGCTGGGTTAAGTACCACACCCTCATGCTCTGATGACATCATGCCAATTTCCCAGCTTCTGCCTAAGAAAGATGGCAAAGAGTTTTCATGTGAAAATTGTGAATTCTGAAAGGGTCACGGCTGACTTGAGCACTGTGTTCAGAACGACTGTGCGGCTTCATCTGGACTCATTTGGATAGAATATTGCCCTTCCTTAAGGATACCTGCCACTTAGGAGCACGGGCCACAATTTGTCATTCCTGATCTACAGCAGCATCTCATTTGCCAGATGAAGGCTCCTGAGTCTGAAAGATGTGAAATATCTGCTTAGTTAACACAAAGTCTTGTGATTCCTTACTAAGTGCTTCTTTTAAGTGATAAGATTCCCCCAAATTCTAAAGCTGGGATATTGAAACTCTTAACAGATCCTTAGCTATTCCCAGAGGATGAAGATTACATAGTGATGGAGCCGTGAGGCAAAGCTTAGAGGTTTGGCAGTTTTGCTTAGACACCCCTCACCTGAACCTCTGTGTCTTATGATGTTTTCTCCTGCCTAATCCTCCACAAGTCCCTGTCTTCATGCTCTTCTCTAATCAGTGCTGTTGGCACTGCCAGTGCCTGTTACCCAAGTTAAAATGAAGACTTCTGAGCTGACTCTCCCAATAACACAAATACACCATCAAAATGATGCAGTGCCCGGCATCAGGCAAGAAAGTGGAGAAAGCTGAAGTCACCTTTTCAACTTCATCTTTACCTCCTCACTCTGGAACCCGAAACTTTCCTGAGAAAGAAATATACTTGGAATGGTTTCATTTGATAAACTCCTTCCCTGTCTTACCATGGAAGGAATTTTCCAGCAGGTTCCAGTTTCAGGAGGTTACAAGGCACAAGGGAAGGAAAGCTGGCACAGTCTCAGTCTGACAAGAGGTTTTCACGTTACCACTGTACTTAAATTTAGCTGGACTATCTCGTGATTCAATAATTCACTTTCCTGAGATGTTAAATAGTGAGGAATGCTAGTCACTCACCTACCCGTCCCCTCTCCCACCGTCCCTGCTTCCGTGAGGGTCTGTGATTAGAGATGAACTCTCCCATCATGACTCAACTTGGCAAAAGATCATCTAACCTTTCAACTTCATTTTGGCAAACTAGGCTGGAGAGAAGTCGCCAGGATGTCCCCCTGCGACACGCTTTAACATCAATGACCTGCTTCACCAGGTTACCTGAGGACACGGCTCTGAGCAAAGATGGGTGAATTCCCAGCACTGAAAGC
Organism: Bos javanicus; assembly: GCF_032452875.1. Lineage (NCBI taxonomy): Eukaryota > Metazoa > Chordata > Mammalia > Artiodactyla > Bovidae > Bos > Bos javanicus. The sequence continues at coordinate 48,803,396 of NC_083877.1, read as the reverse complement.
AAGTAAGAGATGATGGCAGGACATCCTCCTTGACCCCCTATCCTGGGATACTCACCAGCAATCAGCAACTATGTCCTCTGTCTCACTTTGCTATGTTTTTAGCAGCTCAGTTTCCTCAGAGGACAGGGCAAGAGGGAATGGGATTAAGCTGGGAGCCCTGATTTTTCCGAGGGAAGAAGGTATTACACGTTCTCATTTCAAGGTTCTCTGAAGGGTTTCTGGACAACCAATCCCCTACCGTGATCCAGGCGCTATTATCGCTGGGTGCCCACCTTACTTCTGCACAAGAAATCAAAGCAGCCAGTTTGCAGTTAAATTTGCAAGTGGCTGAAAAGAGAAGATGCTGTTGAATCTGTCTGTTTTTCTTCAAGTCCTGTAAGAAAGAGGCTCAGAAGGGAAGCGGGGCTTGGAGGAAGGAGAAGAGAGTGAGAGAACTTCTGAATGGTCAATACATTCAACGGAAACTGTGCCTCAGTGGAAGGATGGCGCAAGGAGGCAGGTGGGAGATGAGATCCCCAGATCATAAATATTAAGGATGAAAGGACCTCAGAGGTCACCTGCTATAACCTCCTCTATTTTACAAATGGGTCTTCCCAGGTGGTGCTAGTGGTAAAGAACCTACCTGCCAATGCAGGAGACATAAGAGACATGGATTTGATCCCTGAGTGGGAAAGATCCCCTGGAGGAGGGCACAGTAACTCCAGTATTTTTACCTAGAGAAGCCCGTGGGCAGAGGAACCTGATGGGCTACAGTTTATAGGGTCACAAAGAGTTGGACATGGCTAAAGCGACTTAGTACACAAGCATTTTACAAAAGAGAAAACTAAAAGTCAGACATGCCAAGGGATTTGCCCAAGGTGACACAACTTGTAAACAGAGAAGCAGAATCTGGATCTAGCTCTCCCAGGTCTCCCATCCAGGGCCTTCCCCATAATCCACCCAAATGGCCATGGGGACGCCTGGGTCCTATAGGAGGACTCTATGTCCAACTCCAAGAGATGGCCCACCATGCTCTTCTCCTCAAAAAACAATGTCACGGCTGCCCACTTTCTGTAAAAAACTCTCTGTCTGTCAACCACATGGACATAGAGACAGCTCTCCCTGTAAAGAGCTCTCGTGGCTGACTTTTACCGTAAAGCTGGCAAAGCCATTTTGGTGATCATTTTTTCTAGCACAGAAGCTTCTTGACAAGAGGATTACAGTAGGCAGCTTTCGAAAAAGTCTCAAGAGTAATTTAAACTCTGTATGTTAATCCTTGTCTGGAGTTTTGTACACTTGCGTGAAAACATAAATCTTGCCTGCCACACCCAATCAGCAATCCCATCACGGGTGTGGTTTACAGAAATTAAGAAAAAAAAAATTAGAGTGAACCCAGTCATAAATTAGGACCAGGAACCTAACTCTGCAAGAGGAAGTTTTGGAAGTTATAAGCCAAAATGGAGTGTGGGGTCATAAAGCTGGGGATTTCTGAGGCAGAAGGTGGTAGTTTTTTTGGAGCATGGTTCCTTAGCACAGGTGTCCCCAACCTCCAGGATCTAATATCTGATGAGCTGAGGTAGAGCTGATGTAATAATAATACAAATAAAATGAAAGTGAAAGTTGCTCAGTCATGTCCGACTCTTTGTGAGCCCATGGACTATGCAGTCCATGGAATTCTCTAGGCCAGAATACTGGAGTGGGTAGCCTTTCCCTTCTCCAGGGGATCTTCCCAACCCAGGAATCGAACCCAGGTCTCCTGCATTGCAGGCGTATTCTTTACCAGCTGAGCCACACGGGAAGCCCAGTGCACAATGAATGTGCTATACCCGAATCATCCCAAAGCCATCCCTTCTCCCTGCTCCATGGAAAACCTGTCTTCTAGAAATTGGTCCCTGGAGCCAAGAAGGTTGGGGACCTCTGCCTTAGTAGTTTTTTCCTGAAAAATAAGATGGGAATGGGACTGGAAAATATTGCCTCTCAATGTCAGTCTACATCAGAATCACCAAAGGAGTGTGTTAAAAGTCAGATTGCCAGACCCCTCGCCCCTTGACTTTCTGATTCAGGTCTGGGGTGGTGCCTGAGAATCTGCATTGCTAACAAGTTCCTAGGATACCCTGCTGCTGCTGGTCTGAGACCACACTCTGAGAACTTCTGGGCTGGAAAGACCCCCTCAGGCCTCCATTGGGGAGACACTTCATTACAAAATGGAAGACAGGATTCGAGGTGGAATTTAAAAATCCATTCACAGGTGCAGCAGGAAGGTGGGAAACCCCAGCACATGCGTGCGAGGGTCCCACTGTCATAGCATTGGCATCCAGCAGTCCCTTTTACAGGAGGCGGGCATTCCAGCTTTTTGAGTAACCTCTAAAAAGATAATGCCCCTCTGAGCAAAAGCAAACACCAGGAGGCTTAAAAACCTGGGGTCCCTGTGCCCGCTCCTCAAGCCAGCAGAAAATACATATATGTCAAGAAAGTGCAGTGTAAATAGAAAGCAGGGCTTGATTTCCACCAGCCCGAGTCAAAGAATCTGCTGAGGAGGCCACATGACACACGAAATGAAACCCAGGTCCTTGATACCCAGAGGCCAGAAAGGGAATGGAAGATCCAAGAAAATCCAAACATTCCTGAATCTCTACAGTAAACACTTCTGATCGGATCCTCTTGCTATTTTGGAACATACATGAAGTTCATTAACTGGTACACATTAAACAGGAAAAGGTAGAGGAAAAAAAAAAAAACAAAACATGGTGCTGGAGGACAAATCAGTAATTGCTCCTTCAGAGCAAACCAAAGTTACTGAGAAAATCTCCTATAAAGGCTCTGTCAAAACAAGTCACTTAAGGATTAGTGAGAGCTAAATCCTCCGTCAGAGAGATTTTTCTCAACAGTCGTAAATGGGTTTTAGTATCAGAAAATCTTAGAAAATATACTTCCCCTGCCCCTACCCTCCTCTCGTAACGGCTCTTTCAATACTTTGGCATCTTCTGGAAGCACAGTGTTTCCTTAGGCTGAGACTTCTTTAAAAAATAAAATAAACTCTGTCATTTGCAGCAGAGTCAGTGGCTGGAAATAAATTGTTACAGACACTGTATTTCAGAGGCTTGCCCATACAACACACATGTTCAAGTATAGTCCTTTCTTTTCTTGGCAATTTCCCTGAGAAAAATTAATATAGGGCTGTTAGAAGCTAATACTCCTACTTTATCTTTTTTATCTTTTTTTTTTTTTTCATTTTGGACTCCTTCCTTAAGGTTTAACTGCTCAATTTGTTTGTTTGGTAATGGCAAGAGCTGAAATTTAAATTTCATTTTTGAACATGAGTAGCTGGTTACTTATTTTTTTAATTAGAAAAAGGCAAACCCTGAAAGCACTATATGTTTTCCAATGGTAGCCTATGAAGAGCACACATTTTAATTCTATCAGTAAAGGGTCATCTTATTTACTCTCTCTAAACCATCACCAGGACTTGTGTTCTATTTCTGAACAGTCTGCTCTGGAACTCCTATTGCTGGATTATGGAGGTCTGTCTCTTTCATTAAGCTAGTGTGTAGAAAAGACGTACTTACACCATAAGCTCTTCGAAACACTGGCATTTATCCCCACAAGAGGGGGATCAGGCAAAGGCATTTTCCTATCTGCCTCTTAGATGGTTACACTCCATTTTTTCTGACCAAATCTTTGTTCTTATATCAGCTCTCAGAGCTAACGCATCTAGATGTCACTGGTGCCAATCAGTGGAAAGCTAACACACTTGCAAAATGCTCCCTGTGTGAGTCAGGACTGATTTCACTCTTTGGATACAGACTATGTTTCAAATTTCTCATTTCTACCATTAGATCCCTTAAAAACATTCATCTGCCATGCAAAAATATTTTTCCTGACATCCAAATGGCAAATCTTAGTTACAAACCTGTTTTGAGGCATTAATATACTAGGCCATCCCTCAGCATAGTGTATGTGAGGAGGTGACCAAAAAAAGTCCCGAAATTGTTCCCATCCCAACACACCTTATGTCTAAAATTTTGCCACTGAAATCCTTTATGATTTTTAATGTCTGGGACTATCCTTTTCATATTAAATTATTCCAAGAGAACCTATTTAATCTATCGAATCAGTAAGACTATAGAGAATTTAGCAAGTCTTTTATTTTGGTGGTAAAGCCAAGAGAATTTAGGCTTGGGATTATACAGACCTGAGTTGGCATCCAGGAGCCGTGGTTTTCTAGCTCTGGGAACTTGGGCACATCATTTCATCTCTAAGAGGCTCAGTTTTATCATTTATAAAAGGGGAATAATAATACCTACCACCAGGAATAAAGAAACAGGAAAAGCACTCTGCGTGGGGTCTGCCCCCTTGACAGTGCTCACTAATGTGAATTCCAGGGGCCAGTTGGGTGGGGAGAGTGAGGTCAGGGTAGATTATCCTCCTCAGGTTGACCAGAGGTAACAGAAACAGGGTACACTCTGGAAAGGGAGCTCCAGGAGGGGGCCACTCCAGTGTGTGTGTGAGTGTGTGTGTGTGTGCGTGTGTGTGTGAGAGTGTGTGTGTGTGTGTGTGTGTGTGTGTGTGTGTTGTTGTTGTTTAACCAACCAGCAGCAGTGGACACAAGTCCACTTGAGAGAGCAGACTGCAGAGCTGAGGAAACAGCCACAGAGGAGAGAGGACAGCGTTCTGCCCACCCCATTCTCAGCTGATTGCCAGCACTACCCACAGTTTTACAAGTTTCACTCCAGTTCTGCCCTAACTTGATTACAAACAAGGCTTTTGCATACATTATCTCAAAAATGACACTGTGAGATCTTTGCCTTTGGGATTAAAGAGTAATCAGGATGTACACATCCATCTCCACTTCACTAACGATCAAACTAAAGAGTTGCTGCAGATCTTTCTCTTGTGTGGAGGGGGCATGACTGCTAGCTGGATATGTACAGGAAAGCCTGACCCAATAATCTTGGTCACATGTCCAGAGACCAGGAATGCCTATTTTGGCCGGGGTGGGTGGGGGTGGATGGATGGGTGAGGATGAGTTTCCAACAGCCTGATATACCATTCTTCAGGAAGAATCTGTTTTTGTGCTCCTCACCCAGTGGGTAGACCTGCTGTAGTTAAATACATATTTCTGAGCCCTGAATTGAAGCACTTGTTTTCCAAATGACTTACGAATTTTATTTACATGGTTGTTTTCATTATGTTGCTATGAAATTGCACATTTATTGAAAAGACAAAGCTTAAATGATAGAGATGAACCTGGAAATATCACCATGCCCATCTACAGATAATGTGTATGTACAACGACAATGCACGTTCAGTCGCTCAGTCATGTCCGACTCTCTGCAATCCTATGGACTGTAGCCCACCAGGCTCCTCTGTCCGTGGAATTCTCCAGGCAAGAATACTGGAGTGGATTGCCATTTCCTCCTCCAGGGGATCTCCCCAACCCAGCGGTCGAACCTACATGTCCTGAAGCTCCTGCACTGGCAGGAGGATTCTTTACCACCGAACCACCTCCACCCCATAAGACCTGACAATTGTTACTCTCACATCTTCATTCATTCACCTCAATATTCTTGAGTCTCAGCTTAATCACAAAGTCATGCAACTGGGAAAGCAAAACCACACATAAGAGAGAGATGAAGACCTCTCTGTGAAAAGAACAGACAAGGCCCATACTAAGTTCAGTTCAGTTCAGTTGTGCAGTCATGTCCGACTCTTTGCAATCCCATGGACTGCAGCACGCCAGGCCTCCCTGTCCATCACCAACTCCTGGAGTTTACTCAAACTCATGTCCTTTGAGTCGGTGATGCCATCCAACCATCTCATCCTCTGTCGTCCCCTTCTCCTCCCGCCTTCAATCTTTCCTAGCATCAGAGTCTTTTTAAATGAGTCAGTTCTTCACAGCAGGTGGCTAAAGTATCTCTACTAAGTTAGAGAAAAGATTTGATGTTTCCCCTCAATCCCTATATCCTTCTTATCCTGGATAAACAATGTTGAAGATGGATCTTAAGTAGGAGTCAAGAAACTATAAGATTAGAAAAGGATGCTCTATTTCTTGTTCATATTAGTAAGTGACAGAACGCATTCAAATTGAGTTCTAGTGACTCCAAAACATATGTGGGAGAGGGCCAGGATGGTCTGTAGGCTTTGGAGGGGTTCTGTTTCCTGGAAACATGGGCTTAAGGAATAGGAGTAGACAGAACTGGTGAATCTCTGTGTGGCTCAGGTCCTCTGTGGTTAAAATGGAAGCAGTCAGGGCAGAATTCTTCAGAAAATAAGGCAATACATTTTGAGAAATATCACATGGGGTTGGATGGGGAAGTACTACTAAAACAACTATTCAAAATTAATGTGAAGAAGTTTTACTCAGCATATAGTTTTCAGGGATCTGATAGGAGGGCATAGGAGATTGGGAGGGAGAGGACAAGCCACAATCATAAGCTTACTGATGGATGAGACCATGGTAGAAATGCCCTAGAAACATTTAGCAAAGAGTCCCTGTGGGCAGCGACTTACCCTCACACCATTGTTAACCAATACAAGGGTCAAGGGTGATCCACATCCTACTTAGGAGAACAATAAGCAGCATTTTGTCTCCAGGCTATCATGGGTTGTCCACAGTACAACAGAAACCCTGCCTGAACTTGAGAGGTCGGCCAAATGCAAACATGTTTCACAAGCACTATTTTCCTACCTCATCTTCATCTATCCAGCTTTAGGATCTCACAGACAAGATCTCGGAGACGTGAATATGAACACATCATACTCAGAAGTCCTCAACACAGAAAATAGAGAACTCTGCATTCAGCCACCTGGGCTGAACTCAAAGCATATGTCCCAATATGGACATGGTACCTTCACAGCTCTTATCTGATTGCTGTGCACAAACGTGGATTAGAAATGACATGATCACTAACTTTCTGAGGGGGAAAAAGGGGAAATCCAGTAGAGTAACTGGGTAAAAAGTTAGTAATGAAAGGTAAGTAACCCAGACAGGGAGTTTCCTGAGCAAGCATACCCTGGCAGTTTTAGCCATGCTCCTCTGACGGCGCCCTTTTCTACTTCAGTTGATAGATATCTGACCCAGTGCTTGACCATCTACTCAAACCACCTCCTGCCATTTCACCAGGTAGGGACGTCAGCAAAAAGTCATTTCAGTGGAAGTAGCAACCCGCTTTCCAAAACAACCCTCCACACTTCAAACTAAACAAACGACTAAGTAAACCCAGATTACATACAGCTTTATCAGGAGGAGTTTGTGTAATCTCTGAATCAACAAAGTCTGGGAAATGTGTGTACAGAATATCCATTATACAAATGTCAGGCCACAAAGTCAAACTCTTTTTTTGAGATGCTATTAAGGGCTTGCTAATCCAGCCAAGATGGAGAAGGGAATGGTAACCCACTCCAGTTTTCTTGCCTGGAGAATCCCATGGATAGTGGAGCCTAGTGGGCTACAGTCCATGGGGTCACAAAGAGTCGGACACCACTGAGTGACTAACACAATAATCCACCCAATAGAGGATAGCAGGGGAGGCCCAGGGTCTGGTAGCCTCCACCTTCTAGCCTGACTCTCTTTATGTAAAGAACAGGAAAGCAAATTTTCCACAGAGTTATTCTCACTGTTTCCTGGAAAGAGCAAGATGCCCTTTCCCATCAGCCTGAATGGAAATCTTCTCTGAGCTGGTTTAGTTGATGTGGGTTAAGCTTGAATATCACACAGCTTCACAACCACAATACAACTGGGATCATTTGGTGTTTTTTAACTTTGTTGGTTATAACTTACAAAGTCCAAGATTGAAAGGGTCATTTATGGTCTGCCAAATAAAAAGTTTCAAAGTGAAATGGTTAAGTCACATCATTAGGGGAAGAAGAAAGAATTAAAATGTATACTGACATATAGAATTAAGTATGCTTATAAAATGATCAACACAGGAAAATATAAACAACAGCAGTTCGAAAGTACAGAGTTACTTGGATTGTCATGGAAGTCTTAAAAGTGGACATGTACATGTATAACTGAATCATGCTGTATACCAGAAACATAACATTGTTAATCAACTAAGCTCCAATATAAAATTAAAATGACTAAAAATGTCATCTTTTTGATCTATGTGGAAACACATGGACTATTTCATTATTGCCGTCATATAGTCCAGAACACTTGTACAACAGGCTGGATACTCTTCAAAATCAAATAGAGCTAAGTCAGATACCAGCTGACACATTCACTACCAACATTTGATTTGGGAAAAGAATTTTATTCTTGAAACTATCTCACAAGCCATAAAATGCAGACCATATGGCCTTCCTCATAGGTTTTTATACAGATACAATAGGATTACATGTATAGTACCTGGCCATGGCAGACACTGCTGCTACTGCTACTGCTACTGCTAAGTCACTTCAGTCGTGTCTGACTCTGTGCGACCCCATAGATGGCAGCCCACCAGGCTCCCCGGTCCCTGGGATTCTCCAGGCAAGAACACTGGAGTGGGTTGCCATTTCCTTCTCTTATGCATGAAAGTGAAAAGTGAAAGTGAAGTCACTCAGTTGTGTCCCACTCTTAGTGACCCCATGGACTGCAGCCTACCAGGCTCCTCCACCCATGGGATTTTCCAGGCAAGAGTAATGGAGTGGGGTGCCTTTGCCTTCTCCAATGGCACACACTACAACTATAATATTATCCCTGTCCCCCCAAATCCTTTGAGCAGAGAGATCTTGTGTGTGTGTGTATACATTTAGCTTTGAAGTCATGCATTTAGCTTTGAGGTCACATAATGGACACATACTAAATACTTCTTGTCATTTATTCAATAACAAACATTGATTATTTACCTTTTGTACTGCCTGACCTAGAAGTCCCCCAAAACATTCTTGTATCATGATTAATGGGTCAGAATTTTTTATAACACCCCAAGTTAAAAAGTGGTCATGTATGGATGTGAGAGTTGGACTGTGAAGAAAACTGAGCACTGAAGAATTGATGCTGTTGAACTGTGGTGTTGGAGAAGACTCTTAAGAGTCCCTTGGACTGCAAGGAGATCCAACCAGTCCATTCTAAAGGAGATCAGCCCTGGGATTTCTTTGGAAGGAATGATGCTAAAGCTGAAACTCCAGTACTTTGGCCACCTCATGCGAAGAGTTGATTCATTGGAAAAGACTCTGATCCTGGGAGGGATTGGGGGCAGGAGGAGAAGGGGACGACAGAGGATGAGATGGCTGGATGGCATCACTGACTCGATGGACGTGAGTCTGAGTGAACTCCGGGTGTTGGTGATGGACAGGGAGGCCTGGCGTGCTGCGATTCACGGGGTCGCGAAGAGTCGGACACGACTGAGCGACTGAACTGAACTAAAGTTAAAAAGAAATGCCCAACAGTTGAGTTTATTAACTAATTAGATCCAAATAAGTTAATTACATCCTAACAATTTAGTAGTTTTTCAGAAAAATAATAAATCCAATAAATGTAAAGAAAATAATATTTCATTTCATTGTGAAATAATCGGCAATATTTATTAATACTAAGAAGACACATGTGCCTGGTGGACACTTCACAAATTCTCAAGCCTGGGCACTAGCCTGGAAACCCCCGCCCTCATTTCCTGCTCCACATTGTACCATGTGGTGCTGCTTTACATGACAGCAACTGCCCAAACCCTAGCTTTGCAAATGTATGACATCACTGAGAAGAATGTCATGCATTCCAATAGTGAAACTAAGAACCACCTTGAGCTAGTAGTTCACATGCTGTCTGACAGATGTCAGGAATTGATATATTTTCCTAGACTATTTAAAGTATTTCCCAGCACTCTTTCAAGTTTGCTGCAATGCCTGGGGTGCCTTGGCTCATTGTCTGGGAACCAAAAAAGTAATCAATTACATCAAATCAGATTCTTCTCATCTGCTGCTGTACCATAAGAAACACAAATTAGACAACATCATAAATAAACTTAAACAGTAACAAGACTTGCTACAATGGAGTTCTGTATTTCTATTGCACATTTTAGCCTCTAATACTTCACCTATTCAAAGATATCTGACTTGTGTCGTATGGTCACCAGATTGACCGTGCAGTGAAGGTTCTGGGTATTTGAACAGGATAAACATCTACTTATCTTCAGGCTTCCCTGGTGGCTCAGTGGTAAAGAATCCACCTGCCAATACAAGAGATGCAAGTTTGATCCCTGGGTCAGGAAGATTCCCTGGAAAAGGAATGGCAACCTACTCCAGTATTCTTGGCTGGAAAATCCCATGGAGAGAGGAGCCTGGCAGGCTACAGTCCATGGGGACACAAAGAGTTGGACATGATTTAGTGACTAAATGACAACAGCAAAATCTTGATCTCAAATGTTGACTTACTTTAAAAAACATAGAGCCATGCAGAGTTGACCAGATGATCCTCCTCACTAGTGGGAATTCGTGAGCTCTGTGGATCAGCTTCCCATAAGGTCATTCAGGGTGAACGAGGGGAATCTCCTTTCACATGTGAAAATAGCTCAATACCCAAGAACTCTGCTGGCACCTTAATTCTTCGGCATCTAGAATCCAGGCCTCAGGAAGCAACCAGGACTAGCCCTGTTCCCATTTAGACTCTACCCAATGTTGTGTTGTAGGCATGTCTACAGAGCTGAATGAGGGCTTAAAAACCTGTTCAGGGGGACAGTGGTAAGGACAGGTGCGGTGGGGCAGAATGTATATGCTGCATGTGCTCAGTGAAGACTAAAAGGAAAAACCCTGCTTCATAATGCTGGCTGATTTCCCTGTTACCAAGACCCCCACAGGGGAGGACTGAGGTCCCTGAGTTCAGGGTGGGGAGAATTATCAGCCCACTCCCAGGCAGAGGGGTTTCCTGTCCTATACCTGCATGCAGAAAGCTCTGAATGGAGGGATGTGTTCCTTGCTGAAAGGGAGAGACGCAAATGTCCAAATTTATTAGCTGCTAGTAGAAGATTTCTCTTAGACACATTAAATAAAATCGAAACACACACACACACACACACACACACAAAACCAAAAAGAGCACTGTGGAGAGTAAGCAGGCTAATCTGAAGCATTTCACAGAGGGGATGAGTCCTGGTCCTCCTACGGTGTGTGCGGGGAACCATCCTTACCTTGATGGCTGAACCCTGCAGCCCAGGGGAGAGTCAAGGGGACCATTGATCATGAGGCACCAGGCAGAGGCCCAGTAGGTCTCTTTGTTGTTCTGGAGGGCCCCAGGAGAAGACAGCATAGATTGTCCTGAGGAGTGGACCAGGTCACTGGAAGCGGAGGCTTATTACACAAGAAGCAAGAAAAACCCACCTCCACACTCTCCTCCCTGCAACTTTAAAGTAAATTAAGTAACACTGTCTTCCTGGGGGTATCCTTGGCAGAGATGAGCAGGACCCACTGTTCCTAGTGATGAACACATGTATGGGGCCCTATTGGCCTATTTGCCCATAAGATATATATATATATATATATATATATATATAAATGCCTTCTGGAATCAACCTGCCCGGTGAGCATCAGGGGCCTCAGAGTCCTAGCTCTGTCCACTAGAGCTAGGACCAAGGCCTCCTCAGGTCTGCCTGAGGCCCAAGGTATAGGACTTGGTACCCGCTGTCAAAGCTCTGTTTCATTTTGAAATTCAACTGGCAAAAACTATTCTATTCCACCAACTCTTTCTCCAAGCACTGTGCAACTCAAGGTGGAAAATTCAGAGACTCGCCGTTCAGAATGCACCATGCTATCCAAATGTGAATTCATAGACAAGGACACACAGAAAGAAAGAAACAGAAATGCAATTGTTATTACAGGGGTGATGATCTTCCCAGGGACCCTGAATTTGGAAGTAGGAAAAATAGAAGAAGACCAGCCTCCAAGCTCATCTAAGGTGATTTATATGAGGTAGAAACAAGTACACTACCTTGTAATAGGTTAGCATTTCCAGGGCAAACTCCTGCTATAAAATGCTTTCCTGGTCCGCTGATTAAATAAGCCTTTGGCATTCATATATAGTGTTAATCAAGTATCTTGTTTGTTTTGAAAAACAAGAGGCCAATAATAACAACCCTTGTGTTGCCATGATGTTCCTGGCATTCTCAGATTATGTGCCAAGTCTGGACTTGAGGCCCAGTGTCAGGAACAGCATTTGTTTGGCTCTTGAGGAATTTTCAGACCAGTTACTTGGTGTCCATGTTGCCTACGTAACTTGTAGTAATATATTTGAAATGAGTCAATCATTATGCCATCTGCACATTTATCCATCCCGAGATTCACTTTGGATTTTCCCAACAGCTTCCTCTCTTACTAGGTTTACCTTTATGATCTGGAGGTACTCGCTGGGACAGGATGGAGCTGCAGATACATGGTATGTGGTGTCAGACAAGTCTTTCCTGTAAGTATTAATTTGCATGAGGGTTAAAGAGCTTCCTCAAGAAGGGAGGTGTACTTGATCTTTAGGAACACTGGAGATTCAGATGTGTACCTACAAATATGATGGCTTGAAGAAGAGAGCGGGGAAGAAGGTCAGGAGATGGAGATGAAAAATAAGGGTCATCATGGGAAAATCTGAGAGGGCCAATTAGACTCAGCCACAGTTCTGAGAGTCAGATGGGAAGATGGTCCCCCGCTCCATGACGGTGAAAAGTGAAAGTGAAAGTCGTTCAGTCATGTCCAACTCTTTGCGATAGCCTTTCCCTTCTCCAGGGGATCTTCCCAACCCAGGGATCAAACCCAGGTCTCCCGCATTGCCAGGGGATTCTTTACCAGCTGAGTCACAAGGGAAGCCTAAGAATACTGGAATGGGTAGCCTATCCCTTCTCCAGCCGATCTTCCTGACCCAGGAATCAAATTGGGGTCTCCTGCATTGCAGGCAGATTCTTTATCAACTGAGCTATCAGGGAAGCCCTCCATGATGGTGGCTGGTGTTTAAACCCACCCGGTAGACCTACTTCCCAGGAGCTGTATATACTTTGAAGAGAAAAGGGTTATGTGTACAAACTGAAAGAATTCTCTCATCAATTTCCAGAACACTCCGGGCTCAAACTACTTTACTATGGTGATGTACTCCTATAAGCCCAGAGACAGAAATATTCCTCACTTTAACACAGACTGCTATTCAATTGTCAAGGTAATGAAAGATCTGAACAGGTTGGTAGACTGGGCCAGCAGTTAATCATAAGAAGAAACAGAAGCACATAAGTAACACTCAAGAAAAATAAGAGTGGTGTGGTTTGGGGTGGGCCAAGACAATGGTGCTGACCCTAGTGGAACTTGGAATAGCAAGCAATCTAGTCCTGAGTGGAAGCCTCGGCTAATTCCTTAACAGACAAAAAACACCCCTTTGGGAACTCAAAGAAATGCTGAGGTTGGGATGAGTTTTGTAAGGGATTGTATTACCTGCACTAACAGGTGAGGGCTTGAGGCTCTGATCTTGATGTTAATAAGATTCATTCACACCCCAGGGCTGGAAAGGCTTGGAAACATTGTAGTTACATAAGTTTACATCAGCCCCTCCTCTTTTTTTAACTGACACAAAATCTTAGCCCTGTTATCATCTCTGATCTTGGACCACTTCCCTGAGCCACTGTGCAATGTGATCTTTTTCTGAAAGGCAGGGAGAAAAGTAAATTCACAGGTTTCTTTCAGAGTGGCCTGATATTCCCTAATTTGCATTGCTCTGTGAGTGCAAAGCATGATGATAAAAAATGTAATTCTTCACGCACGTCAAAGACAGCTCATTAGATCAACTTCCCCCCAGCCCGCCGTATATGTGTGTGTGTGTGTGTTTTTTTTTTTTTAAACAGGAACCACTGTGCTTTCTTTCAAGTGACAAGAGTTGTGACAGCTGCTCTAGAAGGTGTTCAATGGTTAATTAAGACACCGGTGTCATTGCTGAGCTCTTTTGTGTTTCGTAGAAAGCAACTGCTAAACAGATGAAAGTAGGTCTGAGGCAAGGGGTAGCATAACTATTATTTCAATTAATAAATAGCTCTAAAAGTGAAGGAAGTGATAAAGGCCTCCAGAGCGTCTGTATCTGCCCCGGTTCTGTCAGGAAAATTAAACAGAGTGCTCGTGATTGTCATTGCTTCTGTTTAAGAGATCCAAGCGAGTGGGTCACCTGTGCTGAGCCGGTTAGTCTGCTGGTTCCTGGGGCACCCCCTAGTGACACATTTGTATACCCTGGCGCATCCATTGCTACAGAAAGGAACTGGGCCAAACCACCTCTCTTTCTTCCACCTACATCCTCTCCTCTCTTCTCCCCCTCCCCCTGCCTTCCACCGAAAGAAGCTCTGAAGCGTATTTTCAGACAAATATCAGGAAAGCATTTATAAATATTTCAGAGGCGTTTCATAAATAAATAAGCAAATCTACAAAAAGACTTTCCTCTTTTAATGAGATCTTAGCTGTGGTATATGCCTTTTATTTGTGCATCATTAACACCAGTTGGGGAAATTTTTATACTGGACTCTTTTGGAGTGGGGGGAGGGCTCATAATATATGAAAAAGCCTGTGAATGCAAGTCTGAAATGTGTAGCTTCGTCCCTGACAGATTAGGCAGCTCTGGCGCGAGGGAATAGCTTTTACTCTTTTAAAAGTAAATACTAATCAATAGCAACTGTGCCGACAAAAACCTTCTGGCCGCCTAATTGCACCACAGCTACTCATAGACCCCAACAGAATTTTCCCCTGGATGTAACAAAATTAACTACCAGGGGCTGAGCTAGTGAGTTATCACCAGCTCGCTATTCAAATGTAATTAACACAACCCCCCGACTGCCACATGTACCATTAAAGTACCATTTGTACGTGTAATTTCCAAACAGGGTCTGAAGGTCATGCCCACATTAATCTTTTCAACATACTCATCTGCACAGGAAATCAAACTGGCAGGGAGGTGGTCCCGACCATTATAGGAAATCTCTTCCTCTCGGAAATCTTGTTTGTAGTTTCTCTTCTGCAGCTTAATACCCTCTGTGGTCTCTTTGGCCATGTCAGAAATAACCAGACTGTGTCAGAGGCAAACAAGTGGTTTAAGCTGTCTTAGCTTTGGGCTGATCTAGCTGCTAGATATGCAGAAATCTTACTTGACAGGAGCTTGGGATGGATGCTATGGTCACTATTATTAGTTAATAAAAACTAATATTTTTACCACTCATTAGGATTTTTTAAGGACTTCTACATATATCTTCTGAATGTATTATTATTACTGGTGATTATAATAAGAACAGTGGCCATTTATTGAGCACAGGCTAAAAGCTTTACATATATATTTTATCATTTAATTCTCACAACTTTATGAATTAGAAATTATTACCCCTATTTTAAAATCAAGGAAGTTGAGGCTCAGAGAGCATGACTCAAATGCTCTGTTCCAAGCATCTGGAATAATAAAGTGCCAGAATTTGAACCCAGGTTTCTGACTCTAAAGGTCCTTCTTTAACCACTATGGAAAGGACTGATAATCATCACCATCACCAGCAACATCAGCATTTTACACACATGGTAAACGAAGCACAGAGAGGTAAAGCAACTTACTCAGGGATACTCAGCATGTAAGAGCTTCAAAGGAGAGGGAACAACCAGTCATGGGGGTTAGTGGAATCTCTGACTCCCTAAATGCACAGCACAGCAGCCTTTCTGTCTTTGAACCAGTGGAGGTGTTGCCAGAGTTCCTTCAGGTCTTTGCTCAAAAACCATCAACTCTCCTCCCACTCCTACCTTTAGCAGGAGTGTCCTTGCTCAAAACCTGACACCTCACTCAACTTCAAGTAAGTTAACATCAGTCTTCAAGTTAAAGGGTCCAGAGATAATATATGAAGCTACAGTGAAGTCACTCAGTCATGTCCGACTCTTCGCGACCCCGTGGACTGAAGCCTACCAGGCTCCTCCATCCATGGGATTTTCCAGGCAAGAGTACTGGAGTGGGTTGCCATTGCCTTCTCCAGATATGAAAATATAAACAACAACAAAAGCCTAGATGGAACCAGCTGGGACCAAGATGGCAAGGAACTTCCACAAACCCTCAGTCTCATTGTATGTTGATTTGAGTACATTAGCATATTAAATATGACACACCTACCAGTGGCCATGATAAGCCATTAAGGACCAAAGAAGGATTGAAAGAGGGTAGCACCCCACCCCCTCAGAAAAAACCCTGCCCCTTCCCGGTAGACTAAGGCAGATACCTCACCATAATTGGCCTCACTCCTCTCCCTTTGTCTTTACTCTTTAAAATTAAATCCCTCTTGCTGGGTGGGTGAGGAGTTGATCTGTGAACTTATTTCTGTTTCTCCCTTCTTTGGCCACCAAAAAAAACCTTGTGCTATGTCAATATCAGCTTTGGTTTCATTATTTGCCTACTCCAACCCTAACAGAAAAGGAATCTTTCCACCCCAAGGCAGAGAGCCTTGTTGAGCTAGGGCCTGAACAGGATCCATATGACTTATTACTCAATTCAGTAATAGAAGAATCCAGAAACATAGCCTATTAACCCGTGCAGGACAGCTGTACAAGACTTTCAGCCAGGGGTCCTCTCTCTGGGCTCAGGGACCTCAACTACATAATATGCTCAGTTATACAGTCATGTTTGACGCTTTGCAAGCCCATGAACTACAGCCTGCCAAGCTCCTCTGTCCATGGGATTCTCCAGGCAAGAATACTGAAGTGGGTTGCCATTTTCTTCCCCAGGGGATCTTCCGGACCCAGGGATCCAACCTTCCTCTCTTGCTTTGGCAGGCAGATTCTTTATCACTGAGCCACTTGGGAAGCTCATAACAATGAATTAGATAAAAGCTCTCTTGGTCCCTTCCAGATCTATCATTTTAGGCTAATGGTGAATTCCTTGAGCTAGGAGAGGCCATACACAGAAATCTAACAGCACTATTTTCTCAAAACTTGCCCTGTACTGTCCCTGTAAGAACCCAGATAACCATGTGGTCACAAAACCATCGCTTTATAAAAGGAGGCATGCTGAGCTGAGGATGCACATTGTTAGGTAACTTTGAGAAATAATCAGCCACTCCAGGAGCCAATAGGGAGAGAGAATATAGGCTGCTCTCCCTCTAGTTAGGATGTGTAACTGGGCAAAGCTGCCCAGTTTGTGAAGAGGTCTTCGCAAAGCCATTGAGGTCTGAAACTACAACTGGAAGTCTTGTAACTTTTCAGCTGCAGATGCTATTGTCAGAATCCTGTTCCTGGGAGCACAATATGTATTGAGGGTCCTGCTATGATAGTGGTTTCTTGACTTCTTCCATTTAGAAATGCCTGGTGCTGGCCTCTAAGCCTGGAGTCTGCCTGATGGCTCAGAACTCCTCATTTCCACCCAGAAGCACACAGGCCACTGCTCACGTGGTTTCTTTCTGGCCCAAAGCTCGCCCTGTTCCATGTCAGTGAAGCCCCTGTGTCGGAGACACCATCGGCCCAACTCTGAGGGGACACTCATGCCTGAGTTAACTGTGGTGTTTGTGTGTCAGGCGTAGAGGGGACTTTGGTGTCCAGAGATCCTTGGCATCAATTTATCTCCATTTAAACATGCTTTCCCTTGATTCAGAATGAACTGCGAGAAGCAAAAATACTAATCAAAATGGAATGCAAATATCCAAGGCTCCTTTTTCTCAGAAATGCCCTATTTTTCCCCCTCCATGGTACTAATGTTTTAGAAATAGAAGGCACCTCTAGAGAGACAGGATAATACCAAATTTTTAAATCTGTAGAAAATGAGTACAGGGGTAGGCGGCACTATTAGTGCTACTAAAAATAAGCTTGGGGAAGCGACAATAAATGGAAAAACCAGAAGTCATTCCTTTTTTAAACTGCATTGAAAACTCTGTATATTCAGAAGCCATTTTCTCCAGAGATTCCAACAATAATACTTTGGATTAAACATTCATTTCCAGAGTGGTCTCTCTCCCGTTCTATCCCCATCTCGACCCTCCCCTCATCACTGCCCCAGCAATGCAGACTAATTATCAAGCTTATTACCCACACAAGACCGTGCGGTTCTGCCAAATGAATATTGTGCCAAATGCCACAATACTGGGGCCATTATGCTATGCCTGGTGTTGGAGATGAGAATTATTTTCCTTTATTTTATGTTTTACAGAGAGTTCTAAGGTTGCTGTAGACAAACAACCCAGTGCAGGGGAGAAAGGATGTCCTCCTTGGACTGGATGTTCTTTCCAGTCTGTTCTGCCCGTGGTGGATGAGGTGCCTGACATCCTGACCTCCGGGAGGGGTGGGGGAGGGGTCCACTCACACCACTGTTCTCAGGGCAGGTCGAAACATGTCCCGAGAAGTCATGCCAGCCATCGACAGTTCTACTGGGCTGGAAAACTGACCGCAAATATTATCACTGCAAGGACACTGGTTCCGAATATTCCACCTGCTCTGTCTGTTCCAGACACCATACCGGATGCATCTGCTAGCCTCAGCTGTGGACTCTCAACTGAGCTGTATTCAGGCATCTGGGCATTTCTGGGATTTGAATAATTAAAAAAAAATACCAGAAAGAGAAGAGTCTCACCAAGCACTAAGTCTCAGGTGTCAATGCACTGGAGACCGGCTCCTTCATACCTACAGTGGGCTAGTAGACAAGGTCCGCATGAGCAGGAATCCCAGGGCCAAAATTTATTCCTGCTTTTCCATCTTCTTGAAAACTCTATCACAATATTTAATCCTCTCACACATAAATAAACGGAGGTACTCTTAGAAAATCTGTAGAAAATAGAGTCGCAGGATATTTATCAAGGGGCATGTATAAAGCAGCTGGTCCACTTCCTGCATTTCATAGAGGCGGAAACTGAGGAACAGAACTTGAAGGTTCTGAATTCAGCATGTGTTGGAGCTGGGAGAGTGCTCTGGCCAGGGCTCTGGCTCCTAATTCAGAGTTCTTACCACCATCCCGGGCCCTGGGCAGGGTTTCTGGTTTCATTCATGGAACCTCAGGGAAGAAAAAGGCCTCAGGTCTGACAGCAGTGAAAGGCCAAGATTTAGAATACCTCCCTCTTTTTCACAAGGCAAACTGGAACACATCACTATTTTTCCCTTCTTTGTTTCAGTCCGGGCATTTCTGCCTCTTAAAAGCAGCTAACCCTTCACCATGGAGGTGATGCAGAAATCTACCAATAAAATAAGCCTGAAAGCCCTTTGCTTCCCACAGAAAAATCCATATGTGCCCTTCAGCCTTATAATTGAGTTGCAAAGGGGAAAATAAAATTGTTTCCTAGCTGTGTGGAGCCATTCCACCCAACATGCCAATAAAAAGCAACTGATGTTTTTGTCCATGGGATGTCCAGGTTCAAAGTCGGATCTATGAAGCTAAACAAGGGCTAGGTTATTACCAACAAACGATTACACTCCGGGTTGTATTGAACAGAGCGCTATTTGAACTCTTGAGACTAATTGGAAGGGTTCTGAAATGTCAGTGTTGACGTCCCCCATCTAGATTCCCTGAATCACAGTGGAAACTAACCCTGAATCTGAAAAATGTTGCCATCCAGAAAGGCTCATGTTTCTAGCAAGAGATGTGAATATTAATCCTGGGTAGACAAATCACTTAGCTATGAATGTCCTGCTTTGCCATCAGATAGATAAGTAATAACCATCTACATTATCTTTTTCTGAAATTGATCAGGAAGATTGAGTAAACAATAATATTCTCTACTTGTAGAACATTTTAACTTGTAGAAATGCTTTTATTCAACTTCAATTACTCCTTGTGATATCTGTAAACAGGTGACTACCACCTGCCTCAAAACAGCCCTGTGTATTGGGGGGTACAGCCACATTTTAGAGATAAGCGTACTTAGACTCAGAGGGGTTAGGTGGCCCATCTAAGTCACACAACTAGAGAACAACAAAGGCGGGACAAACCTAGATTGGCTAGTTCCACAACCAATTTTCTGTGCAGGAAATCACGACACTTCCATCTTGGTACACAGGCGATGCTTTTAAAGGTTAAAAAGTGTGACACCATAATAGCTAATTAAAGGCATCCCCATCCTGTTAGTCATGTCACTGTTTAGCAGTCCAAGCCCCTCTCCACCAACATAAATCACCCTTGTATGACTACAGCTAGCTCTGGCAGCACCTGGCTGTTTCTGCTTCACTGATGGATGGATGAAATGGCTGGACCAGTCCTGCAGCATACCCTCTGCTCCCAAGGCCACTTACCTGGCCAAGTTCAAGAACATCGGACCAACCCAATCTTTCATCACACTTGGTCGGTTGATTTTACTTGTAGACAAAACACAAGGCTGCCTTCCTGGTGTAATTTCCAGGTTCTTATGAGAAACAACCTCTTCTTCAACTCTCTTCTAGCCCTTCCCCTAAGGCTTTAAATCCCTCAAATGGGGATCTAAAAATAATCATTCTACAATGAGAGACAGGCATAAAGTACAAATATATTAAAGAATCAATTCAGGGCAATGGACTCATTCACTAATGAATAAGTAAAATACTTAGCAATTTGGCAGGGGCAGGAGTGGGGGCATGGAAACAAGAGGGGCAGAGACCCAAGAAGAGGGTCTCAGTCAACTGATGTGGGGAGAGGTCACAGGGGTGGGAATGGGGCAGAATAAGGGTCCTAGGAACACTGAAGACAGTCCACTGACTGCAATGCCTATTGAATGTTCTAGGCACTAGAGAACTGGTTGTAGGATCTATTAACAGGTTGTTTGTTAAAATTTGTTAGATTTAAAAAAAAAAAAAATTAAGCAGCTTTACTGAGATAAAACTGCTGCTGCTGCTAAGTCGCTTCAGTCGTGTCTGACTCTGTGCGACCCCACAGACGGCAGCCCACCAGGCTCCCCGTCCCTGGGATTCTCCAGGCAACAACACTGGAGTGGGTTGCCATTTCCTTCTCCAATGCATGTAAGTGAAAAGTGAAAGTGAAGTCGCTCAGTCGTGTCTGACTCTTAGCGACCCCATGGACTGCAGCCTACCAGGCTCCTCCATCCATGGGATTTTCCAGGCAAGAGTACTGGAGTGGGGTGCCATCACCTTCTCCGCTACATACCATAAATTCCACATACTGCAAGTGTCCAGTTCAATGATTTTTAGTAAATTTATCAAGTAGTATAACCAACACCAGAATCTAGTTTTAGAAACAAGTTTGAAGAAATCATGCTTTGAAAATGTCTACTTCTTCCCCATAACAAAGAGTATTTCCTTTTGTCCTGTGAACTCAAGGATTTATTCTTGCAAACAACTGCTTCACTTAGGTTTCACTGGAGCACTGCATCAAGGCTTTAAAAAATCTGCCCTGTTTTTGTGGTTTCTGTGTTTTGGGATTTGAGGTGAGCTCAGAGACCAGCCACTCAGTACTCAGACTCAAGGAGATATCCCTGGCCCACCATCACTTCCACAGTCTCCACACCCACTCCTTGGAGAGTTACAGGGAGCTCTTGGTCACATCTCTGGTTTCCAGAAGCAGGAGAACAAGCACGTGACCAGCCCCTCCACCCCAGCTTCCTACACCCACCCTTCCTGGAAAGGCATGGGGGAAACCGGCCGCCACCATGGCATTCCCTTCTGGTTGCCAGGTCCTCTTGTGGTTTCTACACTTCTTAGAGACTGCCAGCCCAACTACACACCACCCCCTCCTGCCCACCACGTGACAGGTCACACTGTCCTTTTTCTCAGGAGACCGAATCAATGACCTACCTCATTCCAGGTCTTTCTGTTTCACTGTGAGTCAGGTGCAAGACAGAAAGGTAGCCCTGTTTTAAGGCAAATGCTAGAACGAAGATACTGCTCTGTTTTGCTGCCATTGGTTAGCAGCAGACATGGGTAAAGAATGAGTGTGAGTAAATGTTTGGTTAAGTATAGAACCTACTTAAACCCTTTAGATTGATTGTTTAGGTTCAAAGTTACAGTTGTGGAGTGGGAGTCTATTTAAGAGAGCTGAGCACCGAAGAATTGATGCTTTTGAACTGTTGCATTGGAGAAGACTCTTGAGAGTCCCTTGGACTACAAGGAGATCCAACCAGTCCATTCTAAAGGAGATCAG
This sequence comes from Bos javanicus, assembly GCF_032452875.1. NCBI lineage: Eukaryota > Metazoa > Chordata > Mammalia > Artiodactyla > Bovidae > Bos > Bos javanicus. The sequence continues at coordinate 48,781,426 of NC_083877.1, read as the reverse complement.
TCCTGGGTGTTCTTTGGAAGGAATGATGCTAAAGCTGAAACTCCAGTACTTTGGCCACCTCACGTGAAGAGTTGACTCATTGGAAAAGACTCTGATGCTGGGAGGGATAGGGGGCAGGAGGAGAAGGGGACAACAGAGGATGAGATGGCTGGATGGCATCACCAACTTGCTGGACGTTGAGTTTGAATGAACTCCGGGAGTTGGTGATGGACAGGGAGGACACGATTGAGCAACTGAACTGAACTGAACAAAAGGTATATACAGCCTTTATACATGCTATTCTCTCTTTTGAGAATCTTCTTTCTTCCTCTTGCCTGTCCTTCCATCTCACTGTTCTGCAAGCCCTGGCAACTGACCACTCCTTTCCCCAGTATCACCCCTTCCTGTGGAACTGAGGCTGATGGATCAAGTGTTTCTGTTTGGTGTCTGTCATCCTTCCACACGGTGAATCTTACAGAAAGAGGACCATGTCCTTTTCAACCCTGGTGTCTAACACTATATCTGGTACATAAAAGACACTCCAAAGATGCTCTGCACTCAACTGATGAGGAGAGAATCATGAAAACAAACAGAGGCTCACATGCCAAGTAATTATTTCCTTCTTCAGGCAGCTGTGCTAATCTGCCAGACTTTACGTGACCAGGGAACCTTGTATGATAATTTTGTGAATTAAGAAATTGTTTTGGACTCAAGAAGCATCAAACATAAAGGGTAGTGTTAGATTCCAAGAAAAAGGGCTGCAGGCTCTGGGAAAGAAGCTTTCCAGAAGTACTTGTCCATTGGGAAAGTCATGGTGTGCAGACTCCTAGTGAAAGAGAAGACATTTACAGTCTTCCCAGATTTGGAAGAATAAGGCAAATACTCCTCCTTACAAACATCTGCAGTCAGAGTTAGATCCACAACAAACAATATAAAGGTGTACTTTCCCTCTGTGTCTTATGAAATTGCCTTCACGATTTTCATTTTGTCTCTCATGTCCAGTTATCACACCCACCCGCCCCCCTTCCCCGCCATGCTTAGCACAGTATCCAGAACACAGAAAGCACTTAGTAGATACTGGAGATATGAATGAATATTTTATAGTCTGGCTGGCCTCTTTCCCCACAAAACGTGTATATTTTGCTCCTCTGTGCTCTAAAAACGTAAGTGTGATGGAATGAATTTTCCACTGACCATCTCACTTGTCTAGGAAGCAGTCCACAAATATGTTAACAAATGAGAAATTAGCAAATCCATGCAAACCAAGGCCTGGGAGTACCACCATTTAGAAAAATAATGCAGTGAAGACTCAAAATCTCAGACATCCTAAAGTGAGTATCCACCTTTTGAATGAAGAAATGTCAGAGGATTCTGGGGGCTAGTGGGATAGCGAGAAGGAAGCAGGAATGAAGGGGAGGGAAGGGAACTAAGGCTTCTTTGGCATCTACTTTGAGACAGGTATCTGGCCACAGACCCCACTTCTCATGTCAGTTCTAATAATAGAAACTACCACCTGGTTATGGCCATCATGACTATATCCTTGAGGAGGTAAAGATCAAAGAGACTTTCATCCTACCCAAGGTCATCCACTAGAAAGTGGCCATGTTAGAATTTGCACACAGATTTGTTAACTCTAAAGCTGAGGCTCTCTCCAGTTCACTATGTATCCAGGCCCTAAAGTTCCTCTAAATCTGGAATTCCACAGGACAGGGACATGTCCTACTCATAACTGGAGCCTGTCCTCCTCAGTTCAGACCATGAGAAGCACTACCACATGTTTCCTGAGCTGCATCGCAGACCACAAGCATTAATACTCTTCTTTTCGTCTTAGATTCTTATTCATTTTTAAAAAAATATGAGTGATCTATGATGATCTTTTATTTATTTTTTGCCATGCAGCATATAGGATCTTAGTTCCTCAAGCAGGGATTGAACCTGTGTCCCCGGCACTGGAAGTTTGGAGTCTTAACCACTGGATCTCCAGTGAAGTCCCAGCATTGACACTTGACAGAGAGTTGTCTGACTATAGCCCAGACATCCGAGGGAAGACACACACCTACCCAGCACTGGCCCTGGAGGAAGTGCTTAGGCAGCGCTGGATTCACTGATGGATCACGGAGTGCAGAGATGTTTCCTGGCTATTACACAGACCCTTGTGATTCAATCTTAGCAGCAACAACACTGGGGGCTTCAGGAGTTCCTTCTCCACTTTCGAAAGGCAGCGTGCGAAATCTCCTCCCGATGGTTGCCCTGGCCACCCAATACGGCCAGTGCACAGCCTCCCAGGTTGTCCTGACTCCCTCTGTTCAACGTTCAAGACTGGTTTTGAGCAGCATGTTTAGTCTGGTGTGAAGACTGCGAGGGGTGAGCATCAGGCAGCTAGGTTCTAGCCCCTGCTTGACCACTGGTAGGAGCAGGGGTGAGTCAAGGGAGGGCTGAGGCAAGTCACTTTTACTCCCTGGCCCTTAGTTCCTCTTCTGTCAATTGAAAAGACTTGGCAGGTAATTCCTAAGCATTGTAGAATTTTCTATGGTGACACAAATACTCTGCTTTCTGCACTGCTCAATATAGTAGTCACTGGTTATCTCCATCTATTTATCTATCTGAACATACATACTAAGTACGTGAAGTATGGTTAGTGTGATTCAGGAACTGACATTTTATTTATTTTTAATTGGAGGATAATTGCTTTACAATAGTGTGTTGTTTTCTTCCATAGATCAATATGAATCAGCCACAGATATACATATGTCTCCTCCCTCTTGAACCTCCTTCCCATCTCCCACCCCAACCCACTCCTCTAGGTTATCACAGAGTCCCTGGTTTGAGCTTCCTGTGTTACACAGCAAATCCCCACTGGCTATCTGTTCTACAAAAGTTAAAGTATATGTTTCAATGGTATTCTCTTAATTTGCCACACCTTCTCCTTCCCCAACTGTGTCCACAAGTCTGGGAGCTGACATTTTAATTTTTTATAATTTATATAATTTTAACTAATATACAATTTACATAATCTCAACTAGATTTAAATTTAAATAGCCACACATGGCTAGTGGCTCCCTATTGGACAGAGAAGCAAGAAGAAAGCTCGAGCTCTGAGAAGCAGAGAAGGAAGCAGCTTAAGGTAGGATTAAACATTCCAGCTCACACAGAGGTGGATTGAAGTCCCATTCCAACACTTGCTAGCTATGGGACCAAGTCCAAGGTATTTAACCTCTTTAAGCCGTGGTTTCTTCTTTTATAAAATGGAGCTAATACTGGCTTCTATACACCTGTGTGAACACTGAATGAGATAGAGCTCTAAGTGTGCCGTCTACCACACAACCAGGGCTCTACACATGAAGGGGTGGGGGAGTTTCTTTCTCTGATTAATCCATTATTTCATTCACCAAAAGGTCACATCGAAAACTGAGTGAAAGGAGAGAAGGTTCAAAATCCCTTGGGTGGGGTCCTAGGGGAGGGGAAGCGATAGGGAAGGGAGGGGCCAGGGAAGAAAAGGCAGTTTTGCCTATTTCACATATTTTCCCAGGGCTGTCCTGTACGTGTTGTGTGACGGACTGGGTCCAGTTACACAAGATCTAGCTAGATATTTAGATTCCCTGAGATGCACCTATGTTGTGTAATCTTCCCACTCCTGTAAAGGAATAGCTTTGACTGGCCAGGGATTTTACAGGAGGCATCTTCAGTGAGATTTCTGGCAAACAAGGGGAGGGTCCTTGACAGTCTACAACAAACGTGCAGTCTGATACATTGGGATGACACTTTCTGTGCTCTTTAACTGGTGTTTTCTAGCAAGAACAATTAAACAGAGGCCGAAAGAAAGTTATGACCAACTTAGACAGCATATTAAAAAGCAGAGACATTACTTTGCCAACAAAGGTCCATCTAGTCAAGGCTATGGTTTTTCGAGTGGTCATGTATGGATGTGAGAGTTGGACTGTGAAGAAAGCTGAGCACCAAAGAATTGATGCTTTTGAACTGTAGTGTTGGACAAGAATCTTGAAGGTCCCTTGAACTGCAAGGAGATCCAACCAGTCCATCCTAAAGGAGATCAGTTCTGGGTGTCCATTGGAAGGACTGATGTTGAAGCTGAAACTCCAATACTTTGGCCACCTGATGCGAAGAGCTGACTCATTGGAAAAGACCCTGATGCTGGAAAAGATTGAGGGCAGGAGAAGGGGACAACAGAGGATGAGATGGTTGGATGGCATCACTGACTCGATGGACATGGGTTTGGGTGAACTCTGAGAGTTGGTGATGGATAGGGAGGCCTGGCGTGCTGCGGTTCATGGGGTTGCAAAGAGTCGGACACGACTGAGCGACTGAACTGAACTGAATCACCCACTTGGCTAAAGTGGAAGCAGTTCATGAGAAAGTGTCTGACTTCTTTTGCTCCCAAAGTTGCCAAATGTGACTAGTTAGCATCACCTCCATCTTAATAAATAGCTTCCTATCCATGTGACTCTTACAAACCTCATTTAAATCAGTTGGAGGATTTTTAAAAATCCCAATGCCCAGGATATACCACATACAATGAAATGAGAAAGGGTGAGGGTGGGACCCAGGTACCAGTCCTTTTTAAGTGTCCTGAATGATTCTAATACACAGCTTCGTTTGAGCACCAGGCATTTAGAGGGAGTGATCTGGGTAGAAACTCAGGAGCTAAGTCCATGGGGAGCCCTGATCTATATCACAGACTCTAGGCCTCATCAGATCATGCTGATATTCTATTTAGCTCACATTGCTTACTGCAACTAGCATATTTCTCAACCAACATGCTCTTTAACAAAGTCTAATTTGGGCCATTTCCACATTGTTAGCGTTGACAGGGAAATTCCCCACGGAACTGGTGATGGGAGGGGTTGGTGCTTTAAAATCAAGCCTTGCAAAAGTATTAAGCTGGCTTCCGGAGCCCAAAAACCATCAACAGAGGAGTTGCTTCAACAACTTCTGCATGCTGCCACCTGGTGGGGCCTGCTCCCAACTTGATCATGGCTCCTCATTCTTGGGCTCCTGCCCCCTCCCCCAAAGAGATGTAATTTAGGAAAATGTCATGCATTTTCAATCCAATTTACTGGTGCCTTCCACATTGATCAGACTTCCTTCTCCTTTTTCCTCCCATCTGGTTAATATAATTATTGCTTTCACATGGTGAAGCCATTTTATGTAATAGCTTTGTTTGTTACTATGGTTACAAGTTAGGCAGTACTTTGGAATATAAATCTATCATCTCCCAAAAGCCGCTTTCTATTTGTCAAGGTGCAGCCCTCACACGCATCAAAGAGCAAGCCAAGCAGTGGCATTCATTTTCTGTCTTAAGGAAAAGTGGCCTTTCTTGGCCAAAGTGTATTTGAAAGTCCTCTGAGTCTAGTGTGGACACTCCTTGGAAATTGCTGGGTGCCATCACCCTTTCTCCCCCAGGGGATTTTCCTGCCTGAGTGAGAGACCCATAAGAATGAGCTAAGAAAGATTCAGAAAAGTTGGTAACAGGGCAGCTCCAGCTTCTAGGCAGGAGCCCTTCTACTGCACAGCCAGCCAGAGTTGTTATTAGACTGTTCACTCTTGGCTGGTTTCTCAGCTAAAGGCAAGGCTGAGAACGTAATCTCCCCAGAGTTAAATTTCTTTAGGTGTAATCCGTTCCTCTCACGCATCTCAAGCCATGCCCCTTATTTCCTGATGGGAATGGAGTTATAATCTCCCTTTGGAAAGGCAAAAGTTTAGAGCTGGGTTCAATCTGCCACCCTCAAGTGATGAAGCGTGACCGAGTCTCTGCTGTGACAGTGCTTCACACCCAGCTGAATCAGACTCGGCCCTAGGAGGACGGAGTACATATGGCCTGTGAAGCAAGGCTCTCCTCCTTGTCTTGGTCAGAGATAGCAGCTAACCCTGGAGAGGTTTGTGGGCTTATAGCACCCTCTGTATGTGTAAACATCTAATCCTCATGACAACTGCACGAGGTCCCCATCATCTGGCCTCCCTCTCATTTTATAGAGGAGGAAATTGAGGCTCAGAGGGATTAAGCACTGTCCCCAGATCACAAAGGCCATACAAAGCCTGGCCTCATCACCTTTAGGGTCAGATTTCTGCTTAAGAAAAGTCTAAGGAACCCTTGCTGCCAACTCAGCAGAGGTTCACTTTCCCAATTCAAAGAGCAGGGACCAGGAGAAAAGAAAGAGCAGGGACTATCCATGCCTTCTTGAAGGCCTTCATTAAACCAAATGGAACAGACTCCAAATATCTTCTTCCCCGCCTTGAGGATAAATTTATTGTTTTGGTAGGCCATCAGTGAATTTCCAATGGCTATTAATTAACTAGCCATGTTATTCAAATTTATTATTGCAGAGCAGGAACATACTTATTTACACCACTCACATGGCAGGATAATTTGCAGTTATATAATTTCAATGTAATTACGATCGAAATTGCCAGGTAGAAACTAGGCACTTTGGAGGTGTGTGTTTATCAACAACTCACTACCTTGGAATTACTCACTCATGACATGAGTAGTTGAGGCCTCATAAGAAAGGCTGTTAATTGGGGACTTTATGTTTGTATTCCCAAATGACAGAAAAAGCAGGAACCTCAGAGCTACTAGAACTATTTTCTTCTTCTTCTGGTAGACTTCTGCAGTTCTGCAGGTCCATCCTGTTTGTGGGCATGTCTGAGGTGCTCTGGTGACAGGGAGGGAGCAGAAAGAGATGTGTGAGCTTTAGTGAAGGGTGCAAGCGCTGAACTGTACCAGGTTCGTCTCTGCATCTGTTGAACCTGGGCATGGGAAGGAAATACGGATTTGTGACTTGTGAAGGAGTGAGTGAGGAAGGTCAGAGAACCTACGCATGGGCTAAGGGGCACAGAAGTCCTGGTCATCTGCTCCAGGAGCAGAATGAAAGCTGGAGAAAGGAGGCCAGAAGGAGAGGAGATGGTGGATTCCATATACACGAGATATTACGAGAAAGCACGCAGCTTACATAACCTGTACTGGGCACGCGTCACCCCTCTCCTCTCCCACAGAAAACAAAAATGATCCCAGGGCTGGTTTTCTTGACCAGTGTCCCCCTTTCTCTATATTTCCTGGTAGTCCTGAGGCTGTGTTTATTGTTTGTAAGATGGGGGCAAGGGGAGGAGAAACCCACCCAATGTGATGATTCTCAGCTCTTCAGATGGTTCTCCACTCAGCACACGTAGAATAAGATAAACACTGACTTTTAGAACTGCAAGGGGAGTTCACTGAACAGGAGAGAAACCTAGGCCCCTGAAGGGCTGAACTTATGGGCCCAACTCACCCAGCAGATGAATGGAAGAGCCAGGCCTGGAATGCACATGTGTCACCCGCCAAGTGATCTTCCATAAAGCAACTCTGTTGTGAGGGAGGAGCTGTGGATGTTGTCGAATATTATTAAACTAATATAAATAATGGCCGGATGGGGTGTGTCTCTGCAGCCATCCTAAAAGCTGCTCTGGCATCTTTTTTTCTTTCCCCTTGCCTTTTAAAATAACCTTACATAAAGACTCCTGTATCAAATCCTTCCAGGGGCCAAGAGCAGAGAGACATTTGTTCTTCCTGATGTGAAGTACCTCCCACCCCGAGATAACCAAGATAACAGAACTCCACAATCCACAACAATGCCCCCTTTTCTCCAGGCTGCTAGAAGGCTGAAGGCTACACTTGGGGCTCATTTGCTCAAATTTTCCTCAGGAAGGAGTTTTCAGGATCCTTTTCTTTCCTTCTCTTTCACTTGATACCTGCTTTTACATCAGGTAAATTGTTTTGATCTTTCTGTACCTGTGTTTTCATTATAAAATTTCCAGATGGAAGTGCAGCTATTAACCAGTCACAAATATAAATAAACAAGTAATAATCTTAAACCTTGTAGTTCAGTGCTTAAAGAACTAAATCTTACAGAATTCACAGCCATGTTGCAAAGGATCCCACCCACTCTAGCACCATGGATATACAATGTGCAAGAGGAGGAAAGCTCAGTTTTCATGAAAAGGAACATTAGGCAGAAGAGGCTGGTTCTCTTTCTCAGCCAGAAGCACCATCTTGCCCCACTAACCATTATACTGAGAACCTTGGAGTGGTGCAGTTTGGAGAGAGACCTATAATAACCTGAAACATACTCTTCTAACAGCAAAGGAAATCAGCTGCCATTTCCTGGATGGCTGCAGCATGCCTGGTGCTATACATGGGATCTAGCTATCCAGCTATCAATATGTATCCTTTCATCATCCCCCTCTCTCAGCTTTCTAGTTTGTTGTTGTTCAGTTGCTAAGTTATGTTCGACTCTTTGTGACCCCGTGTATGGCAGCACACGCCAGGCTTCGCTGTCCTTTACTGTCTCCCAGAGTTTGCTCAAACTCATGTCCACTGAGTTGGGGATACCATCCAACCATCTCATCCTTGGTTGCCCCCTTCTCCTCCTGCCCTCAACCCTTCCCATCAGGGTTTTTCCAGTGAGTTTCTTCATATCAGGTTGCCATAGTATTGGGGCTTCATTTTTCTCTAAAATTGACATCATCATCCATACTTTGACAGATAAGGAAGCAGAGATTCGGAACTAACATTTTCAAGGTCAAAGAATAAATAGACATAGGGTCTGAAACCCATCCTCGTGTGTACATGACATTCACAATTTCTACTGCATCACTCATCCTCAGAAAATCATGGTCACCTAGAATTGTCAATAGTAGGCACCCATTTTAGATCACTCTCAGGCCCAAGGTCACCAAGCTTGCCCAGTACCCAAACTCAACTCCCAGGAAGAACAGTTTGGGAGTGACAGATGTGAAGGATAAGGATGACCCAGCAAACCAAGGGGGAAAGCCTGTTTCTGGGGGTCATAGTTAACCACGGGCTATTATTAATACAACAGCTATTTTTCATCCTTCCAAATGAAATAGAATATTATTGCTAAAATAATATTCTAACCATTCTAACCATTGTTAGAATATTGGCAAATCTCCAAGTATGCACAATGTCAAGATGGATTTTATTAAAATTTTTATCTTAGGAAAAATTTGTTGCTTTTGTTGATGGTTTAGACAGGAGTATCCATATTTCTGTTATATGATTTTTGGTATCCTATTATAGAATGAGAGGAATTATGTTAAATCACAGATGCAGGACACTTCAGAGCAGTGCTTCTTTTGCATTAAACTTATTTCAAGGAAGATTCATGAAGCCCTGAAGGCCTGAATTGGGACTTGGGATTCAGCGATGCTGGATCAGAATATTTCAGGCTCAAATCTCAATCCTGGTTCTCCTTCAGAGCCTTTCAGGACCTTATGTCAATCCCTAGTCTTATAGAATTAATTATATATATATTTATATATATATTTATATATGTAATAGCTAATTTCTTTGTCTATTTAGACAGAAATGGGTGCTTGAAAAAACTGGAGCCTCTGGTTCACATGTGTGCCCCTGTGCCCCTATCATTCCCCTTTAAGGAAAAAAACCAACAAAAATCCATCCTTCTGTCCACCCAGGGACACGCATCACAATGCTCATAAATCCACTACTCATGATAACTCCAAAGTGGAAATACTCCCAATTCCATCAATAATGGAACAGATGAATTCTGAACATATTTCTACCATGAAATATATAGCAATGAAAGGGAAAGACCCATGTGAGGCATCACCACGGATAAAGTTAACCCACATACTGTTAGGAAAAAGAAGTCACAAATAAAAGAGCATGATTCCACTCACATCAAGCTCAAAACACATGCAAAACTCATCAAGGGTGCTAGAAGTCAAGACAGTGGTGACCTCCGAGGAGGCATTGTGATGGGCAAGGTCACCAGATGGCTTTGGGGATGCTGCTGCTATTTCACTTTTTTATGTTAGTCTAGGTTATTTGATGTGGTCACATTAAAAAGTCATTGAGATGTACAAATATGATTTGTGCATATTTCTCTCTGTGTGTTATACTTCAAATAAAAGTTAAAGAAAAAGATCAGGGTTCAATTCCCAGCTCTGCCACGTGCTGTGTGACTTGTGGAATTCACTTTTCCTTTATGCTACAGCTTTTTCATCTGAGAAATCAGCGTAATACAACCCACTTACAGAGATGTAAGAATATAATAAGAGGCTACATATGAAACAACCAGCCCTGAACTTGACAAATGGTAGCTGCTCAATTACATTCACTATTTAAATGCTTTTTAATCTAAAGAGAATAATATAACAACCCCCCATGGACTCATCATCCAACCTTAATACTTATCAACTTATGGCCAATCTTGTTTTACCTAAATGTGTCTCCCCAACCATTAAATACTCAAAGTATAGTTTAAATAAATATACTCCAACAGCAATGGAATTCCAGCAGAGCTATTTAAAATTCTAAAAGATGATGCTGTCAAAGTGCTGCACTCAATATGCCAGCAAATTTGGAAAACCCAGCTGTGGCCACAGGACTGGAAAAGGTCAATTCTCTTCCCAGTTCCCAAGAAGAGCAGTACTAAAGAATGTTCAAACCACTGGACAATTGCACTCATCTCCTATGCTAGTAAGGTTATGCTCAAAATCCTGCCTGTTAGGCTTTACCATTACATGAACCAAAAACTTAACATATGTCCAAGCCAGGGTTAGAAAAGGCAGAAACACCAGAGATCAAATTGCCAACATTTGCTGGATCTAGAGAAAACAAGGGAATTCTAGAAAAACATCTCCTGTTAAATTGACTATGATAAGAAAGCCTTCCTCAGTGATCAGTGCAAAGAAATAGAGGAAAACAAGAGAATGGGAAAGACTAGAGATCTCTTCAAGAAAATTAGAGATAGCAAGGGAACATTTCATGAAAAGATGGGCTCAATAAAGGACAGAAATGGTAGGGACCTAACAGAAGCAGAAGATAATAAGAACAGGTGGCAAGAGTAACCAGAAGAACTATACAAAAAAGATCTTCATTACCAAGATAATCATGATGGTGTGATCACTCACCTAGAGCCAGACATCCTGGAATGTGAAGTCAAGTGGGCCTTAGGAAGCATCACTAAGAACAAAGCTAGTAGAGGTGATGGAATTCCAGTTGAACTATTTCAAATCCTGAAAGATGATATTGTGAAAGTGTTGCACTCAATATGTCAGCAAACTTGGAAAAATTAACAGTGGCCACAGGACTGGAAAAGGTCAGTTTTCATTCCAATCCCAAAGAAAGCTCAAACTACTGCACAGTTGCACTCATCTCACACGCTAGTAAAATAATGCTCAAAATTCTCCAAGCCAGGCTTCAGCAATATGTGAACTGTGAACTTCCAGATGTTTAAGCTGGTTTTAGAAAAGGCAGAGGAACCAGAGATCAAATTGCCAACATCTGCTGGATCATTGAAAAAGCAAGAGAGTTCCAGAAAAACATCTATTTCTGCTTTATTGACTATGCCAAAGCCTTTGACTGTGTGGATCACAATAAACTGGAAAATTCTGAAAGAGATGGGAACATCAGACCACCTGACCTGCCTCTTGAGAAACCTGTATGCAGGTCAAGAAGCAACAGTTAGAACTGGACATGGAACAACAGACTAGTTCCAAATAGGAAAAGGAGTACGTCAAGGCTATATATTGTCACCCTGCTTATTTAACTTATATGCAGAGTACATCATGAGAAATGCTGGGCTGGAGGAAGCACAAGCTGGAATCAAGATTGCCGGGAGAAATATCAATAACCTCAGATATGCAGATGACACCACCATTATGGCAGAAAGTGAAGACAAACTAAAGAGCCTCTTGATGAAAGCGAAAGAGAAGAGTGAAAAAGTTGGCTTAAAGCTCAACATTCAGAAAACGAAGATCATGGCATCTGGTCCCATCACTTCATGGCAAATAGATGGGGAAACAGTGGAAACAGTGATTGACTTAATTTTTCTGGGCTCCAAAATCACTGCAGATGGTGATTGCAGCAGTGAAATTAAAAGATGCTTACTCCTTGGAAGGAAAGTTATGACCAACCTAGACAGCTTATTAAAAAGCAGAGAAATTCCTTTTTCAACAAAGGTCCATCTAGACAAGGCTATGGTTTTTCCAGTGCTCATGTATGGATGTGAGAGTTGGATTATAAAGAAAGCTGAGCACTGAAGTATTGGTGCTTTTGAACTATGGTGTTGGAGAAGACTCTTGAGTCCCTTGGACTGCAAGGAGATCCAACCAGTCCATCCTAAAGGAGATCAGTCCTGTTTTTCCATTGGAAGGACTGATGTTGAAGCTGAAGCTCCAATACTTTGGCCGCCTCATGTGAAGAGCTGACTCATTGGAAAAGACCCTGATGCTGGAAAAGATTGAGGGCAGGAGAAGGGGACGACAGAGGATGAGATGGTTTGATGGCATCACCGACTCAATGGACATGGGTTTGGGTGGACTCCAGGAATTGGTGATGGACAGGGAGGCCTGTGCTGAGTGTGAGTTTCATGGGGTTGCAAAAAGTCAGGTACGACTGAGTGACTGAACTGAACTGAACTGAAAGACTTTGACTGTGTGGATCATAATGAACTGTGGAGAACTCTTAAAAGAGATGGGACTACCAGACCATCCTACCTGTCTCCTGAGAAACCTGTATGCTGGTCAAGAAGCAACAGTTAGAACCTTGCATGGAACAACGACAAGGCTGTTTACTGTCACCCTGTTTATTTAACTTGTATGCAGAGAATATCATGAGAAATGCTGGGCTGGATGAGTTACAAGCTGGAAGTAAGATTGCCAGGAGAAATACCAACAACCTCAGATATGTGGATGACAGCACTCTAATGGCAGAAAGTAAAGAGGAATTAAAGAACCTCTTGATAAGGGTGAAGGAGGAGAGTGAAAAAGCCAGCTTAAAACTAAATACTAAAAAAAACCAAGGTCATGACATCCGGACCCATCACTTCACAGCAGATAGAAGGTGAAAAGGAGGAAGCAGTGACAGATTTCCTCTTCTTGGGCTCTTAAATCACTGCAGATGGTGACTGTAGCCATGAAATCAGGACAATTGCTTCTTGGTAGGAAAGCTATGAGAAACCTAGACAGTGTGTCGAAAAGCAAAGGCATCACTTTGCTGACAAAGGTCCGCATAGTCAAGACTATAGTCTTTCCAGTAGTCACATATGGTTGTGAGAACTGGACCATAAAAAAGGCAGAGTGCCGAAGAATTGCTGCTTTCCAACTGCGGTACTGGAGAAAACTCTTGAGAGTCCCTCGGACAGCAAGGAGATCAAACCAGTTGATCTTAAAGGAAATCAACCCTGAATACTCATTGGAAAGACTGATGCTGAAGCTGAAGCTCCAATACTGTGGCCACCTGATGCCAAAGCTAACTCATTGGAAAAGACCCTGATGTGGGGAATGACTGAAGGTAGAAGGAGAAGAGGGTGTCAGAGGATGAGATGGCTGGATGGCATCAACAAAGCATTGGACTTGAACCTGGGCAAACTCCAGGAGATGGTGGGGGACTGGGAAGCCTGGTGTGCTGCAGTCCATGGGGTTGCAAAGAATCGGACATGACTTGGCGACTGAACAACACATATACATCACTTTGCACCTCTAAAAATAACTCTTTTAAAAATCATCACCATGATATTATCATTAGGTACAGCTAGTACCACTGCACCTAACCATATAACCATTTATAACTGATTCAATCAACTCAACCCAAATGAGATATAGTGATGTGTAATTTTTTTTCATTGTTTCATTCAATCTCTTAACAAATCACAAAGGCATATTCTCTGACATGTACCCGCCAATCACAGAAGTCTTTTGTGGGGGGGCAGACGGAAAAATAGGATGAAAGCTCCTAAAAACAGCCCTAGTTTCTGTCTACAGCACTCTTCTGGATTTTTTAGAACCACGAATGGCTGCTGTCACTGTCAGAACCAGATCTGACACTGAAGCAAAGGAAAGACCCTCTAGCACAAGACTGTGACAATAAATGGGAGAGCAGCTCTTACTATCATGCAATACACAGAAGAAATCCTGTACAGGACACTCCCTGGAAGACAAGCAGGCGTGGCATCTGGTCTCAACTAAATATTTCTTGATTTTTTTTTTTTTTTATGTAGACCATTTTTAAAGTCTTTATTAAATTTGTTACAATACTGCTTCTGCTTAATTTATTTATTTGGCCACGAGGTATGTGGAATCTTAGCTCCCCAACCAGGGATCGAACCTGCACCTCCTGCATTGGAAGGTGAAGTCTCAAGTTGATTCCTTGAAAAAAAAAAAAAAATTGTCCCCTGGACTGCATTCATCTGAAGGTCCTTCCTTTCATGGAGGCATTGTACTGCATTTTATGAAATCACCAGCTCATGTTCATGTCTCCTCTCACTAAATCATGAGTGCCCTGAGGAAAAGACCCTCATTTCATTCAACTGTGGATTCCCTACCCCAGTACAGTGTCCAGTACAACAGAGGCCCCCAAACAAATGTGTGTGAGATAAATGAGTGAATGGGAATGAGCAGAGCCCGTGGGACAGGCTCTGCACTGGGAGCTGGAGGCCTGCAGTCTAGCCTTATCTCTGCCTCTGACCCTTTCAGTGACCCAGAGCAAGCTACTAACTTTCATGGACTTCCAGTAATTCCTAGGATCTCTTCCAACTCTAAAAGAGCCTCCAGTTCTAGAATGTTCTTACTTTACTTACTATTGTGCTGTGATGACCCATTTATTAATTTATATCTGAGACCTAATTGCTGGGCAAAACTCTGATGTTTTTCAGATACCCCCATAGCAACCCAACTCTGTTTGCTGGTCGCCCTAGAGCTTCTTCACTGGTTGTGTTCCCAGCACAGATGATATGCTAACAAGCCCATCCAGGATGGCCAGGAGGAACCATCCCACCTAACTCACTCATGGCATGCTGTGTACTCACTGGGCTTCAACTAAGCTGCTCTGGAGGCTAAGCTGAGCAGGGACTAAAAAGGCTCCTTTTCCTCGCTTAGTCCATGTCTGGCTCTGTTGTCCACAGAGCTGTGAGGCCTAGCGACCTGTAGATGCAGGCACAGGCCACTGAGTCTCAGGAGGTGAGCACAGGAGAAGTGAGCACAGGAAGGGTCAGCCCACTGAAATCTTACCAAGTGAAGAAACCCACTTAGGTACTAACTTTCCTCTCCTGCCATCCATCCCAGACCCTCCATCCTATTTCACAAGATAACTCTGGCTCTTAGCTGGCCAACTATTCATCTCCTGAAAGTGTTAGCTGATAACTTCTCTGAGGCTTAGGGTGTGATCAGTATGGGTCCTGGGAGAATGAAAGGGAGGTATTCAGTTATCTTTATTCCAGTCTTTTCTACTTGTTGAAAATGAAACATACAACTGGAAGGAATAGTCTCCTAATTTTTAAGAACTATTATGACACTACTATTAATACAGGCTCATGCTATAAAAATATAAAAATGCAGATTAGAATAAAGAACACTAAAGCTGCCATATACTGTCCACATACAGAGGCCTTTGAAATTAGAGCCTCTATTTTTTATATAGTTTTAAGTGTGTATATTTCTTACATGCCCATAATCATATTTTACCTACTGTGTTTTACTGAATTCTATTTTATTTCTAATGGAATATAAATTCTATTCTATTCTGTTTCATTCTAATTCCAACAGAATAGAAGCCATGCGGTTCTATTATATGGTTGCATTTTTAATTTGCTGAAGTGGAGAGTTACATTTTGAAAAGAAATTCTTAATAACAGAAAGCATCTAAGATACAAAGGATTGACTATTTTATGGTAAGGACAAATTTTGAAGGCAAAAGGTCTTTCTTAGCCCACCTTCAGATCTCCATGCAGAGAGGCCTCTTTCCCTGCTGACCCTCTCAACTAACCATTCACCTAAGTGGCCTGTGTACCAACCCAGGAAACACCAAGGGCAGATCTGGAAAAAGAAAAGAACTGGAAAAAAGAAAACCTAGTCTCTAATCCAACTCTGTCTCTTGTTAGCTCTTGGACAAGTCACTCATTGATTCATTCAGAGTCCTAAAAGCACAAATACACAGTGAAATAAATTAGTGAATCACTAATACACAGGGCGGTGTAAAGAAGTAACCAGTTAACGTGGGGAAAATACTTTGTAAACTAAAGATCACAGGGATATGAGGAGTGATTCTTGGAAAGATGGGTTACTGTTTTCAAGGATTCAAAGGTAATCTAACCAGTTAGATTAGAGCCAACCAGTCCATCCTAAAGGAAATCAGTCCTGAATATTCACTGGAAGGACTGATGCTGAAGCTGAAACTCCAATACTCTGGCCACCTGATGAGAAGAACTGACTCATTGGAAAAGACCCTGATGCTGGGAAAGATTGAAGGTGGGAGGAGAAAGAGATGACAGAGGATGAGATAGTTGGATGGCATCAGCAACTCTATGGACACGAGTTTGAGTAAGCTCCGGGAGTTGGTGATGGACAGGGAAGCCTGGTGTGCTGCAGTCCATGGGGCCACAAAGAGTCGGACACAACTGAGTGACTGAACTGAACTGAAAGCCCCTCTGTATCGCATCTTGGCAGGTTGACCCTAGCTGCAGCCATAATTGTAGAGTGCTCCCTCAATAGCATTATTTTGAAAGTTGTCATTTGCTCAGTGATGGAGCATCTCCCAGCTGAAATTGAGTCACCTTCAGGATATCTAGCCTCTCTAAATAGGATCAACTTCCAAAGGAGTGTTTTAAGTGCTCCCACGCTCAAGCCTACAGTAGATGGCTGGTCCAGCAAGGCCGGTGGAGAGAGGTCAAGTTACACACACTGTCAGGAGCCACAAAGCACTGCTCTGTTGCCCCTGCACCTCCCAGATCCCACAGAACACCACCACCGTGTCTGTAGGGCTGAGTCATAAAGACTCTGGCCCTGTAGGACTGGTTACCTCACAGGGGAGTTAGGCCATCCCTCACCAGAGGGCCCCATGTGGAATTTTGGCCCGGCCCCTCCACACTTTCGGAACAGCCCTTCACACCAACTGGGGCAGTAAGTGGCAGACAGGCCATTGGAAGTGGAGCACTTCATTTTTCTGGGCCTCAGTTTCCTCAGGAGGAATATGAGGGGGGTGGGCCTGATATGTGTCAGGATTCCTCCTCACTCAAAACACCACGGACATGTAAGTTCTTGTTTGCTTTTGTGTTCTGCTCAGTGCCTGTAATAACCTGAGTTCTTAGTGATGTTTGCTGGATGAACAAGCCATGAATAAACAGATAGAAACTCCGTGCTTGTCACAAGTGGCAACAGTGTTTGGGGAATTCTGCTGTAGCTCATTACATCGTGTCAAGGGATGACCAGACATGCTGAAGCCATATCTGGCCTGCATGCTGTGCCATACACGGGGGCACCCCGAAGGCAGCAAGATGGAACGTATTTAACCAGGCCTGCTTTGAGCACCCAGGACAGAAGGCTGTCCAATCAGGGACCAGTAAGCATTGCACGGGGCCCAGAAGAGGGAGTATTTCAGACAGGTACATGTTTTGCTGTTGGAGGCCTCTCTACATATGCATCTCCTACAGCTTCTGTGTGTAGTGACACATGGCTATTCAAAGACCAAATATCCCAAGATCCAGGGTTAGCTACCTTGGAGAAGAATCTAGAAAGCACCCTACCTGGCCTGGTACCAGTTGTTACCCTGACTATCTAGAACCTTCCAGGAGCCCTTGGCAAAGTCTCAGACTCCCATCAGGCTTACGGATTTGGCAGTGCTCAGAAAACAGTCACTGGGCAAACCACATACTGTTCCCTGACTCCATCCTGCCCCAACCCAACCCTTGGCACCCTGGTTTGCCAGTGACACAAAACACTAAATTACATTTAAAGTGCATCGACAAATCTTTGCAGAAAGCGTGTTTGGCAATACATAGCAAAACTATGTAAAAACTTCAAAATGTGCACACACTTTGCTTTGTGGCTTCATTTGTAGGAGAAATTTTTACAAGTGCACAAAAGTACATGTACATGGCTGCTCCTTAGTCTTATTTAAAAAAGAAAAATTGAAAGCAACCTAAGTGTCCAGTAATACTGATGTGTCAGTTGAATACATTATGATTTACTGATGAAATATATGCATCCCAGAAGGATGATGCAAAATTATATCATAAAAGATGCATACAAGATATAATGACTAAGAGTTTATGTGATAGAGCTCATACATTAAAGATATCTAGATTATTACACATGGAGAGATAACTAAAATGATTCTCTCAGAAATGTTAACTAATCACCTAGATCTTGAGATCTGGGCTAAAGTTTACTCTGTGGGACTTCCCTAGCAGTCTAGTGGTTAAGAATCCATGCTCCCACTGCAGGGGGCATGGGTTAGATTCCTGGTTGGGGAATTAAGATCCCACATGCCCTGTGGCACTGCCAATAAATAAATAAAAATTGAAGTAAGCATCTTCAAAAAAATCTTACACTGTACTTATTTTTCCTTTTCTCCTCTCTTCCTTCCTTCCAATTGCTTGAACTCTTTACTATGAGTATGTTCTTTCTTAACACTAGAAAAAAAATTATTTTCATTTTGGAATAAGAAAGAATTTCACTGACAACCTTGGAAAGGAAAAAGAAAGAGTGGAGATCTCTCTCCAAATAATTGACATGGATTTCTAAAGCTGTAGGCACTAGTCACGCTCATTCTTCTCACTTAACTGAAGTACTGGGCAGGCATGTACCAGTTCTTCCAAGGCCTTTCCCTTCCAGCTGCCCGCCTAACAATTCCTAAAGCCGAATGAGGGTTTCACAAACCCTTATTTTTGAACAAGTCCTAAGGATGCCTTCTGTGTGAATTGTGGAATGGAAGCAAAGAACCTACTCTCCTATCCACTGCAATGTGCATTTATCATGGTCCGTCTACATTCTCAGCAGGATGCAGCTGATCCAACCAATATTATTAAAAGTACTTCTATCAACCGTTAATACTGATGCTGCACCTTCACCCCGGCTCTACTTCTAACATACAGAAAACCCAGTCCTTACTGAATGTCAGAGTCCATTAGAGACCATCCAGTCCAATGTCCTCATTTTACAGAGCAATATACACATTTTGGAGAAAAGAACTCAAGGTGGATGTTGACAGAGACTGGATTAGAACTCAGGTCTTCAAGCTCTCACTCCTATCTATGCTCCCTCACCTCCCTCACAGTCAGGCCTTTGTTTCAAGCCTGTATCTCCTCTTGCTTGCAGTATTGCAATAGTCATCTAGCAGGTTTTTCCTTGCCCAGACTCCTGCGTCCTGGCACCAGAGGATCTCCATAAAATACTGATCTGATCATCTTTCTCCTCTGAATAAATCTCTACAAATGTTCCTCCTGTCCTTCAGGACAAAGTGCAGGCTCCTCAGCATTTCACAGGAACCTCTTCAAGATTTGGCCCTGTACCAACTTCCCTGTTAACACACCTATATTCCAGTTTATATAGAACCATTTATAATTTCTCAAACAGCTAAGGTGCCTATTTGCACTTTTACAGACACACTTTGCTCAATCTAAAACAGTCTTCTACAATTTGTTTTTCCAGTAGTCATGTATGGATGTGAAAGCTGGACCATAAGGAAGGCTGAGTGCCAAAGAATTGATGCTTTTGGACTGTGGTGTTGGAAAAGACTTGTGAGAGTCCTTTGGACAGCAAGGAGATCAAACCAGTCAATCCCAAAGGAAAGCAACCCTGAATATTCATTGGAAGGACTGATGCTGAAGCTGAAGCTCCAATACTTCAGCCACCTGATACAAAGAGCTGACTCACCAGAAAAGACCCAGATGCTGGGCAAGACTGAAGGCAGGAGGAGAATGGGATGGCAGAAGATGACATGGTTGGATAGCATGACTGACCCAATGGATATAAGTTTGAATAAACTCCAGGAAATGGTGAAGGACAGGGAAGCCTGGCGTGTTGCAGTCCATGGGGTTGCAAAGAGTTGGACATGACTTAGTAACTGAACAACAACAATTTGTTTGCCCAAAGAACGCCTAGCCTTCCTTTAAAACCCAACTTAAATATACTGGAAGCCTTCCCAAAGCTCTGGGACACAATCAAACTCCCTCCCTCACGGTCCTGCAGATTCCTGGGAACGACTCTATGATAGCATTCAATGATAGTGGCATGCATTTACCTTCCCAATGGAGTGTAATTTCCTTGAATTCTTGAGTTTTAGCTCAGTCATTCATCTTATGAACACAGTTCTTGACACAAAGATGAGAATACATATTCAGTAAGATTTTGTGAAATAAAGGAATGACTCAGTGGATGAATGGATAGAGAAATGAATGAAACAATGCTATCATTCCTTTCATTGACAAGTACTTTCCACAGCATGGAGCCTTCTAGAAAACAACAGGGGATACACCCGGCACTTTAAAAGAGAGGCTTTTACAGTTTACTCATGGACCACAGAGGCCCCCTGGAGAAATAGCTGGAAACACTGCAGGCTCCCAATTGTCTGTAGAGGAGGGTTTACGACAAGGGACTGTCCCGTAAGTACTCTAGTGTAGTAGTGTAGTGTAGTCAAAGTCACTTGGTCCTGTCCGACTCTTTTCGACCCATAGACTATGCAGTCCATGGAATTCTCCAGCCAGAATACTGGAGTGGGTAGCCTTTCCCTTCTCCAGGGGATCTTCCCAACCCAGTGGTTGAACCCAGATCTCCCACATTGTAGGTAGATTCTTTACCAGCTGAGCAACAAGGGAAGCCCAGTAAGTACTTTACTTAGGGATTAAATTAGTGTTTATGTGCTAACCAGTTGTTGAAAACACAAAATTCTAGACTGAAAACCCATGGAGGCCAATAGCAAGACCATGCACACCCAGTATGCCCACATTCCCCTGGAACAAAATACATGGCAGGATCCCAGTAAAAATGATTTGCCCAATGAATAAACTAATTAATAACCAGACATGGAGGGGTTAAACCTATACCAAAGGAAGTGAAGGGCAAACTGTTCTTTGTTTTCTTAGAACTGAAAAGAAAAACTCTAAGGTCACGCCATCTGACACCCTCACTTCACAAGGGACAAATCTGAAGTCCAGAGAAACTGCGTGACCTTCCCAAGGTAGCACAGCAAGGTCATGAATGAGCGAGACCAGTGTCCAGCTCCTCTAAGCGTCTCCACTGTACGGTCTTCCCAGACGAGCAAGACAGGCCACCACGCACAGAGCTGTCAGCACAGACCTTCTCTTCTCTAGAAGTTGCCAGACAACAGCACAGTCTGAGCGTGAGGTACCCAGCTAACTATCCCCAGAGACGTTCACCTGAGCTCCCAAAAACAAATCTGGAATTCTTTGGTGAAGAGCATCTCTAGCCAAGGAGCAGAAACATTAGTACAGCCCTCCCCTCTTTCCTCCTTTGTTCTCTGCTTTGAGCTGGGTCCACTGGAGGAGTATTGTAAGGTGCCCCTGCTGGGTCTACAAGGCCCCTTTTCGGTTCAATTAATGAGCCATAAATAACCCAATGAAGGTGTCAACAAAGAGGGTAATTTATCATACCTTGTCAGGAGGGCGAGCCTCGCTCGCAAACGCTCATTCACCCGTCTGGTGCAACATGTTAAGATTTATTCCTGGCCAGGTCCCTCCTCCTCCAGCCCTCCACCTCCCCCCCGCCAAAATTTATCTTCCACAGGAATCCTCACAGGTGTACTGCTTTGACAAATAAGCTATGAAGTCTGGTATTCATCACGAGCTGGTCTTTGTTGGGATGAAGGCAGTAGGAAATAAATTTATTTGAGAGAGAAGGTAATACTTGTGATTCAAACATGCTCAAGGGGAACACGGAGGTTATTTCCATCGTCCTGGTTCTGCAAGAGGAATGAAGGAGATAATTCTTGGACAGCCTCTTTCTTCATTATTTAGTGTTTCGAGGAAGCAGAGCCAGGACTTTTCTGAGAGGGCACCCTTAGCTGCCAGCCTGGAAGCTCTGGTCACAAACGCTGGGAAGTCTTGGGCAGGGAAATCTGACAAGGGAGTGCAAAGCACTGTGAGACATCTCAGATGCTCAGAATGGCAGCACCAGGAAGCTTCCCACATTTGCTAGTCAACTTCTGTCTTCCCTCATAGCACAGAAATGTGAGTTTGCAGAACAGCCGTCTGGGAGTGCTTATTAAAATATAGACTCCCAGTCTCCCCATCTTCTAGAGATCCTGATTCAGGAAGTCTAGTGAGGAATCCAGGAATTTATATTTTGACAAACTCTCCTCTCCTTTTGCCTTCATATAACTCAGATGCATATGTTTGGTGTACACGTTGGATCAAGAAGTGTGGCTCGGCATCCCCAGGGCCATCCATTTGAAAGTTCTGCAGTGACAGGAGTGTTCATTGTCTGTGCTAATACTGTAGGTAAGAGTCAACTTGTGGCTATCAAGCATCTGAAACACAGCGAGTGTGAGAGAGAATTGCTTCATTTGGTTTAATTTTAATTATTTGACATTTAAGTGGCCACATGTGGCCAGTGGCCCCCATATTGGATCGAACAGCTCCAGTCCATCACTCTGCATATTTGAATTCTGAACAGCAGGTACAAGCTGAAAAATTCACCATTCATACAAGACACACTATACCAGTTTCCTCCCACTCCCCCTGATTTTCCAGCTAATAAAATACTGCAAACTCCTGGGGGGTACCCCATGTAGTCACTTAAGCTCCTCCATCCTCTACTCCCGAGGTCTACACGCATGGAGGGTCAGAGCAATCCAATCCCTTAGGCACTTGCTATGTGGGTGTGACGGGGAAGCCTTTTAAATGAGACATAGTCTTGGTCCCTTAGCACCAGGTCCTTCCCTTCCCAATACAGGAGAGAAGATAAATACACAAGTGACCCAACACCAGATGGCACAGTGATCAATGCTCTGAACAAGCCCTGGGGTTGTAACAGAAATCACTGACAGAAGCATGGGGCCAGGAGTCTAGCCCCACGCTGGTTCGTGTTGTAAGCACTTGGACAGGAGCCCTGCCTTCTCCACGATGGGATGAACCGGACACCTATCAGGCAATGGTGCCCAATTCATGGAGAGAACTCAAACTAAATTCCCTCCTTGAAGTGTCCAAGGCAGACTGCTTACTGTCTCTGCCATGTTGAGATGGGTCCCACCTATACAGTCACACCAGCCTAAGTGACTGTCCTCACCTGTTCCCCGCAAGCCTGTCAAGACTGGGTGACCTATGGAGACAGAGGGTCCTCTCAAAGTCCCAGGGCCTCACCCAGCAGCTGATGCTGGTGGTGACACAACCAGGAGGGAGTAAAGTGAAAGAGCCCCATACTGACTTAAGTGAGGTTCCCTTGCGTCTTCCTTAAGGCTGTCCATCAGATGGACAATGGGCCCTGAAAAGTAGAAACTGGTCTGCTTCCTGATGGTGAAAGAACACAGGTGTTTCCCCTTTATAGGGATGTGAGAGGGACACACCCTCTCACATATATGTAGTTATATATATAAAGGACAGGGGTATAAAAGCCAGATAGGCTTCCCTGGTGGCTCAGACAGTAAAGAATCTGCCTACTAATGCAGGAGACCTGGGTTCAATCCCTGGGTGGAGAAGATTCCTCGAAGAAAGAAATGGCAAACCACTCCAGTATTCTTGCCTGAAGATTTCCATGGACAGTGGAGCCTGGTGGGCTACAGTCTATGGGGTCATAAAGAGTTGGACACAACTGAGTGACTAACACTTTAACTTTCAGTAAAAGCCATATGGAGGGGTAAGAGGTCAAGGGTATGAGGAGGAACTGTGAACCCATGAGAAAACTCCACCTGGGAGAGTGAAGGGCGCATCTGACTGCTGCTGCAGAAAGGGTTCAGGCCTTACAGTAAGTGGGGCCAGCCAGGTCCCACCAGGGAAGAGGCCTCCAGAGGTGGGCTGCCTGCTGGCCAGAGGCACAGGGCTCCCTTTCCAAAAGGGGAGGAAAGGGTAACCCATAGACCATGACTAGATATTCCCTCCCTGCTCAAGCGCTTTTCCTAACACACCTGTCTCCCTGGGAAGGCAGCACCCAGGCTTGTAACTGCAGGGCAAGAGCTGGGGAGAGGAGACGCCTGGCTCTAGCTGGCTAAGGTCTCGCTCTGCCAAGCTCCAAGGCTCCTGGAGTCTTTCAAGTCTCCAGCATTCAATTCTCCTTTCTTTTCATCAAGTGGCTTTACTTTGCCTCCAGAAATCAGGCACTGGTAGCAAGAGTTGTGTGCCTGATGCCAAGACTTTGGGCTCCCGAGTAGCTTGTACTGGGTCAAAACTGCTTTTCCCTGCAGGGGAGAGAGAGGGCTTCATACAGGAGAGCTCCCTAGAGGCCCCAGGCCACCAAATGAAAGGGCAGGAAAAGAAGGGGAAACTCTCAGCCTTCTCCCTTGTGAGAGCCCTGCTGCCTTGTGAGGGTAACAGATTAGAGCCCAAACATCTGGCTGAGATCTCCAGCTAAATACTCACTTGATCAACATCAGCTCAGTGTTAAGCCACTGTGTTGGCTTGGCACCCCAGCTTAATACCTGCTGGCAACTAGGATCAAGAATGAGCCCCTGGGACCTGTTCTCATCCTGAATCCTAAAAGCAATCTGTAGAACGATACTGAATCAAGAGATATTTTCCAAAAAAACACAAAGATCCAACAGCAGAGGGGCATCTCATCTTTGGAATAAGAGAGCAGTACCAATGTCTTTGAAGTCACCCTGAAAAACAAATCATGGTGGTCCCCTGAATGGCAAGATTTCACAGTACTGGGCTGGCCAAAATGTTTGTTTGGGTTTTTCATAAATTCTTATGGGAAAACCTGAATGAACTTTTTGGTCAACCCAGTGTTTGAAACTTTAAGTTGGTAACTAAAGGAAAACCGGAAAAGGCAGAGTCACTTGAGAGGCAGTAAATACAGATGTAAGAAACAGAGGGGCCATGAGCGGACTTGGGCCCAATTCTATCCCTACCAGGAGCCTCAGGCATGTGGTACTCAAGGAAGGCAGATCTTTGTAAAACGCGGGACATTCTGGATCTCCCTAAAGAGAAACCATTAGGAACCATCAACTCTTTCTGCAGTCACACATGTTCATTGGGAATTATTTAGTCATGGTTGGGGAAACTGAGACCACCTTAAGAACAAACACCCAACAGGTGAATAAGTATGTAAAGAAGTTCCATCTGTTTATCTGTCACTGCCAAGTGCCAAGTTTCTCTATGAAGTGCAAGGAACAATTTCCATGCAACAGCTCAAGAGATGCAACGTGTGTTTGCCCAAAGCCATGGCACAGTGACATGCGGCTCCTTTCTGATCTCACAGGCTACCAGCCATTTGGCGGGGTGTATACCTGGCTGGGAAGCCTCCCAGGAAACCACAGCTCCTGCAAATGACTCAATAGGTGGTTCGACTCCTGTGAGTCAGGACCAAGCCCATGGTCCCTGTGCCAAGGCTCCCTGTCATGGTTGAGATGCTCTGGGCTTGGCTGACATGAAATACTGAGGACCTCTGGTGTTCACCTACAGAAGGATGGACTCTCTTTCTGACAAGTGACCAGGACGGCAGCTGACATCATTCAGTGGCCCTTCTCTTGGAGAGCTGGGCCTTCTATATCAAGCCCGATTTGAGTTTTGATGGCTTTCTACATTAGGTGACCTTTTAATTTAAGAGCTCACTCTTGGGACTCCCCTGAAAGTCCAGTGGTTAAGACTCTGCACTTCAAATGCAGATTGAGGGTTTGATCCTTAGTCTGGGAACTAAGATCCCACATGTCGAGTGGTGCAGCCTAAATAAGTAAATAGACAGATAGATAAAAGTTCAATTTTCCTTCTTACCAAGGGCTTCCAGGTTGCCTCCTAAAGTCATGAACTGGTGGACACAAAATACCTAGTTCTAAGTTCCTACGGTGAGGAACCTGAGGAAGACACTCACTGGAGGCCTTAAGTTCTCCCCATCTGAATTTAATCATCAGTTCAATTGTTCTCCAGCACCATGACAATCATACCAATATCCAACTTAACTTTCCACAGGCTCTCCCACCGATGGAATCACGTCCAAACTTCCTGGCTCGGTATTCAAATTCCCATCTATCCTTCACATCTTCTCTTTCTCTATGAGTCTACCTGTAACCTATGTTTTGGGAAAACCGGAACACTCACTCTTCTCTCAAGCAACTGCCTTTCCCATCCGTCATGCTGTGCCGGTCCCTTAACTTGAAATGTCTTCTCTCTGCCTCTTGAAATTCTGCCCGCCCTTCAAGGCTGAGGTCAAATGCCACTTCCTCTCCCACACACCTTTCCCAATCATTTTTTGTGCAGCCCCTTTGATCTCACACCACACCGTGTTGGTACTTCCCTATCGGCCCACAGCACCTAGTCTTGAAGTGCCAGCCTTTGTATGAATGACTTGCATCTCCTCCTGGATGGCATATGATCCTTAGGAAATGATGGGCGTGAGGAGGGGGGATATTATTGTTGTTGTTGTGTCACTCAGTCGTGTCCAACTCATTGTGACCCCATGGACTGTAGCCCACCAGGCTCCTGAGTCCATGGGATTTCCCAGGCAAGAATACTGGCATGGGTTGCCATTTCCTTCTCCAGGGATATCTTCCCGACCTGTGTCTCTTATGTCTCCTGCATGGCAGGTGGATTCTTTACCACTGAGCCACCTAGAAAGCCTAGGAGAAAGGATACCCTATTCTTATTTCCCATTATGCCCACGTTTACAATTTGTACTAATTAGCAGATGAATGAATTTAGAAGATGCAGATGAGGGTTCTAAAATTATCTACACTGTGGGACTTTGTTCCATAGGTAGCCATACCCCCATAATAGAAGGTATACCCAGCCATGTGCTTTTCACATGGAAAAAGCAGAAGCCTTGGTGTGATCCATTCTGTTGGCTTTGCAATGCCTTTGGGTGTGTGCACACCGACTTCCGGGAGCCAGAAGCCGCCTCTGCTCTGAAATGGCCCAGAGCACCTGGACTCCCTCATTTCTCAATATGATGAGAAGCACACTGGAGTCTTGGAGCTGACAGTCTTCCTGGTAAAGACGTACCTACTTAGCAGAGCCCCACTCCACCTCCACACCACATGGATCAACAGGGGTCACAGTGCCCTCTGGGCAGCGAGCCAGCTGGCAATCGGAAGCTTGGTTTTGCTGTGTTCCTGGGTGGCCTTGATCTGCGTTAACAAGACTCCTGCTTCTGTGTGATCAGTTAACAAGGAGACTGGCCTGCCTGGTGCATGGAGACCCTATCCAAAGCTTGTGCACTTGGCCCAGAGGCATCCAAATTTGTGTGTGTGGTGGTGGCAGGTGAGGGAAGGAAGAGTTTCTAAAGCTCTCCTTTCTACTTGCCCTCAAAACACCAATGTTCCCAAACTTTAGCAAGAGTCAGAGTCACTGGGTGGGTGTTGCTAAAAATAGGTTGCTGGACCAAAACTCTAGAAAACTCTGATTCAGTAGCTGTGGATTGGTGCCTGGGACTCTGCATTTCCAACCAGTTCCTAGGTGATGCTGACAGTCAAGGTGCAGGGCCCATGCTTTGAGAACCATTCTTCTAGGCCCAGGAAGGCAAGTGACAGCTATCAGAGGCTGGGCTAGAGTTATATGACGTTATATGTCTGCCAATGCAGGAGATGTGGGTTTGATCCCTGGGTTGTGAAGATTCCCCTGGAGAAGGAAATGGCAACCCACTCCAGTATTCTCGCCTGGGAAATTCCACAGACAGAGGAGCCTGGCGGGCTACAGACCAGGGTCACAAAAGAGTTGGACACGAGTTAGTGACTAAACAACTCTGCTTCCAGGTTCTGGCCCGTGAAGATGGGCCCCCCTCCTCTGCCACAGAAACCACCTTTTGGAAGTCCACACCTGCTGAGACCATTGGCTTCACTGCCTCTTCCTTATAAATAAAACTCCAACTTCCCAGCCAAGCTTCTACTGACAAAGCTCTAACTGTGTGCCAGGCACTGTTCTACACCCTTTGCCCATATTAACTCATTTAATCCACATAATTCTATGCAGTAGGTACTATTATTATCCCCATTTTAGAAATAATGAATCCCACAGTGAGCCCTCAGGAAATATTTTCTGAATGAATGGATAAAGGGACACGCATAAGCATTGACACCATGTACTACAGGAGGCTGTTTCCATGCCAAGGGAAGCCAGCAGAAAGTGAGGAACTGGCTTGCCAACCAGTTATTTGTTCCTGCACTCCACCAAATAACCCGTTTGCCTGCCATTGGCTGGATATTCTGGCTTTGTGTAGACATCTCCTGGCTGGGAGGAAAGCCAGAGTTAATCCCTCACAAAGGGTTGTTTAATAATAACCAGAAACTGGAGAAGAGCAGAAAGGAACACAATGATCCCACACAATCTGAGGAAAATGGACTGTTCAGGCCCCCAGTGCCCACCCTGTCAGCAAGGGCCCCTGGTGGGGCCTGAGGTTTCTTAATTTTTATTACAAAAATAGAACATGAATATGTCTCTCCTGATTATCACCACCAAGTGCGCCGGGAAAAACATCCACAGATGCATATTACCCTAATGCAGCACTAATGCCTGCATCGGAACAGAAAACCAGGTCATCTTTGAAAGTCTATAAATGGACAGCCCTCTCTGTCTATTACTTATTTATGTTTCCCGCCTTTTGCTTAACCAGCCTTCAGGCCCAAACAGGGAAAAAACACCATACATAAAGCTACCAGTATAGATAAATAAAACATCAGACTCACACTGGTAGCTTCAGCCCTCACTGCCTTGGAGGGGGTGGCCTTCAGCAGCTAAATATTATACAAATGACAGCAAAATGCAATCCTATAAGAGGAGGCAGGTCATTCCTAAGGTATGTCTTCTTCCCCAGGGATATTCAGCTTTGACTTTCTGGACAACATTCTTGTTGGCTGTGGATGGAAGACGATGATTGCAAAGTGAGTCTGAACCCAAATCTCCTTGAGTTGAATGAACTGCGCTTGATGTTGAATTCATCACCAGCTGAAGTTTCTGGATCGCCTCCAAAGCTTTCCCCACTGGCCTTCCCTGCAGTCATCCAGCCTCAGAGTTCACCAGGGTTAACACAGCCATGGGGAAGTCCATACATGAGAGAAGAAGTCATCAGAGTCTCCCTGAGAAGTTCCAGCAGAAAGACACCAATGCCTGTTTCAAGCCTAATGGATGTCCCTGTGGGACCTATGGCACTGGAGGAAGACCTTCTGGGGAAAGGGAAAACGCATCTCTGGGAGCAACATCATTTGCCTTGCCTCTGGCTTCTCCCAACAGCCCTCCCTGAGCTGGAACAGACTAGGTTTTACTCTCACCCCATTCTCAGGGTAGCCTGGTGTGTAGAATGGCTTGTCTGCAGAGATCTGGTGTGATGAGCAGCACAGAGGCACATTTCCAGAGACATCCTGGATGAAGAAGCAGGGGGCATCCTTATTAGGCATTGAGCCCCCACTGCTTCAGAAGTGAGAATGTTTGCCTCAGCATCCTCCAGGTCCCCCTCACTACCATCAAGCTTCTCAAATACAGGTCACAGCTGCTCTATCCAGCCCCAAGAGCAACTGTGTGGAGGAACCGATACGGACTGCTCTGCCCTCGACCAAGTGGTGGGAGCAGTCAAGAAACAAGCCCTTGTCTTCATTATGTCCTCTTTTTCTACTGCAGAGAATTAAACACCTCTTAGCTAGGTAGAAAAATTGGGCTGGTGAAATGTATGAGACAGGCATTTTGATGGGGCAGGAGAAGATGGGGGGAATTTTCAGATGCCAAAGACTCTATTTCTGAAACCACTCAAGTGACATCACTTTAACAAACAGAAAGCCCTGAGTGGAGCTGAGGCATGATTATCAGATAAGAGGAGTGCTAGACCTTACATTCTGTGATGGGAGGGGTGTGTATCTTTTATTTTCCTGATTGTAATTGTAAGCATTTACCTACTGCTGTGTTCCAGGCAGTGTATGGAGTGCTTTTTGTTGAATTATGGATATGGAAACTGAGGCACACCCTTGGCAAGTGGCCAAGCGGGGATGAAAACCCAAGATCTGACACCAGAACTGACTGCCCCCTTCTGCTACAAAGCCTTTGGCTGAGCTCAGAAGCACACCAGGCCCAGTATAGGCATTCTCTGATGGTCAGCACAGAGCTTGAACACGGAGATGCTCAAGAGTATTTTCTCTCCAGGTGATTCTCACTGTTCATTTCATAAGCTTTTATTTTGGGGAGAAAGGACTCACCCTCATCCAGTTGGAGAGCCAAGTTCTTCCAAGCTAGAGGAAATCCTGCCTCATTAAAGCCATGTGTTACCAGGCAGTACAGGAAAAGCTTATCACAGATTTCCTGAAACTGGGTGTGACCAGTTGGTTCAAAGCCTTACGAATAGTGTTCTATACTTAAAAATGTATGACTGGTCCTTAGAGCCTATTCTTAGGGGTGATTTCTTCAAACCCCTGAACTTCAACCTGGGTCTTCATAACACAATCGAGTCTGGTAGCACCACAGACAGCAAGGAGCAGCAGAGAGACTCCTGAAGCAGAGAGGTGTGAACTAGGACACCTGGGCTCCAGTCTCAGCCTCCCCCACCACTCCCAACCAGCATCACCATCTTCATGACCTTGAGCTCATCACCAAACCACTCTGACCATCCATCTGTGCTATTTATTATCAGCAAAGTAGAGATGATAGCTATAATTGATATAAATCTACAAATCTCAAGAAGTTTACAATCAGAATCAATGAAGATACTATATGTGAAAACCTAAGAGCAAAAATAATAATAGCAGTGATGATAACTAACATTTCCTGATCTCCTCCTATGTGCCAAAAACTCCAATTAAGTAGACACTGAAATCTCCATTGCTGGTGAGGAAGAAGGTGAGGCTTAGTGGAAAAGAACTGGCAGAAGTGAAATAAGAACCCAGGTTTTTCTAACCCATGCATTTTTAGCAGGGTTGAAAAATTGGTTCTTAAGGGCAAAGAAAAATAATCTTATTTTTCAATGTATTCAGCACAGATATACATACAATATGTAAAGAAAAATACTGTGTATCTGTGGTATTAACATTCCATGGGGAAGGCAATTAGGAAAAACAATCTCTAAAAAGGCTCCTTGGGAGGCAATAATGAAGAAAAATTTGAGAAATACTTGTCTAATTTAACTACATCATGCCATCTCCCATAACTAATAAAGATTATTATTACTATGCTATTAGGCTCCTACAATGGAAGCTCAGATGCTAGGTTCAAACATGGTCCTAGAGGAGGCGGTGGCCACTGTGGATGGTCCAGCTCTGAGGTCGTGTGCAAAGAATTAAAAAACCTTGATATTTAAATTCCAAAGGGTAAATCTTCTGCAATTCAAAAAAGAAAGTTAATGTATCCCGTCTTTCCTCATCAATGGTACCTACTTAGATCAATTTCCACAGACCACAAGAGGGAATAATTCACTGTAACACTTTAAATATTTGGATTGGCCAAAAACTTCCTTTGGTTTTTAAGTTTAAAAAAAAAAATTGTTTTCATTTTTACCAAGAACTTTATTGAACAACATATTCACCATTTTGTTCCACAACCTTCTATCATTTTTGAAGCAATTTCATAAATCCACCTTCCCAAAACTTTGTATCTTTCTGAGTAAAGAATTGTTTAAGGTGCCTTTTATAGATTTCCAGGAAACTGAAGTATTTTTTCCATTAAGAGAATTTTATAAAGACTGAAATAAATGGAAATCCGAAGGTGCAGTGTCTGGTGAATATGGTGGAGGAATCAGAACTTCCCAGCCAAGCTGTAATAGTTTTTGCCTAGTCATCAGAGAAACATGCAGTCTTGTGTTATCCTGATGGAGGATAATGCGTGGTCTGTTGATTAATTTCAGACACTTTTTGTCAAGTGCTGCCTTCAGTTGGTCTAATTGGGAGCAGTACTTGTTGGAATTAATCATTTGGTTTTCTGGAAGGAGCTCATAATAAAGAACTACTTTCCAAAGCCACCATACACACATCACCTTCTTTGGATGGAGACTGGCTTTGGTGTGGTTGGTGGTGGCTCATTTCACTTACCCCACAGTCTCTTCTGTTCCACATTATTGTACAATATCCACTTTTCATTACCTGCACGATTAATTTTAAAATGGGAATGTTTCCTTATGTTTAGCTTAGCTTATGCGGAACCCAAACATCAAAGCGATTAACATAACCAAGCTGGTGCAAATGATTCTCAATGCTTGTTTAGGGTATTTTGAGTATGTCAGCTATCTCCTAGCATGGTATAACGTTGATTGATTTCAGTTAATGTCTAAACTTAATCAGTGTCAACTCCAACTGGTCTACTTGAAAATGGAACATCATTCAGCAAGAAATTTCCAGCATGAAATTCTGCAAACCACTTTTGTCACATTCAGTCAGTCACAGCACCTTCTCCATACACCACACACATTTTTTTTTTTTCCATTCAGTTGCGTTTTTACCTTTCTGGCAATAATAAAGTATAGTATGCCCAAAATGTTGCTTTTATCTTCCACCTTCAATATTTAAATGGCTACACAAAAATTTACCAATTTTGCTGTTTCCTTTAAAATGCATGCTGATACGACAACTATCAGAATACAACTTAACAAAATTGTTTTGAATGACAATAAAGACAACTAAGAGCTACCAAAGCCAAAGGATGGTAAAAAAAAAAAAAAAGAACTTATTGGCCAACCAAATTTCTCCCCAATGAAACATTGGGAAAAAATAATTTAGAACGTCATTACAATTCTGAATAGATCTGCCAGTGGGGCCATGGATTTCTCCCTTTCCTTTGCTACTGGAAAAACTGGAGATGTAGTCATGAAATTAAAAGATGCTTACTCCTTGGAAGGAAAGTTATGACCAGCCTAGACAGCATACTAAAAAGCAGAGACATCACTTTGCCTACAAAGGTCCATCTAGTCAAGGCTATGGTTTTTCCAGTGGTCATGTATGGATGTGTGAGTTGAACTATAAAGAAAGGTGAACGCCAAAGAACTGATGTTTTTGAACTGTGGTGTTGGAGAAGACTCTTGAGAGTCCCTTGTACTACAAGGAGATCCAACCAGTCCATCCTAAAGGAGATCAGTCCTGTTTTTCTATTGGAAGGACTGATGTTGAAGCTGAAACTCCAATATCTTGGCCACCTGATGCGAAGAGCTGACTCATTAAAAGGACTGTGATGCTGGGAAAGATTGAGGGCAGGAGGAGAAGGGGACGACAGAGGATGAGATGGTTGGATGGCATCATTGACTCGATGGACATGGGTTTGGGTAGACTCCGGGAGTTGGTGAGGGACAGGGAGGCCTGGTGTGCTGCAGTTCATGGGGTTGCAAAGAGTCGGACACGACTGAGCGACTGAACTGAACTGAACTGAACTGATGTGTAAATTCCTACCAGTATCTGTAGATTAAGAGAAAAGGAACTGGTCCATCCCCTGATCATTAAACACACCAAGCTTACTCATGCGACATGCTCTCAGCAACATGTAAAAGTCCAGTCATTGTCAATGGCGAATCAAGTGTCTCTGAGTTAACCTACTATATCCCACTCTCCTCCTTTCCTTCTTTCCGACGTCCTGCCTAGGCATCCCAGCCGCTGATAATACCCATCATTGGTCTCCCCATACTCACTTTCCACCTTTTCCCTGACCTGGTATTCCACTCACAGATTCATTGATTTTATTCATTTGATTGTATCTAACAAACAGTGACCCTATACTCACAACGAAACAGGCACTCTCTGGACATGGCAGTCCTGCGTCTCTCTAGTCTGAGGTGCCCAACCATCTGGGCCAGCATGACCCCAATTCCCCACTGGACAGGGGTGCAAGAAAGGAGGGATTTGCAACAATCAGAATTTCAGTTTGTACAAACTGCCTTTGAGGTGCTCTTCTGACTGCAGCCTGGCAGGAGTGCACGTGCTCACTTGTAACGCCGGGCCAGGCTGGTCCTGAGGTAGCTGTGATAATCAATCCAGTTGCCACAGCGGCTGTAAGTGTTCATTTACCACTCTGCGACCTGGAGCAATAATATATTATGCTTTTCACCAGCGGGAGCCGTGCCAGCTGCAGCACGGGGCGGCCGTGTCGGCCATCAGTCACCTCTCTCCTTCACAACCTTTTGTTCCCTGCTCATTACAGTGAATTATAACAGGGGGACAGCACATTTTTCAGAAGAGTCTCTCCTGTTAGGTCTAAGCACTAACTCATCCCAGGTTGTTTCAAGTTGGCTACACCAGCTTGGAACAGTATCGCCCACTGGGCTTCCCACTTTCCCCTCCCTAAGCACTTAGAATGGGTGAAAAACAAATGTGTGCATTTTTCTACAAGGCAAGATAAAAAGCCACTCAACTCTACCTACTATAAATATTGAATACCACCTTTTGTTGCACTCTGTCATGTCCCCAAAGGCCTGTCACGATGGTAACTTGCTTTATAGCTCACTAAATAGGCCATCATGTCAAGTTTGGGCCTTGGCACTGGTGCTTTGAGATGAGTAGAAGATCGCTTCTCAAGGGGCAGATTGGAGCATCAGAGGCAACACCTCCACCCATCAGCATTTTTTGAAAATCTTTGACTGTGATAGTAAAGGCAAACAATCTAAGATCATAAAAATTAGAAACTGGGTCAAGTATTAAGTGACTAGGAGAGATCAAGAATAAAACTATTGACAAAGATTATTCTGCCTAGCCCCCAACTGGAAGCAACCCAAATGGCCATCAACTGGTGAAGACAAGAACCAATTGTATACCTTATATCCTGTATGAGATGGAATACCATTCTAGCAATCAAAAGAAATGAAACATAAATGCACATAATGACATGGATGAGTCTCAGAAACATTATTCTAAGAGAAAGAAATTGAATACAAAAGACTATATTCTATAGGACTTCATTTCTAAGAAATTCTAGAAAAAAACAAAACCATAGTGAGAGAAAGCAGATCTGTGGTTGCCAGGGGCCAGGGCTACGGAGAGGGATTTAAGAGAAAGTGGGCCCAAGGGAGCTTTTTTAGGATAAGAGAACTGTTCTCTATATTGATTTTGGTGGAAGTTACAAGGTTATACACAATTACGGAAACTCATCAAACTGTACACTTCAAATTGGTGAATTATATTGTGTATAAATAGGACCTTAATAAATGGAAATATGGCAAAACAAAACCCACAAGCAAACATTGCTGAATAAGAGAAAGGGCACTGACTTTTCTTCCTATGTGACAGAGCCCAACAAGAGAGAAGTGATATTTGATGAGGGATTAATATCCAAAATAAACAGCTCATTCAACAACAACAACAAAAAAATCCAATTAAGAAATAGGCAGACGACCTGAAGAGACATTTTTTTTTTCCCAAAGAAGACACACAGATGGCCAATAGGTACACAAAAAAATTTTCAACATCACTAAATCATCAGAGAAATGCAAATCAAAACCACAGTGAGACATCACCTCACACCTATCAGAATGTCCATCACTGAAAAGACCACAAATAACAAATGGCAAACGGGTGTTTAAAAAAGGGAATCCTAGTACACCGTTGGTGAAAATGTAAATTGGTGCAGCCACTGTAGAAAATATTGTAGAGGTTCCTCAAAAAATCTAAAAAGAAAACTACCATATGAACTAAGAATTTCACCCCTGGCTGTATATCTGGAGAAAACAAAATCACTAAATCAAAAAATGCACTCCAATGTTCACAGCAGCATTATTTACAATGGCCAAGACACAGATACAACTAAGTGTCCATCAACAGAATAATGGATAGAAAGATGTGGTACATATGCTGCTGCTGCTGCTAAGTCGCTTCAGTCGTGTCCGACTCTGTGCAACCCCATAGACGGCAGCCCACCAGGCTCCCCTGTCCCTGGGATTCTCCAGGCAAGAACACTGGAGTGGGTTGCCATTTCCTTCTCCAATGCATGAAAGTGAAAAGTGAAAGTGAAGTTGCTCAGTTGTGTCTGACTCTTAGTGACCCCATGGACTGCAGCCTACCAGGCTCCTCCATCCATGGGATTTTCCAGGCAAGAGCACTGGAGTGGGGTGCCACTGGTACATATACATGATGGAATATTACTCAGCCATAAAAAAGTCTGAAAATTTTCAGTTTGCAAAAATATGAATAGACCTAGAGAGTATTATGCTAAGTGAAATGTCACACTGTATATTATCACTTACATATGTAATCTAAAAAATAAAATGAATGAATTTAATAGAGACTCACAGATATAGAGAACAAACCAATGGTTTCTAGTGGGGAAAAGGAAGCAGGGAGAGACAAGGTAGGAAAAGGCATTAAGAAGTACTGATAAGTATGTATAAAATAAATACGCAACAAGGACAGCAAGGTGATATAGCCAATATTTTATAAGACCTTTAAAAGGAGTGTGAAAGTGAAAGTGAAAGTCGCTGAGTCGTGTCCGACTTTTTGCAACCCCATTGTCCATACAGTCCATGGAATTCTCCAGGCCAGAAGACTGGAGTGGGTAGCCTTTCCCTTCTCCAGGGGGTCTTCCCAACCCAGAGATCAAACCCAGGTTTCCCACATTGCAGGTGGATTTTTTACCAGCTGAACCACAAGGGAAGCTGTAAAAGGAGTATAATCTATAAAAATATTAAATCATTACACTGTACATCTGAAACTAATATAACATTGTAAATCAATTATACTTCAAAAAAAAAAGCAAGAAGCAAGCACTGGTATTGTATAGGAAAGTGAGTTATACTCACTAGGCAGAAATGAATAAGCCAAACTTGTGGGCCTGAACATTGTAAAGAATAAGCACTTCATAATCTCTATTGTATGATGATAAACTATATAGACCACCACTGTGACAGCAAAGTTTGGTAAGTTTCAGCTCAACTTCTGGTTAATTCAAGCTGGGTCTAAAGGACACTAAACAGAAACAGATTCACAGACTTAGAGACAAACTTATGACTGCCGGGGGGAAGGTGGTGGGAAGGGATAGTTAGGGAGTTTGGGACGGACACATACACACTGCTATATTTTAAATGGATAACCAAAAAGGAATGGGTGAATTTAACTCAGATGACCATTATATCTACTACTGTGGGCAAGAATCCCTTAGAAGAAATGGAGTAGCCATTATAGTCAACAAAAGAGTCCAAAATGCAGTACTTGGATGCAGTCTCAAAAATGACAGCATGGTCTCTGTTCGTTTCCAAGGCAAACTATTCAATATCACAGTAATCCAAGTCTATGCCCCGACCGGTAATGCTGAAGAAGCTGACGTTGAAGAGTTCTATGAAGACCTACAAGACCTTCTAGAATTAACACCCCAAAAAGATGTTCCTTTTATTATAGGGGACTGGAATGCAAAAGTAGGAAGTCAAGAAATACCTGGAGTAGCAGGCAAATTTGGCCTTGGAGTACAGAATGAAGCAGGGCAAAGGCTAACAGAGTTTTGCTAAAAGAACACTGGTCATAGCAAACACCCTCTTCCAACAACACAAGACTCTACACATGGACATCACCAGATGGTCAATACCAAAATCTGATTGACTATATTCTTTGCAGCCAGAGATGGAGTTCTATACAGTCAGCAAAAATAAGACCAGGAACTGACTGTGGCACAGACCATGAACTCCTTATTGCCAAATTCAGACTTAAATTGAAGAAAGTAAGGAAAACCACTAGATCATTCGGGTATGACATAAATCAAATCCCTTATGATTATACAGTGGAATTGACAAATAGATTCAAGGGATTAGATCTGATAGAGTACCTGAAGAACTAAGGACAGAGGGTTCATGACACTGTATAGGAAGGAGAGATCAAGACCATCCCCAAGGAAAAGAAGTGCAAAAAGGCAAAATGGTTGTCTGAGGAGGCCTTACAAATAGCTGTGAAAAGAAGAAAAGCAAAAGGCAAAGGAGAAAAGGAAAGATATAACCATTTGAATGCAGAGTTCCAAAGAATAGCAAGGAGAGATAAGAAAGCCTCCGTCAGTGATCAATGCAAAGAAATAGAGGGAAAAAATAAAATGGGAAAGTCTAGAGATTGCTTCAAGAAAATTAAGAGATACGAAGGGAACATTTAATGCAAAGATGGGCTCAATAAAGGACAGAAAGGGTATGGACCTAACAGAAGCAGAAGATATTAAGAAGAGGTGGCAAGAACACAGAAGAACTATACAAAAAAGTTCTTCATGACCCAGATAATCACGATGGTGTGATCACTCACCTAGAGCCATCCTGGAATGTGAAGTCAAGTGGGCCTTAGTAAGCATCACTACAAACAAAGCTAGTGGAGGTGATGGAATTCCAGTTGAGCTATTCCAAATCCTGAAAGATGATGCTGTGAAAGTGCTGCACTCAATATGCCAGCAAATTCGAAGAGTCAGCAGTGGCCACAGGACTGGAAAAGGTCAGTTTTCATTCCAATCCCAAAGAAAGGCAATGCCAAAGAATGCTCAAACTATTGCACAGTTGCACTCATCTCACACACTACTAAAGTAATGCTCAATATTCTCCAAGCCAGGATTCAACAGTATGTGAACTGTGAACTTCCAGATGTTCAAGCTGGATTTATAAAAGGCAGAGAACCAGAGACGAAATTGCCTACATCTGTTGGATCATTGAAAAAGCAAGCGAGTTCCAGAAAAAACATCTACTTCTGCTTTATTGACTATGCCAAAGCCTTTGACTGTGTGGACCACAACAAACTCTGGAAAATTCTTAAAGAGATGGGAATACCAGACGACCTGACTTGCTTCTTGAGAAATCTGTATGAAGGTCAGGGAACAACAGTTACAACTGGACATGGAACAACAGACTGGTTCCAAATAGGAAAAGGAATACATCAAGGCTGTATATTGTCACCTTGCTTATTTAACTTATATGCAGAGTACATCAGAGAAACCCTGGGCTGGATGAAGCACAAGCTGGAATCAAGATTGCCAGAAGAAATATCAATGTAGATGACACCACCCTTATGGCAGAAAGCGAAGAAGAACTAAAGAGCCTCTTGATGAAAGTGAAAGAGGAGAGTGAAAAGGTTGGCTTAAAGCTCAACATTCAGAAAACTAAGATCATGGCATCTGGTCCTATCACTTCATGGCAAATAGATGAGGAAACAGTGGAAACAGTGTCAGACTTTAATTTTGGGGGCTCCAAAATTACTGCAGATGGTGACTGCAGTCATGAAATTAAAAGATGCTTGCTCCTTGGAAGAAAAGTTATGACCAACCTAGACAGCATATTAAACAGCAGATACATTGCTTTGCCAAGAAAGGTCCACCTAGTCAAAACTATGGCTTTTCCAGTAGTCATGTATGGATGTGAGAATTGGACTATAAAGAAAGCTGAGCACTGAAGAATTAATACTTTTGAACTATGGTGTTGGAGAAGACTCTTGAGAGTGGATCAAGGAGATCCAACCAGTCCATTCTAAAGGAAATCAGTCCTGAATATTCATTGGAAAGACTGATGCTTGAAGCTGAAACTCCAATACTTTGGCCACCTGATGGGAAGAACTGACTCATTGGAAAAGACCCTGATGCTGGGAAAGATTGAAGGAAGGAGGAGAAGGGGACGACAGAGGATGAGATGGTTGGATGGCATCACCAACTCAATGGGCTTAAGTTTGAGTAAACTCTGGGAGTTGGCGATGGACAGGGAGGTCTGGTGTGTTGCAGTTCATGGGGTCACAAAGAGTTGGACACAACTGAGCGACTGAACTGAACTAACAAGGACCTACTGTACAGCACAGAGAACTCTGTTCAATGTTATTTGGCAGCCTGTATAGAATGGGAATTTGGTGGAGAATGGATACATGTATATGCATGGCTGTGTCCCTTTGATGTCCACCTGAAAATATCACAACATTGTTAATCAGCTATACTTCAATATAAAATAAAAAGTTAAAAAACAATAAAAGGCACTAAAATGATGGAGTGATTAATAACCAGTGGTTGTCGTTTAATCTTCCTGGACCTCAGGTTCCTTGTCTTCAAAAATGACGATTTGGATATAATGGCGTTAAAACTTAAAAATGGTAGAGTTGTGTCATCTAGCTCTAGGAATGCGCCCCTCCTTGCCCCTCAACTAAATCTGCCTGGTTTCAATGTGGGCATTTTGTAGAATAG
Organism: Bos javanicus; assembly: GCF_032452875.1. Classification (NCBI taxonomy): domain Eukaryota; kingdom Metazoa; phylum Chordata; class Mammalia; order Artiodactyla; family Bovidae; genus Bos; species Bos javanicus. The sequence goes on along the minus strand of NC_083877.1, from coordinate 48,741,473 downwards.
AGAGCCTGCAGGACTTGGAAGGATGATTACCAGTGCCTCAGTCCACAGTGGACCCTAAAAATGAGACACTCCCATTCTCACTTCCCTCCTGTGGCCAGATTCTATTATGTTCTTACCAAGAGGGGTTCGTGGAAGATCTCCAGTGACTTATTTCCCTTATTTTTAGTTCCTGGGCGAGTGCTTACTTTGCAATCTTCTAGGTCTCAAGACAAGGAATTTTTTTTTTAATCTCACTTTTTATGCAATTATGAGTCATTAAGCACATTAGCATCAGAAACCCAAGCTCCCCCTCTTATCACTTTTTCATGTCTTCAAAGATTCTGCAGGTAAGGAAGGGCTTTAAATATTTGCCCTTGAAGAGAAAAGACATGAGAATCTGATTGCAGTTATTTGTAAGAAAATGGTTTTCAAAAGCAGAACTTTTACAAAGTTCATTGCTGATCTTCACTTCATCCACCAGTTCAGGGAGCAGCAAATCTCCTTTGTCATAAAACCTGCTAAGTTTTCAAGCAAGCCCTCCTTTCTATAGAGTTGACTGAAACTTAATCCATAGTATCTTGAGAAGATTCTTCTTAATTTTCTGAAAATGTTGTTTTTCGCCCTCCTCACCCAGACCCCCGCCCGCCACCGACTTAATAGATCTGGCCACAAACTAACATATTAGCAAAAGCCATAGCTAACTGTAAAAGTAATCTGTTCCTATTGTTTTAGTTGCTAAGTTGAGTCCATCTCTTTGGCAACCCCTTGGACTGTGACCCACTAGGCTCCCCTGCCCATGGGATTTTTCAGGCAAGAATGCTGGAGAGGGTTGCCATTTCCTTCTCCATGGTATCGTCCCGACTCAGGGATCAAACCTGAGTCTCCTGCATTGCAAGTGAATTCTTTACCATCTGAGCCACTTGGGAAGCGCCCCTCCCCCTTTAATGTTTGATACTCTAAATACAGTAGGTATTTCAAACCATACAACTAATGTAGACACTGAGTCCTAGTGAGTTCATGTCCCAAGTCAGTCAGACCAGATCCATATTCGATGCTCTTCTCTCTGCTTATTTTCAAAGTTGAGAACCAAGAGTCTGTTTACATTTCTATTCACAAGTCTCATTGTGTGTGTTAAGCAAGATATTCTGCAATTATTTGTCCATGGATTAGAAAGGTGTGTGTTTAGGTTTCTCATGTCTTGCACTTTACTTCCCATTAACGACGTAGCCTCAGGAATGCATTCCTGTGAGCATCCATTCATGAGTGACCTGTAATCAGTTCATAAGATGATCACTTAAAAGAAATTTCCTGATACCAATGATGCTTGAAGCCCAGCTACTGGAACACTGTGTGACTGTTATGTGCATATATCTACCAACATTCTGTTTTCTCTTTAACCTGGATCTCCCTATCGTCCCTTGAAACATTATCTTTCACCTTTACGTTGATGTGCAAAAATGCAGAGACAGACCCTAGGATGGGGATGGGGATGGGGAGGACATAGGCAGCTAAGCATCACAAGAGAGAAAAAGAGGCAAAATCTCACCACTTCAAGCCTGGCCCTTGCTGCTCTTACCCATTATGGAACAAACAAGGCTAGTGATATCATGGAGCCCACAAAGCTCTGTTAGAGTTGAAACAGCAGCTCATTGAAGGTCAAATTTATTAGATCTTCCTTTTTAACCTTGCAGGATGGTTGAAGAACAACTTCCTATTTTTACCATGCACTCTCTTCTGCAATTCCTTCACCTAAACCAAGAAAATTGTGACAAGGAACTTGTATCCGTCTTTGCGGGCATCAAGTTCAACTCTATGTCCAAGTCACTATGCGTCTTCTTATTTTGAGACTGGTTAGTAGTTCAGAGAGGCGATTTTGCAGTGATGTTGCAGGCTGCTAAGTTCTGCAGGACACTTTAAAAGTGGACTGCCAGGCTTAGAGTTTCACTTTTCACTTTTGTTTTTTCTAGTTTTCACCCATTAAATTAACACAAGAACTTCATTTGTGAGTCTATTCTATCTTATTCTGGCTCTTGCAGTCACTCTTCCGGGATGCTCATGCTCTTTGCTGTAATCAAGGTCACACTTAAAAAGGGATTTTATTTGATTGGAGTTCTGAGATGGTAATGTTTTCAGTGTAAAGGTTCAGCTACTGTTAAGAGGACTGGACTTATATGAGGGTAAGACTGAAGGTCTCGACTTAGAGAATGAACCTATGGTTGTTGGGGGGAAAGGATAGCTAGGGAGTTTGGGATGGACATATACACACTGCTATATTCAAGATGGATAACCAATAAGGTCCTACTGCTTAGCACACAGAACTCTCCTCAACGCTGTGTGGTAACTTGGATGGGAGGGGAGTTTGGGGAGAGTGGATACGTGTATATGTACTGCTGAGCCCCTTTGCTGTTCCCCTGAAACTATCACAACATTGTTGATCACCTATACCCCAATATAAAATAAAAAAGACTGAGAGTCTCAGGCCAGGGAGGACCTGCATGAGTCCTCTTCTCCAAGTAGGATATCTTTCGACCACAGCTGGCCATCTAGGGGGCCAGACAAGAGGGTCTGTAACATGAGGATAAATACATCACCCCTGTTAGCTAAACAAACCATAAAACAGTGGCCTTTGCCATGTTCTATCAGCTGACCATCACTGTGAAGTTAAAACCACACACACTCACACAAGGTCATCCAACCGTGAGAGAAATCCTATAAACTGAAGAACTGCAACACGGGCTGAACGTGAGAAGTACCTGGGGAGCTTTAAAAACTCCTGAAGCCCAGCCTATCCCACTCCTGGACCCTGGGAGTCTGACTTAACTGGTCCAAAATGGTGCATAGGGCTCAGTATTATTTCAAAGTCCCTGGGCGAGTCTCATGTGCATCTAGGTTTAGAGCGCCTGCTCAAAACCCAGCCAGTGTGAGTCAACCTGGCACTAGGGACATGGCACAAACTGCTTAATGGACACGGCTGCATGAAGAAAAACCCCCAGTGTGTGAATGGTAAGCAGCAGCATCCCAAATTCCTCAGTGCTTCTTCCTGTAGTCCCAGAGGGCAGGAAACCCTTTCCAGTGATTGCTTTCGAAGGAGACTTGATACACGTCAGCGGCGGCAAGAGTGACAGTGAACACCAGGCCTGTGGCCCAGGATGCCACAGGACCGGCAGAGTCTAAATCCCCACCAACAGTGACCTGGGTTTAGCAGCAGGCAGAGGACACAGTCATATCAGAGTGTCTGCAGGGTCCAAAGCGAGAAGATTTAATAGATGCTCAATTCAGTTCAGTTCAGTTGCTCAGTCATGTCCGACTCTTTGCCACCCCATGAATCACAGCACGCCAGGCCTCCGTGTCCATCACCAACTCCTGGAGATTACTCAAACTCATGTCCTTTGAGTCGGTGATGCCATCCAGCCATCTCATCCTCTGTCGTCCCCTTCTCCTCCTGCCCCCAATCCCTCCCAGCATCAGGATCTTTTCCAACGAGTCAACTCTTTGCATGAGGTGGCCAAAGTATTGGAGTTTCAGCTTCAACATCAGTCCTTCCAATGAACACCCAGAACTGATCTCCTTCAGAATGGACTGGTTGGATCTCCTTGCAGTCCAAGGGACTCTCAAGAGTCTCCTTCAACACCACAGTTCAAAAGCATCAATTCTTTGGGGCTCAGCTATATTCACAGTCTAACTCTCACATCCATACATGACCACTGGAAAAACCATAGCCTTGACTAGATGGACCTTTGTTGGCAAAGTAATGTCTCTGCTTTTGAATATGCTATCTAAGTTGGTCATAACTTTCCTTCCAAGGACTAAGCAATAGATGCTAGAGATGAGCAAAACCAAGAGGACTTAATGACAACAGCAAAAGCCAACAGCTCACTTTGTTTTTAGAGTGGAACAAGCCAGGAGCTGCTTGCCTTAAGAGCAGAGGGTGGGGGGAGGGGGGCTATGCCTGAACATTCCCAGAAAATTGAAAAATTTGGGGTTGGAATGGACAGACAGTCTATAAAAGATCATTTCCCTCCCCATTCTTTCTGAGGATCCAAACCCATGATCTTCTCAACCACTGATGTCATGGGGGGTGGGGGCAGTGGGCAGGAACTCTTTTGTCTCTTTTGTAAGGGAAATATCTGGATTCTAAGGTTCCTGCTGAAAGGAGCTAGGTGCTGCCAGGCTGACATGGGGACAGATCACAACGCAGGCTTCTTGCAAGCAGGTGGGTGGTACTAGCTGGCCAGCCTAGGCACCTGGCTCATTCAGGAGACAGAGCTTGCTTGAGCTCTTGTAGGGGGAAACAGCACTGTTATATGGTGGCTGCTGCAGACAAGAAGGTGAGGGGAAGGAGGAAGCTCTCCAGGCTACAACCCTACATCTGCCAAAAACAGAGCTTGTTAGAAGGAATAAGGCTTCTCAATAGTAAGGGAGAGAAAGGATTCTTTCTCCAAACTCCTTCCATTCACCAACGTCCCAACATGCAAAAAAGACATTCCATTAAGAAGTGGTATTAGCAATAAAGGAATAGAGTCACAACTATGTTTTGGAGAAGGGAAAATAATTGGTTCAGGCAAGAGGCACCACCTTGGCAAACCCAAGACATCTTGCATCAGGGTCTATGCTTGTCTATTATAGAACAAATGGTAATATCTGAAATAATGAGGTCACCCACACTTTTGGGAAAGCCTAGGACCATCTAAAGTCACCCAGCTGGCCTGAAACGCCAGAAGCAAGCCCGGCTCTCAACTCAACTCTCAACCCATGAGACAAAGGGCGTCTGCTACCTGCACCTTTCCCCAGGTAATGGTGGTAATGAGTTCTCCAGGAAGCTGGGCACTCTGAAGGCCAGGGATGTGGCAGGGTTCCCACCTCCAGCCCCCAGATTTACCCTAAGCTTCAGGTAAGTCTGGGCTCTCCCACACTATGACATTCAGTGTGAGGTCTGCACAAGTGGGACCAAGGAGCCTCCAAGAAGAAGATGCATTCTAAGGAGACAGTGAATCAAAGTGCATCTATCTGAGTCAGAGAATGGGCCAGGATCTGAGGGAGGGGTGACTCTGAGTGGACCAGAGCATCTCTGGCCCCTGTGTCCTGTTCTCATGGGAGAACGGCCACAACTGCATGAGTGAGGAAAAACAAAATGAAACAAAAACGAGCAAAGACCACGCACAGGGAGAGCCTCTCGGAACAAGGGCATTCTGGCTGCTTTGCTGCATTCACCTCAGCAGAGGGAGCTGGTACCTAAGTGAGGGTGTTGGGGGAGCTGCAGCGCTGATGGCACCTTGAACAGACAGGACACAGGGTCTCCGGGACTCTGGGGCAGCTTTCGGTGGGCACTGGAAGTGTCATCAATGCGCTCAACAGGGAGCAGCTACCCATCCCCTTGGCCACTCATGGGCATCTCTGGCAGTAGATGATGTTTTCCTTGGACATTAACTAATCTGCTGTTTTTACCATCAGTAGATTCAGAAGGTGTCACCACTGAAAGACCACAAGGAACACGAAGGCAGCCAAGATGACTAGGTCACCTGAGATATACCCTGAGAATCCCAAATTACTTAAAAGATCATTTAGGAAGGGGAGGGATTAAAGTTCTTTCCAGAATGGGTGGGAACACAATGATTTGGTGACCCTATTTTTTATTCCCAGGCAAACACGACCCAAGAAATACAAGATACAGGAGTTAAAGAAGGAAAAGAAAACTGAATGGAAATTTTTTCTCTTTTTCTGGTGATGCAAATGCAAGGCATCATCTATCACATAAGAGACGTGAGTTTGATCCCTGGGTGGGAAAGATTCCCTGGAGGAGGACACGGCAACCCACTCCAGTATTCTTTTCTGCAGAATCCCATAGACAGAGAGGCCTGGCGGGCTATAGTCCATAGGATCGCAAAGAATCAGACATGACTGAAGCAACCTAGCACACACCTATTCCAAAGAAACAAAATCTTTTTTTTTTTTCCTCTCTCTCTCCCCCTCCAAGATGCCAACATTTATAAATGAGTTATAGGGCTTACTTCTAGAAGGAAAAACGTTCTCCATGGTTCATTTCCTCAGTCACTCAACAAAGAGTAAGTAAAAAGAGATGAAGCTCCCAGCTAGTGCCGGCCTCTGATGGAGATAAATAAGAACAACAACAACATAACATTTAATTCATGCCAGACATTTTAACACATGCAACTGCATTTTTTCCTTATGACCGCACTGTGACAAGCATTGTTTATTCCTATTTTAAAGCTGGGAAAACTGAGGAATAGAGACGTTAAGTGGCTTCACCAAGATCATACAAACATCAAGGGGCCAGAACCAGGTCACATACTTGGATTTTCCAATTCTAGCTCCAGATTTTTGCCATCCCCCCACCCTTAAGTAACCCCCATGTGGAGTACAAAAATATGGCCCTACTTCAAGCTTTTAGTGAGACATAAGACAAAGCAGAAATAGGGGCAGAGGTAGAGATCAAACATATGCATACCAGGAGGGAAAACAGAGCGTAGGATGAACTGGAGATTGAGATTGACATATATATACTACTGGTACTATGTATAAAATAGAGAACTGATGAGAATTTACTGTTTAGCACAGGGAACCTACCCAACAAGTACTACTGGTTCAGGGCTTCCCTGGGGGCTCAGTGGTAATGAATACGCCTGCCAATGCAGGAGATGTGGGTTTGATTCCTGGCTCAAGAAGATCCCCTGAAGGAGGAAAATGGCAATCCACTCCAGTATTCTTGCCTGGAGAGTCCCATGAACAGAGTAGCCTGGTGGGTTATGTCCATGGGGTCGCAAAGAATTGGACATGACTGAGTGACTGAGCACAAGCAGTGAATGAGGAGAATAAATAGGAATATTCTTGCTAAGATGAACCAGAGTGATGGCAAACAGCATGACGGTGGTGGCCAGCCACTCGTTCTCTCTTCACAGACAGCTCCAAAGCAACTAGCATGCGCCCGGCCCTCTGCTATGTCCAGGAGCACACATCCACCTAAGCCATGGTTTCTCCCTCCAAAAGCTCGCAGCCTCACGTGGGGAGGCGGTTGAGCCTCATGAAGGGAGGCAGTGGAGCCCCACGTGATTCCCAGGCCAGCCAAATTGCCTCTCCTATCCACAATGAAAATGTTGTCAGTTCCCAGTCCAAATCTTGCTTGGCTTCTCAAGTCAGGCTGCTTATCAGCACTGCCTCACAGAGATAAAACCTCTCAGCATAGAGCTAAAGGGGAAAAACTCAACCTGCAAAAATAAACTGCCCAAACAGCGTTTCCTCACAGCTTCACTTCAGCACGTGGTATCACTACATTATAGGCTTCCTAGATGGCTCAGGGGTAAAGAATCTGTCTGCCAGTGCAGGACACACAGGTTCAATCCCTGTGTTGGGAAGATCCTCTGGAGGAGGAAACGGCAATCCACTCCAGTATTCTTGTCTGGAGGATTCCATGGACAGAGGAGCCTGGCAGGCTGTAAGTCCATGGGGTCACAAAGAGTTGAACAAGACTTAGCAGCTAAACAACAGCAATCATCCCACTCAGGAGGATGCCACATAGCTCGCAACCTGATCACTAGAGCAGCTGCTCTGAATGAGAACATGGGACATCAATGCAGAGATGGCTCCACTTCTGTTCTCATTGCTGAGACCTCGTCTGAACCCTGGAGTTTGGACTCTCCCTGCAGGACACTGGGGACAGGTGAAGGGGATGCTTTGTAATTCTCTCCTTGGCACCTGGAGTCTGGCTGCAGACCCCATGTTGGGGAGTTAGAAAAGGCATTGACACACTCCTACAAATCACCAGCATTACATTTTCCACTCTGCAGCCTCCTTACATCTTTATCTGCACTTGGTTTCTAAGTGAAGTCAACTGATAAAGCTTCAATTTCATACCATCTGTTATGTGTCACAAACACTGGTTTTGCAAAAGGGATGAAAAGAATCTTTTAAGGCTACGGAAACTTTCTGAATAGTTTCAAGCTCTGCAGGCTAGAGGTTAAATCTTAAAGAGTCTCTGGATATACTCAAAGGGAAACTTTCCATAAATGTGGGGGCAGGACTCCCATCCTTCTTAGATGTGGATGGTGAAGGCTTTTGTTCAGTTGAAGTACGTTTTGGGAGGAAGGTTCTGATTTGGTCCCCAGTGAATCCGGTATCCATCACCTATGGGCTTATATGGGGTTTCTGCTGGATTTAACAAGAGTGAAAAGAGCCTGCAGCCAAAAACTTCAAGGGGAAATCCTATTCAACCCCCATGTGGCAGGAGAAACATCACTTTTTCTTGAACACATTCTATGAGCCCAGGCAGAACTAATTATTTCTCTGGAGTCCCTCAAACACTGTGTGGGTATTAATCAGCTCTCATCACACTCTGAGCTGAACAGTGAGCTCCTTGAGGACAGGGCCACCCTTTTTCTCACCACCCATCCAGGAATTGGCAGAGTTTAATTCAAGGTAGTTATGAAAGAAAACTGGGTATTTTTCTCTAGTTATTTCCTGTGTTGACATTTATGTGGGTTTTCTGTTTCTCTAAAGATGATTTCATTTACACGTATTATTTCAGATTACTGAAATTTCAGATGAAGAACTATGAACATTATATTATTTTACATGTAAAACCTTTAGCATACGATGGCTACAAAGTAGGTGCTTAACATATATTAACTGTTAGTTGCACTGTTACCATATATAACGTATTTTGTTGTTGTCGTTCAGCCTCTAAGTCATGTCCAACTCTTTGAAACCCCATGGACTGGAGAATGCCATGCTTCCCTGTCCTTCACCATCTTTCAGGATTTGCTCAAACTCACATCCATGAGATGCCATCCAACCATCTCATCTGCTGTCGTCCCCTTCTCCTCCTGCCTTCAATCTTTCCCAGCACCAGGATCTGTTCCAATGAGTCAGCTCTTCACATCAGGTGGCCAAAGTATTGGAGTTTTGATATATAGAACATATATATCATGCAAATATTTTCAAAAAGATGCTAAACACTTTCAGGAATTCAACAGTAAACACAAATTCAGATGTGTACAGTATAAAGAAATTTATGAACTGTTTTTTATAAAGTTTCAACTGCTGTGTTTTGCTGGTGAAGAAATGGAGGCTCAGCCAGGGTTAAGTTTGTCACTCAAGGCCATAGAGCCAGGATGGAACCAAAGGAAGAATCAGAGGCAGCGAAGCAGTCTGACTTCCAATCCTGATGTCCCAAAGCCTCTTTGGTTCTTCTCTGCAGCATTCTAATATGTTTTTAGTTATCCATTCTTGTTTATTCCACTGAGTAAAGGACAGTTTACATATGTACGCTCTCTGGAGGGGCCAGATGATGTCTGAAATTGCAATAATGGTAGGCAAGCTTTTAAGCGGGACGGTGTATTATTGAAAACAGAAAATCATAAACAACGTTGTAATCGCTGGCACAATTTTAAACAAGATTGCTTTACTTGGTTTTGTTTTCTTTCCTGCTAGATAATTTCACCAGCAGGTTTGTAACAAAAAGAAGCAGAGAAAGTAGTGTCTCTCCCTAGAAATTTAATAGCATTATGTGCAGGGATGAATAGAAGTATTTCTCTCATTTTGATCATGCCTTGCCCACAGTATGAACTCGATAAATGCTTATTCAATCGAATTATTATTACAATAGCTTGTTGCTTTTTTCCAGTGGGCAATAATAACTTTCATTTGTATGATGCTTTCATGCTTACAAAGCATATTTTTCATGTATTACCATTTTATTCTCACAGCAATTCCAAAAGGTAGATATTAATTTCTTCCTTTTACAAATCAAGAAGCAGAGGCCCAGGTAAGTTAAATCATTTGCTCAAGGTCATAACTGTTCACAAGGCATTGATTTGTTAGGACACAATGACGATATAGGGGGGAAAAAGGTCTTTTAGGGGAGACAGTATGGCAGAGTGATTAAGAGTTTGGGCTTTGGGGGTTTTCCTGGTGCCTCAAGTGGTAAAGAATCCACCTGCCAATGCCAGGGGCACGGGTTCAATCCCTGGTCTGGGATGATGCCACATGCCAGGGAACAGGTAAGCCTAGGCACCACAACCACTGAACCTGCACTCTAGAGCCTAGGAACCACAACTGCTGAAGCCCATACACCCAAGAGCCTGTGCTCGGCCACAAGAGAAGCCACAGCAATGAGAAGCCCATGCACTGAAACTAGAGAGTAGCCCCAGTTTGCTGCAACTAGAGAAAAGCAAAGAAGACCGAACACAGGCAAAAATACATCTTTAAAAAAAGAAACCCAAAAAACAGTTTGGGCTGTGAACTCCAACTGCTTCAGTTTATTTATTTTTAAAAAAAGTTTTGTGGTAGAATATACAAAACAATATTTAATATTTTACCTATATTTAAGTAAACAGTTCAGTGGCATTAAGTACATTGTTGTGCAACCATCACCACTACCCAGCATCGCCAACTGAGAGCCTGCCTGTATCCAGCAAATTATAACTACTAGTCTACTTTCAAAGATGTGTATTCAATATCATCACATCTAGTCTGCTATAAATAGTAGAGGAGGTTGTGAGTTAGGGGGCTTCCCAGGCGGTGCGGGTGATAAAGAACTCCTTTGCCAGTGCAGGAGACGAAAAGGATATGGGTTCAATCCCTGGGTCAGGAAGATCCCTGGAGGAGGGCATGGCAACCTGCTCCTGTATTCTTATCTGGAGAATCCCATGGACAGAGGGGCCTGGTGGGCTACAGTCCATTGGAGTGCATGCGCGCGCACACACACACACACACACTGTGGGTTAGGGGTGGAGTCTATGGCTCAAGCCTCTGAAGGCCTGGGTGTGAGTCCTGGTCCTGCCCTCTATCATTGACAAGATATGAGAAGTTCTCTCATCTTTGGGGTGGCCTTCTGCTATGAAACGGGACAGTAACTCTAGTCCTGTCACAATCATAGTGTTGCTATATGAAGTCAAGTGACATTTGAAGGGAACGTACTACACAGTCTATTAGGTGTGATGAAAATACATTCATTCATTCATTCACAGCTTGTGGCAGCACATCTGCTGAGTGCCAAGCTCCGTGTTGAACACTGGTGATCTAAACACCCTAAGGGTGCAGAGGAGACAAACATGTAAAATGACAAAGGATTACACTAGGATATGGATTCAAGTAAGGTTCCAAATAGGAAAAGGAGTACGTCAAGGCTGTATATTGTCACCCTGCTTATTTAACTTATATGCAGAGTACATCATGAGAAACGCTGGACTGGAAGAAACACAAGCTGAAATCAAGATTGCCGGGAGAAATATCAATAACCTCAGATATGCAGATGACACCACCCTTATGGCAGAAAGTGAAGAGGAACTAAAAAGCCTCTTGATGAAAGTGAAAGAGGAGAGTGAAAAAGTTGGCTTAAAGCTCAACATTCAGAAAACGAAGATCATGGCATCCGGTCCCACTACTTCATGGGAAATAGATGGGGAAACAGTGGAAACAGTGTCAGACTTTATTTTGGGGGGCTCCAAAATCACTGCAGATGGTGATTGCAGCCATGAAATTAAAAGACACTTACTCCTTGGAAGGAAAGTTATGACCAACCTAGACAGCATATTGAAAAGCAGAGATATTACTTTGCCGACAAAGGTCCGTCTAGTCAAGGCTATGGTTTTTCCAGTGGTTATGTATGGATGTGAGAGTTGGACTGTGAAGAAAGCTGAGTGCTGAAGAATTGATGTTTTTGAACTGTGGTGTTAGAGAAGACTCTTGAGAGTCTCTTGGACTGCAAGGAGATCCAACCAGTCCATTCTAAAGGAGATCAGTCCTGGGTGTTCTTTGGAAGGACTGATGCTAAAGCTGAAACTCCAATACTTTGGCCACCTCATGCCAAGAGTTAACTCATTGGAAAAGACTCTGATGCTGGAAGGGATTGGGGGCAGGAGGAGAAGGGGATGACAGAGGATGAGATGGCTGGATGGCATCACCGACTCGATGGACATGAGTTTGAGTGAACTCCGGGAATTGGTGATAAACAGGGAGGCCTGGCGTGCTGCAATTCATGGGGTCACAAAGAGTCGGACACGACTGAGCGACTGAACTGAACTGAACTGAAGATATTATTACAATGTGCCAATGGCTGAAGTAGACACCTTGGGGACTCCAAGATCACTTTAAAAATGTGAAGGCAGCCTGCAATCTTGTTGGAGAGGAAAGATTAACATCCTCATAACACCCCCATTTAGGAACTTTGCAAAGAAAGGCGGGTGAAGACACCACTGTGACTGTTAATTTTCTTCTGGGAAGAGGGAAGAGGCTCTAGGAGGCAGAGGGCCTCTGTACCTAGAGTCCCATCAGCTCTATAACACCATGTGATTCCTCAGCTCTCTCTCCCATTAGGGCAGTGATGTCTCAGGATTTGTTGTAGTTCAAGTAGACACTGATGGAAGACCTTCTATGTGCTAGCCTTTGTGTCTGTTAAACAGAGATGGAAAGGACAATTTGCTCAGACCCCAAGGGGAGGGGACTGCAGTTCAGTGGGGCAGGCACACTCAGATAGTAATTATTCTAGAAAAAGGCACTCATGGATGAGATACAGGTAAGCAAAGAGCTCAGTGTTAAAATGGTGAAAGACCCCTTGGCCCAAACGGAGAAGAGAAAACTTCCTGGAGGAGGTGACATCTTAGTTTGAAAAGTTAGGTAGATGGAAAGAAAATGATGGGGGGGCGGGACTGGTAGGACAGAAAAAGGAAGGATGCAGACAAAAGGTAAAAACTATTCTGCAGAAGAAAACCACTTAGCCCAGTGAACTGCTGCATGTTTTCTCTCAAATATAAATACGTGGTCTCAAAATATAATCACATTATGTCACCTACTTTTCATGGTTTGTCTTATAAGGAGCTTTGTAAACATAACTAATAGTCAAAATTACCTGTGAGGTATGTTTGATATCAGAATCATCTTCTTTTATTTTCCTGAACCAGAAGGGAAGAATTAGCGATCCACTTTGATTCAATGTCTCTTTTGAAAACATTCATCTGCTTTATTTCTCCAACTGCATAAATAAATTATTCAGAAACCTGACTATGGGAGCATACAAATCTAAAATCTGAGCTAGAACATTGGTGTCAAAGGTTCCTCTCTCATTATAGAAGATGGTTAATATAAAAATTAATTTTCCGAAAGTGGTGATGGCAGAGATTTCACACAAAGAATGTTCATACTGGATTAAACATTAGACTCAAATTACCTGAGCCTTCACATGTATGGAGAATCAAATTCCATTTCATTCTGATAAGAAGCGGCCCTGGGGAGTCATTCTGGATTTAGCAGGCTAATGTGGTCCACGGCCTCTTTACCAAAATATATGACTGTCGAAAATATTACTGTGGCCTAATTGCCTTGGCAAGAGGTGGGGAAAGAAGGAAGTGGGATTTTATAATAACCTACAGGATATAAATTTTGCCCCAATATACAACTATTTATTAATTGCCTAGTATATGCTTAGCATGACACAGATGCTCATTCAATGATACCTTAGAGTACTTACTCTTCCCAAACCCGCCCCTCCTCTCCCCAGAGAAAACTGAACCACAGAGGAATAAACATCTTATTCAAGGTCACATAACTAGGATTTTGTAATGGTTGTTGTGAGAGTAAATGAGATAAAACATATGTTAAACGCTTAGTACAGTGATGGATACCTAAGCAATAATGTTGGCCACTGTCATCATTAAGAAAATCTGACTTAGCTTATGTCCACAAATATGTATCCCTTGGAAAATGTACCCTATGGGAATAAGCTTCCTGATTGTTGGTCAGGGTATGACACAATGCTTGACGTCTACTTGACAGGTTTACATAGCAACTTGGCTCAGGCACACTCTTGAGGGGTTGGCAAGACCCAAGACAGGGAACGACTCTCTCACTTTCTGGGTCACATGGGCTAGATTCTCTCCCAACAAAACAAATTATCACAAGTCTTCAGACGCGGCCAAAGTCTGCATATTGGCACATCTACTAGACCTGTACCTGCTAATAGATCCCATGGACACGTTCCAAAGCTAATTACGTGCCATATTTTGGAAACTTCGAACACCAGGATTACTAGCCTGCATAGTACAGACATTCCTATTGGGCACTATTGTGCAGAAGGAATAGTAATTCAGCGTCCCTTCTCTTTCCCTTTAGGGCTGTTGGACAGAGGACTCTATCAGCTATTCTGTGTGACACATAGAGACAAACAGAAATAGAAAAAACCCAAAGAGGTCAAAGAAAATATTTTTTGAAAACACTGTTTCCCTGAAACATTCAGACAATGGCAGTTAAAGTGGGTGGCTTAGCCTGCCTAATTTGAATTTTGGAACTCTGAAGGAGAGGCTTAGGAGACCTGGGCTTGAGTCTTACTTTGAGCAAAAACTTGATACTGACTTTGCTTCCGTTTCTTCATCTGTCAACAAAAAGTATCCCACAAAATCAGAGTGTCCCAAAGTGCCACAGAACACAAATGCTGGGAGATATTTCTAGGAGACATGACAAAAAGGGTTTCTTTACCAAAACACACAACACCAACAAAACCCCATAAATAGGGCTAATATTTACATCCCTTTCTAAAAGTATCACAATGCGAAGGCAGTACCAGTGTCAAGTCGCTTCAGTAGTATCTGACTCTTTGTGACCTCATGGACTGTAGCCTGCCAGTCACCTCCATTCTTTAGATTCTCCAGGCACGAATACTGGAGTGGGTTGCCATGCCCTCCTCCAGGGGATCTTCCCAACCCAGGGATCGAACCCAGGTCTCTTATGTCTCCTGCATTGGCAGGTGGGTTCTTTACCACTAAGGCCACCTGGGAAGCCCATCACAATGCTAATGGTAGTTTACTGAAGATTCTGAAATTGCAGATGCAAACAGACCTGGGTTATTGTTCTTCAAGTCACCATGTCCAAATTTAGTGGACCGTGATACGTGACACCTTAAACATCTTGGGAAACTGGTAGCACACATTTTTAGAAATATTGGATTAAATGCTCCTGGAGGTTCCCTATGACACTGGATGCTGTGATCCTTGAGAGAAGCTTTCATTTTTGCCATGGAGGTTTATGGTAGAGACACATGATCTGTGGACATCTCTCTCAGTTCCTCTCCCATCCTGCACCTAAGACCCCAGCACTGCCCACGGCTCGGATTGGAAATGGGAGTCCGGGAGCTTGGCACAAGAGGAAAAGTACAATGCCTCTACACTCTCCAGCAGCCAACAGGGACTGTAGAATTGTCCTCTGAAGTCCCCAAACTACATGGAAGCAGGGCTTTCTCTGGAATGAGGAAAACATTTCCTGAAACTAAGACTTGAGGTTTTAGATACTTCTTCCCAGCTGATGGATCCACCTGGTTTTGTATCCCCTGCTCACTGTTACAGAGACTAGTTTTGGGACCCCCTCCCACTCCAAGATGATGATTCCATAGAGATGAGTAGATAGACTTTATCATAACATCATCAGCTTATGGCTGATGCATTTAATAAACATATTACTCTTTAAAAATTCCCATGGCCAAGGGAGCCTCTGGAAGCAAAAGTGCTTTTCATTTTCCTTGTCCTCCTGAAGCCAGCCTCAATGCTGGGTGACTCTTGTGGGAAGCAGGGGCTAGAGATTATGTAGCACTTTAAGTATGTACTGATTTAAGTCACACATTTATACACCTGATTAAAATAAAGCACCATTCCGAAAATGGTCTGGTTGAAGGTTTGAGCCACTGGGACGTGTGACTAGAGGCCTGTCCAGGTGATCTAATGATGAGGGCAGGGACTAGAGATTTAAATGGCCAGGGAAGATAAACTGCTGACACACTAGCTTTCCCTTAAAATCCATTTCCACCCTGCCACACCCTGGCATGCACACACATGCACACACAGCTCCTAAAAACACTTTCTCTTTTCCTATTGCACAAAGTGCTCACTCCTCTGGGTGACTCTGATGGCCCCCCAAAGGCTGGCTTCACTTGATTCCTTCTGCTTGAAATGCATTCCCCTCATTCTCCACAGTTCTGCTCTTTGCTCTCAAACAAGCTTTATCTCACCATCATTATCACTGCAGTTAAGCTCCGTGCTTTTCAGGTGTTAATTCAGGCAATCCTCAAAGGCATCCTTTGAGACAGATACTATTGGGTTGGCCAAAAAGTTCGATTGAGTCTCTCCATAATATCTTATGTGAAAATCCCAATAAACTTTTTGGCCAACCCAATCTTATTATCATTTTTTACAGTTAGGGAAACTGAGGGACGAAGAGAGCAAGTAACTTGCCTGAGGTCACACAGTTAGGCAGATTTACAGCTGGAATTTAAGACCAAGCCATCTCTCTCCAGTCATCACTCTTAAGTATCAGTTTATAGAGACTATGCCTATCTTGTCATTTTCTCCAAATCTGACCAATCCTTTAAAATCAAGCACAGATCCCACCTCCTTCATGAAGCACATTCTCAGAGTTCAGTCTGTCTTCCTCCAATTTGCTACACTCTCACTGTCTCTAACTCCTGCTGTTGTCATGCCGAGCTGTGTGTGTGAATGACTCCTGATCTGACTGTGAGCCTCCTGAAGTCAGGAATCAGGCTAAGTATTAGGTCTACATCTGCTATAAAGCCCTGTACAGAATGCGGTGCAGGGTATATCACACTCTAAAAGAAACCTGTTCACAGGTGAGTTCTGTGATGGCCTTTTCGAGGCACTGAACAACCAAGCTCCATCTCCCCGTTCCCACAACATAGACATACCAGGTCCTGTGAGCCAACATCCACAAGCAAAGAGATATAAGCTAACAAGGAGAAAATGTTTATCACTCAACGATATACATGACAGACACTTCAAAGTCAAGAGCCAATCCTCTAAAGCAAACACTTTTGTGTCACCATGAAGCATCTGAGCTGCTACTGTAGATTTGGCCTAGGATATGAATGGGCAGGAGCCTCTTCCCTTTCTGAGACGCCTCTGGCTCTGAATGGCCCAAAAGCAAGGAGAAGGCAGGAGGGGGAAAAGCCATTATGGTTTTAATGGTTTAATCCTCAGATATATGTTGTCAGCCTGGCCTC
This sequence comes from Bos javanicus, assembly GCF_032452875.1. NCBI lineage: Eukaryota > Metazoa > Chordata > Mammalia > Artiodactyla > Bovidae > Bos > Bos javanicus. The sequence continues at coordinate 48,724,483 of NC_083877.1, read as the reverse complement.
CCTCCAGGAGCACTGAGAACCGCCAGCTCACGCCAACACAAGCTCCAGCTAAGTTGACAGGCAGGGTAACAAGACACAGATTGTATAACCTAAGGAAAGCGCAAAGCCCTCAGCAGGGCTCTTCTCCCTGGGGTCTCAGCCTGAAAGCGGTAAGATACAGGCACCACGGGGACCAGCTTAGACACACAAACATGGAAGGTCTGCACAGAAGGATGGGGCAAGGTGCTGGAGCTAGAATTTTGTTTGGCACAGAGGACAGCCACAGATGTGTGGATTCTTTGGGGACCTGGAAAGTAGCCCCAGTCCGGACCTGGTGCAGCTTTTTCTTTGATTGCAGTTGCGTCTGTGAGACAGGAGGGTATGAGTGGCTTGCTTTGAATTCTGAGAGCCTTTGCTTTTCTGGAAGTTTTTCAGTTGGGCTTTTCTTCTTTAATGCCTTCAATTATCACAGTTCAAATGATTATATTCCCAGCACCTCCACCCAATAGCCACAAAAGTTTGGCATTTCCTGTACCTGCTTAAAAAATGGCCTGGCAGTAGCCTGGCTTTTCAGCTCCCTTTTTTTTTACCCCCCCATCTAATGTAGGCTTTAATTTATTTCCCCCCAACCCCTCTCTCTAACTGCTAGAAAAACAAGAGATTACTGCAGATGGATGGAAATATTTTTTCCGCTTCAGCATTTGCTGTCAGAACCAAGTACTGGGAAGGTTCTCAGATGGTGTCTCCGGCAGCATGGAAATTCCCAAACCCATCTTAAATTATAATCACCTGGTCTCCAAAGAAACAGATCAAAGAAGCCGGCCTATTTTGAGAGCAGTCCCTTGACAGGGCCCTTGGAGGATTTTTTTTTTTTTTAATTTGTTTTTGGCTGTGCCAGGTCTTCATGGCTTTTTCTACTTGCAGTGAGTGGGGGGTACTCTCTGGTGGTACAAGGGCTTCTCATTATGGTGGCTTCTCTAGTTGTAGAGCATGACTCTAGGGCACACAAGCCCAGTAGCTGCAGTGCACACACAGCCTTAGCTGCTCCTTGACATGTGGGATCTTCCTGGAGCAGGGATAGAACCTGTGTCCCCTGCATTGGCAGGTGGACTCTTAACCACTGGACCACCAGGGAAATCCAGCCCTTGGAGTTCTCTCTGAGGCTCTCCCACTATTGGACTTTATCTTAGCCCTTTGTGAGTTGTCCTCAACACTCTAGTACCATTTCTTGTACATCATGAAATGAACACTCGGCGGCCTTAACATGTCCTGGTATTCACAGCTATCAGGAGGCCTGTACTCTAACACTTATTAGAAGGGTGACTTATTAGAAGGGTCTCTGTCTGGAGGTGCCTGCAGTCAAATAGGGAAAATATAAGGCTTGCTCAGAAGAACTGGAAGCAAGAGATAAAGGCCAAATAAGTGGTAGAAAGTAAGTGTGAATTCAGAAGAAATGAAATAGAGAAAATGAGGAAGATGGTATGGCGGTAATGCCACCTGTGGCCATGAAAAAGAGATAGGGTTTTGAAAGCTAGGGAGACAGTATTCTTGGCATGAATAAATGCATCTAACAACTGCCATACGTTCCACCACCACACCACCTAGAAATAGCCATTGTACTACATGCCATATACTCAGATGCCATACATACACCATCTCATTTCACTTCCAAATTTGTAAGGTGGATGTGACTATCTCTATTTAAACTTGGAAGAGATGGAAGCTTTCAGAGGGTAATAGAAGAGCCAATAAAAGTGATCAGCTCTGATTCTAAAGCCTGTGCTCTTCGTGCCTTAATGTACAGCAGTTAGAAGGTCTACTCTGCTTGTCTGACACGGGGCATGAGAGCTTCAGAGTGGAGGTGAAGGGCGTGGGGTAGGGGGCACTGTTCCCTCGGCCAGAGTAGCAGTGATAAGGAGAGTGGGAGCAAACGGTTGAAAGGGGCCAAGTTAGGGGACTTCCCCTGTGGTCTAGTGGTTAAGACTCCATGCTTCCAATGGTCAGGGAACTAAGATCCCACATGCTGCAGGGCACAGCCAAAAATAAAATAATTAAAAAAGATCAAGTTGGGAAGGAAACTCAAGAAGTTTCCATCAATTTCCCTTAGATGTAAAGTTGTTAATTGTTTCTGGTGGACAGGAAAGTGGCTTCCTCTGCTTTTCAGCCCCTTGGTCTCCTGGCGGTGGTCAACTGGTGAAGAAGAGGTTGCATTTACTAGTAAGCTTCCTCTCCCATCCCTCTTCTCCCTGCTCAGCTCACTGAGCTCCTGGTGCTTCCCTCAGCTTCATCCAAAACCCCTTCTAAGCATCTTAATGAAAGAGTTCTTCTGAATACTACAGAACTCAGCAGGAATGGCCCAGTTAGCTCTGCCAGCACATTCTGGGAGGTTCTGATGGGCGGGTGTGGACCTCAGTCCTGGTTACCACTAAGAAGCTCAGACACATATGTGTCTCAGCTGCTAGGGGATGGGGATCCTTTCCCAATCCTGCTGCTAGGATATTCAAGGGGAGGTTCATCAGTGGGTGGTTTAAAATCAAAGATTTATATCAGAAACTTCCCTGCTGGTCCAGTGGTTAAGCCTCCATGCTCCCAAGGCAGGAGGCATTGATTCAATCCCTGATCAGGGAACTAAGATCACTCATGCCACTTGGCATGGCCTATATATATACGTGTGTGTATTTGTGTGTGTAATTATTCCTCATTCCTGACTTGAGGGAATGGAAAGACAAGAAAAGCAAAGTGAATTTAGCGTCTCTTATTTGCCAGCAACATTATACCCTCATATTTCCACTCATAGAAACTTCTTCAAGCCCCATGGGGTGGGAATGATCCCATTTAATAGACTGGGAAACGCTGCCCATAAAATCCTAGTAACGAGTCCTGGTTACAAAGCTTGTAAGTGGTCCATCTAGTTTCAAATAGAAGTCTATCAGGTTCCCGGCCGACATTGCCTTCCTACACTGCTGAAGCCCTTCTGGAGCTCATATGGATTGTTTTTGGCAACTGTGGCATTAATATGTCCTCCTGGGCAAGAAGAAGTACAGCCTCTAGCTGAGGAAGACTGGCCTGCTTTCTTCTGGGAGCAGGGATCCCAGCATGAGTCCCACTGGCACTGATCCCAGGATGCAGGTTTCGCAGGTGGAAGGGAGGGTGGGGGCCTGTGTGTGCAAAAGGCCCTGGGAGTTTCCTGAGGGAGCGAGCCTTGACAGCCACAGTGCTAAGGGCCAGGGCCAGGGCCCAAGGGGAAAGACATCATTCAGAGCTTTCATCTAGCTCCATTCCCTGTGGCCTCAAATGTGAGCCCTGAGTCCTGAAACTAGAATAAAAGAGCTAAGAAAAACTGCTGGGGCCTGAAGAGTGAAAGGAAGGCAGGGGTGCCTTTGGCAAACAGGGTCAGTACAGCCAGCAGGAGTTGGAGTGTGGGGTCCCACTGGCACAGAATGAAACGGCCTGAGTAGTTTTCCGGGCCAGTTTCTGAGTGAACCAGGAGAAACGAGGGGGGGACATTGGTCTCTGTCTCCACGCACTGCAGCCCTAGAGGCAAAGGGTAGTGAAGGTGCTGTTGTGGGAGAACAGGAAAATGGCAGCCTGGGAGGACTAGCTTTGGAAACACACCTGAGTCACCTCTGGGTGAAGCACTTACAAGAGGGTGGGGGAGCAGGGCAAGGTCTTGTTGGAGATTCTTGGGAACCACAAATTAAGCAGATTTAAACCATGTTAATTATGCTGCAAGCGTGTTCTTCAGACCAAAGAAAGAAAGCTTCTCTTCCTCCTCTCCTTGTAGCAAGCATATGAGCACCAACTAGGAACTGGGCACAGACTAGGACCAGACTCTAGAGATACTGAAAGAGCTAAGGGAGGGTCCCTGTGAGTGAGTATTTGCCATCTGGGGGGACTCAGTGAAGTAATTAGCGAATGTAACTCAGGAGAGCAAGTGGTGATGGGATGGCCATGTTGGCATCCACCCCTCTCAGAACAGAATAACTCCTCGCACCTTTGCATGGGACTTCCTGACGACCAGTGGGAGGGTGGTTCAAGACATGAAGGAAGATGGGCTATGTTATTATTCAGTGAGAGACAATGGACTTCTCAGCCAGCACTAAAGGTAATCAGAACCTTTCACATGGATGCCTGAAAGACCTCCATGAAGTCAGCTTTCCAGGCCAGCAGGACTGACACAGGACCTCTTGTAACTGCACCAATTTCTGCGTCCTTTGAGCATCAGCGCAGTACCATGTCCGCCACAAGTATTTGCAGCGTTTGACTTCACATCTTTGAGCACATGCTCCACCCTTCCTTCCCAGCTTTAATTTTCAACACCCTGTCATATAGCTTCCCAATAATAGAAAAAAGAATGGCAGCATACCACCCTCTTCTCAGTACTGCTTCTCTCACCACCAAGTATGTGTCTTGATGTTGTCCTGAGTGGTCGGGCACAAATCCAAATGCAGAATCAGCAATGGTCTCTGCCCACTGGGCTTAAACTCTTAAGTCTGAGCATTAAGGAAACATCTAAGCGCGTAATCACAAGAGACAAAGCCAGTCTTATCCGGCAAGAACTGAACATGTCTGAACGAAAGAAGGAGCGAGCCTAACACGAAGCCATTTCCCTTTGTTGTAAAACAAGACAATTCAATAAACATGGCATCAGGGGAAGGTGCCCTCTGGAGAAGGCAGAAGCCTCTTTCACATTGATGATGTTATCAGGATGCAACGAGAGTTGCATCTTGATTTCTCTTTTTTTTCTGTTTGTAAGAGCTTTTTATTTTTTTTTCAAGAACTGATTTCTCTTTTTATTCCCCGACACATTAACCTCACTTCTTACTAAAAACCTTATTTGTTGCCGCTTGAGCAGGCTGGTCGATTCCCTGTCCCCATTTGAGCAGTTAATATATTTGTACTAGTTTGTTAGAGCTGCTGTAACAAAGTACTGCAGACTGGGCAGTTTGAACAAGAAATATTTACTATCTGGAGGCTAGAAGAACTATCTGCCATCAAGGTGTTGGCAGCATTGGTTCTGCCTGAGAGCTGTGAAGTATGGAACTGTTCCAGGCCTCTCTCCTTGGCTTGCAGATGCCCTTCTTCTCTGTTTCCACATTGTCTTCCTGCTATGTTATCCGTGTCCACATTTCTTCTTATAAGGATACCAGTCATGCTGGATGAGAGCCCATTCTAATCATCTCTTTTTAACTTCAGTACTTCTTTGAAGACCCTATCTCCAAGTAATTCTGAAATACTGGGGATCATTTCAACATATGGATTTTTGGGGGGTGGGGAGGTAACACAATTTGACCCATAACAATCTTCTGTAGAGATGGCTTTCTGATGGGTTTCTAGAAGACAGTATTTAGTTCCTCAGTTAGTTTGCAAATTCTACCAATATCATTCATTTCCATTTTCACAAAACTTAACGGTGAGTTAACAAAAACTGTAAGCTCCAGGAAAACCACAATTTGAAAAGATACATGCCCCCCAATATTCAATGCAGCACTGTTTACAACAGCTTAGACAAGGAAGCAACCTAAATGTCCATCAACAGATGAATGGATAAAGAAGATGTGGTACATATACACCATGGACTATTACTCAGCCATACAAAGATGAAATGATGGCTTTGCATCAACATGGAAGGACCTAGAGATTATCATACTAAGTGAAGTCAGAGAAAGACAAATATCATATGATATCGTGTACCAGTGGAATCTAAAAAATTACACAAATGAAAACTTATCTACAAGACAGAAACAGACTCACAGACATAGAAAACAAATATGGTTATTAAAGGGAAAAGGTGGGAGGGGAGACATAAACTGGGAGTCTGGGGTTAACATACACACACAACTATATATAAAATAGGATCAACAAAGACCTACTGTATAGCACAGGGAACTCTACTCAGTGCTCTGTAATAACCTATATGGTAAAAGAATCAGAAAAAACACAGAGGTACGTATATGTATAACTGAACTGGGACTTCCCTGGTGGCTTAGTGGTAAAGAATTCACCTGCAATGCAGGGGACATAGGTTCGATTCCTGGGTTGGGAAGATCCCCTGCAGAAGGGAATGGTTACCCACACCAGCATTCTTGCTGGGAAATCCCATAGACAGAAGAGAGTGGCATGCTATAATCCATGGGGTGGTGAAATAGTTGGATACAACTTAGCAACTAAACAACATAAGTGAATCACTTTGCGATACACCTGAAACACAACACTATAAAATCAACCATACTCCAATACAAAATAAAAATTAAACAAAAAAATTTGTAAGTTTCATGAGAGAAGAGATTGTGCCTGTCTTATTAACCACTATTCACTCCTAGAACAGTGTCTGCCACACAATAGGAATGTATTAAATATGAGACAAATGAATAAAAGGACCAGAAAGTTCCACCCTGGGAATTACATGCCTCTGACCTCCCTGAGACTCATCTCGCCTTTACGAAACAACTTTAACGTTGGTTTTCGGTATAAGAGAAAATACTTCTGTATGGTTATTAAGCCTGAACACTTGTAAATAATGTTGCCCCAGCCATGGAAGTAAACACTTGCTAGCCCTCCATCAGGCAGGCAAAAATACGCTTTGAGTGTGAGTGAATAACACTGATTATATAGTTCACCAAGGAAGTCAGCTCAGCGTAGCACCAATTTTCACTGCATCAAGGTCAAACTGGGCGCTTAGAACTAACGTCTGTCCTCTCAGCCACCATGATGTTCTTCAGGCGCATATATCCCAGGTCGTATCTTCAGAATATCCCACTCATCCTTCTGCCATCTCAGCAGAATTATCCTGGAAATACTCTAAAGCAATGGATTACACAAAATGACCTTCCATGAGTCCAATTTCAGCCACCTACAAATGCAGATGGATCCTAATCCATAGCAGGAATTCAAGTGAAGAATCAGCCCCTTTATTACTTAAGGTCCTTGCTATGTGGGTATATTTTGAGTAGATTTTTCAAAATAACATATAATTATTGATATAAATATGCATATGTTTTTTATGCATGGGCAGATGTAGCTATATTTATATGCATGTATTTGTAAATACATGTTTTAAAGTATCATGTGTTCATTGCAGCATCTACTTCATTACCCCCATCCCCAAATTTCCCATCAAGAGAGCCAAGGGAATTGGGAATCAGCATCCACAAGATGTGACACCACCAAATGGAGCTAGAAGAGGCAGCAGCAGTTACAGCAAAGGAGGACCCGAGTCCCTGGTTATGTCGATCACTGTGACATGCTCCCAGCTCCATCCATGTGATGGATGGGTCTGTAATTTGTTGTTGCTGCTATTCTGGCACACATTTGCAGAAACAAACTCATTCACGGTTCCCCTGCTGAAAGCTCAACCATCCGAGTGCCACAGGAAACAGACTTTGGCATTTTAGCTGCTCACAGACTGGGTCATCCATAAAAGTTTAATTTTCTAAAAATATTCAGTGAGGTGCTTTTCCTGAATGAGATGGTTTCTGGCTCATGAACGTATTTATTCAAGTAAATAGGAGGAAGATCGGTAAGTCAGGAATCTAATCAGCTATCATGCAGTCCATCTGGTTTAATTAGCGAGTCCAGCAGCTCGCAGGCACCTTTTTAGTAAAAGGCTTCAGAACCACCTCCCTTAAAGGCAGAGGTGCTTCTGAATGTGGTTTCAAATGCTTGCCTTGTTCCCTGCCTCACATAGCCCCTTATCAAATTCCCATCACCGAACAACTTGAGACACATCACAGCATGCTTCTAAAGGGCATGCCAATGAAAGTAAATGTGGCCTACGGGAACCCCATGAACCATCACGGCTGGTCCCTCCATTTATTTGATCAGCATCAATTAATTAAGCATGCATTGGACCCTACTCTATGCCAGGGACTGTCTGAATGAGGCTTTGACCAGCTCTGGTGGGGGTGACAAGTGTGTCAACAGATGATTTCTAATTGCACACTAGAATAGTGAGGTAGCCCCAGGCATGGAACCTGATGAAGGTCTGACCTGACTCCGGACAGATAACTGGCAGCAAGTATGCACAGGAGAGTGAGGAAGATTCTTAACCAACAGTTCTTAAACTTAACCATGAACCAAATCCACTTGGAGAGCTTGTTCAGGTATAGATTGCTGGGCCCTACCCTTGGGTTTTTTAATTTAGGATGTCTGGAGTGGGGCCAAAGAGTCTGTGTTTCTAACAAGCTTCCCACTGACTCTAATTCTGTCAGTTCAGGAACTGTACTTTGGGAAAGGCCAGCAGTTCTCAGCCTGGGTTCACAGTGGAACCACCAGGAATTTCAACAACTACTGAACGCTTGGGTCTCCTCCCTAGAGAGTGTCCTAATCAGTTTGGTATCCAAATTGGACATCAGGGATTTTGAGCATTTGTATTTTAAGAATTTCAAACTTACAGAAAAGTTACAATTACAGTACAAATAGCTTTTTTTACTGAACAATTTGGAAGGAATTGTTGATTTGGTGTCCCATCTTCCCTTCTTTAGAGTGTGTATTTTCTTCCAAACAAGAACACTCTCCTACATACTTACAAATCAATATCCAAAAAACCCCCCAAAAAACACATGGATATATTATGATCATTCAAGCTTTGCCAAATGTTCAAAATAAATGTTTTAATATTTATTTATTTGGCTGCCCCAGGGCCTTAGTGGAAGCATGAGGGATCTTTTGTTGCAGGGCACTTACTATGTAGCTGTGGCTTCCAGGCTCGCTAGTTGTGGCATACCAGCTCCAGATCAGGAATTGAGCCAGTGCTCCCTGCACTGCAAGGGGAATTCTTAACCACTGGAACATCAGGAAAGTTCCCCACTCCCCAAATTTTTAATTGCAAAAGAATCTGGTTCAGATTACATATCCCTTCATCATCCTTTCCAACAGTGAGATCCTAGGACTTCCCTGGCTGTCTAGTGGTTAAGACTCTGTGCTTCCAATGCAGGTTTGATCCTTGGTTGAGGAACTAGGATCCTGCACACTGTGCAGCATGGCCAAAATAAATAAGTAAAATAGATAGAAGTCTCATTAAAACAATAAAAAAAATCCAATGATGTCCTATCCCTCTGTGTACATGAGGCTGTAAGCCCATACATCATGGAAGTGCTGCCTTGCAGTTAAGAGCACAGACTTTAGGCAAAGGGATTTGAGTTCGTGCTCTGACACTTCTTAATGATGCAACCTTGAGCTCATTACTTACTATGGACTGAATGGTCCCCACACTGACCCCAAATTCTTATGTTGAAGCCTTCACCTGCAGGGTAGCTGTATTTAGACATGGCACCTCCAAGGAAGTAAAGTTAAATGCAGTTCCAAGGGTGGGACCCTGACCCTAGGAGACAGTATCCTTACAGGAAGAGATACCAGACCTTGCTGTCTCCCACCTACCCACCCCCAACCCTGCTCCTGCACAAAAAGAAGGCCACGTGAGCATTCAGCAAGATGACTGCCATCTGTGAGCCACAGAAGCCTCAGAATGAAATCTACCCTGATGGCACCTTGATCTTGGATGTTAAGCCTCCCGAAATGTGAGAAATAAATTCCTGTTAAGTCACCCATTCTATGGTGTTTTGTTTTGGTAGCCCCAGCAAACTTATCTGACCTAAGTCTGTTTCCCACCTTTAAAAAAAAAAAAAAAGATACTAATGGTCCTACCTCCTGGAGGTCTGATGAGGTTTAAATAAGAAGAAAACATCAAGTACTTAGCACAGTACTGCCTTTGAGTTATTTCTATTCCTTGACTCATCCTCAGCCACACCTGGCAAATTCCCACGCCCCTGCCTTTGTCTACAATCAGGTCAGTCCCGCACACACTGTCTGAGCACAGTGCACCAGCACTGTTCTAGGCGCAGTGATACAGAACACAACAAAGCACTGCCTCAGGTCCAAATCCAAGAGCGAAACGCTGCCCATGGCTGCCCTAGGTCAGGAGTCATTTCAGATTCCATCTGTACTAAAGGGTCTGATTCACTATGGTTTGAAACCTGTCTCAAGGCTTTGGCCTAATGAGAAAGACAGTAAATCATATGATGAGACAATCTTCCACACACTCCCTCGGTTTTCTTATATTCATATGGTTACAAAGTCCTCCCCCAGCTTACTAGTAACTAGTTCAAGGCCTGCAAACTAATAGAGGTCTTTTTTTTTTTTTCCTTGCCTGTTAAAGAGAATTTTATTCCCCCTGTGTGTTGGTCTGAGATACTAGATAATGACACTGTAAAGTGGGCGAACTTTAAACCAACTATCAAAAGTAGAAATGCCTTGCTGTGCTCCGCTGACATTCAGATGGGAGGACAGAAAAAGTCCTGAGCCGCAAGCAACCAGGGCTTACGGCAAGTGACTCATGTTAGAAAAACCATGGTTACAACTTTATACCTCCTCTGGGGGTATAAACAAAGAAGTAACTTTCCTTTTTTTTTTTTTTTTTTTAGTTGAACTAAGTTAAGATGAAGGAGTCAAAATAAAGTTTGATGAGATAAAAGTCTTTAGAGTGCAAAATTTTGCCCGAAGTTCATATTTAAGCATTAGAAGGAAGTCACGCATTAGACTTTCTAGTTTTGGCTCAGGTTATTTTCACGCAAGGCTTCTCTTCCGATCTCTAATAACTCCATGTATATCTCTCTTACCATTGATTCCCGATTTCCTCCAGGATTGAGAGACTTTTGAGTATAAGCCCTATTTAGTTCTGTCCTTACGAAAGGGATCCCTGTTGGTGCCCCCAGGGACCCAGCACAAAGCAGGTCTGCGCTTCCCTCTCCCAACTTTGCAAGCCCCTAACTTCAGTGGGAGGCTGGACACATTGCCAGGGGCAGCAGACATCCACCATTCAGCCTGGGGTTGGGACACGCTGGGCTTTCCGCTTTCTGCTGGAAATCCCCACTCTCAATGCTTTTTCTCAGTATCTTTATGATTCTTTTCCCTGTTCCATTGCAATTCTTCAATTTTCTCCCCTCTTTTATCATTCTTGACCTCAGAACTAGCTTTTCTATTTATAGCCAGCAAGCTCCCTCTTCTTCCTTCTTTAAAGCATTTCTGCAAACCTCTGAAACCTCTTCCACAAATATGAACGGTGGATTAAAGACCCTGAAGAGTCTTTCACCAAGGAGTCACATTCTCCTTTCTTGCAGCCTTAGGTAAGAATTTTCAGGAGAGACCTGTATGCTATTTCAGTTCATAGACAGGACTTGCTCACATTGGGCCAGCAAGGAGGCTTGGAGCTCTTAGCATTGCCTCTCCCACCACTGGGCAGCCTGTGCCAGGGCAGTGGTTTACAAACTGGGTTCTCTGGAACCTGAAACCTCCCTGATGGTACCCTCTAGGCCAAGAATGAGAAGTGGAAGGGCAGGAGAGAAGAGTGGATGGGGATCATGCCACCTATTCATGCTTCAAACACAGATGCTCTGCTTTTATCTGCCTCAAAAATTGGGTGTTTTTTTTTTTTTTTTTAAGATTCCATTGGAAATAAAAATAGTTTCACTGCTAAAATATTTTGCAAGCCACTGGAAGAGTGGGAAAGCATATAGCCAGATAGACTGGTTGAATGGTGACACATCTTTCCTTTAAAAGTAGATGGAATTTACGTGTTGGAAACAGCCAAAGATCACTTGGAGTCAAAACTGGTGAAAAGATATGTGAGCACAAGGAATAAAAAAGCAGAGGGTGGCCATGATATGAAAATACAGTATATGTGGGCAGCGCACGAAGTATCCCTCTAGGAGAAAGAATCCTAACCAAACATGTGTGACATTGTTGGAACAAGTACGTAAATTGACCCAATAAGGTAATAGTGTTGTTTAGAATGCATTCACTTACATAAAATTTCCTATTGGTCATGAGTATGGCTGTGTGTGTGTGTATTTAGTCTCACTGCTTTAAAATCACAGTTCAGAATTTCTCTAGATAGTCTTTGGGGAAAGGAGGCCAGAGTGTTTAGTCTGGGTTCAAATGCTGCTCTGAAAGTTATGAGTTGTATGACTCCAGAAAAATCATTTAACCTCTCTCAACCCAGTTTCCTCATCTGTAAAGCAAAAATAATATCACTTAATTCACGAGGGTTTTTTGTGGAGGTGTAAATGTGGTAAAACACGTTACCGCCTCAGCAGCCTAGGGCCAGGCACAAGGTAAATTCTCTTAATATTTGTTGTTCTTGCCCTTATTGTTATTATGATCATGATCATTATCCTCTGACCTGAGGACTCTCTACCATATCTAACCAGCTTTCTCAAGAATCCTCATCTTTCTTCAGATAATAGATGAGGCCCTGTTTTCAAAGATTAAAAAGAATTAAAAATGGAGGCAGCTTTGCTAAAATCATCACATGACTCATAGGAAATCTGGGATTAGAACTCAAAAGTAGAGGCAGTTTGAGCAGCTGGGCAAGGGGAGGACATAAATTAAAGCCCTACCCACCTCGTCTCAGTGGGTGGAGATGTGAGCCATCAGAAAGGTTCTGGAAAGGAATGTGGAAGATGACAAAACATGAGAGAATTCTAGAATCACAGGTTTACAGAATGTCAAAGGGAGATCTGTGAGAGCCCTCCCTCCAGTCCATACAACAGTATGGCCCAGAGAGTTTAAGTTACTTGCCTAAGGTGACACAGCTCATTGGTAGAAGAGCAGGATAAAAGCTCCTACCTCCAGTTTCAGGGGCCACTGACTTTTCCTGGCCACCTGCCCAGTTTTACTCAGAGTGGTGTCTCTGTGAACTGCCACTGCCTATAAGGGACGAGTGGCAGAGGGTGAGCAGCCTTAGCCTGCTGCTCTGAAAATGCTCTGATTTTTCAAGTGTGCAGCCTCAAAGCACAGCCTGCAGTTCTTCTGTCTCACCTTCTACTAAAAAATGTTCACTCTGAAACTTGTAACAGCAGTGACCTCTGACAGGCTGGCACGTCCCAGCTGTTAACATTCTTCTGCTTACAACAGAAGTTGCCCTTAAGACCCTTGTAGCCAGGCCTGGAGAGGGGGTGACTCTGTCAGGGCCAGGCCTCAGGAAGAACAGAGAGCAAAGTCACCTTGGCTCTGGGACTGGGAACCACTGGCCACTCAGTCCAGCTTCCTGCCTCCTCTCCATCCTGTACCTGTGCCTTACAGATATGAGATCCTGACTCTGGCCAATCCAGAGAGAGACCCTTTTGTGTGGAATTGATCTTAGCAATCAGCAACCAGAGCCATTGTACAGGGGACTTGCTCCACCCATCCCTACCTGTAGGACCCTGCATTTCACACTTCTTTTCATTGATTTTCTTTAGCTAACAGGCTGCTCCTTGAGTCACAGGACTAAGTGACCCAGATGAAGAGCCCTTTGGAGAAAGAGTGTGGACAGCCTGGAAGGATGATGCCCATGGCCTGATCCCCCATGGAAGGAGCATCAAGTCCCCATGACTCACCTCGGAAACCTCTAATGAGCTTGAGTTTCATATCCTTTCAGGCTATTAGGGGACTACGGTGAGAAGTGTGCCAACAGGATCCATACCTGAAAACCCCAGAGCAGCTTTCTCACCAGCTCCCCTTTGCCAGCTCATGTGGATCAACCTGCTTCACCCCTCAAGTTCCTTGTCTATAAACTAAGGCAAATGTCTGCCTTATCCATCTTTCACCACCCCCTCCCCATTTGTAGGTTGCGCTGGGTTTTTGTTGTGGTGCTTGGGATCTTAGTCCCCTGACCAGGGACTGAACCTGTGTCTCCTGCACTGGAAGGCGGGTTCTTAACCACTGGACTACCGGACAAGTCTCAAACCTCTCCCCTTTACACAGCCACCAGGAGCCTGGGGACAGAAGGCTATGTCTTACTAAGGGAAGCGTTACTGCCCCCCTGGGTAGCAGGGAAGTTATTCACTCTGTGCTTTACCTTTGTGGTTTCTGAGTTATCAAGACCCTTGAGAGTCAAAATATGTGAGAAACACAGCCTTCTAAAGACCTCATTTGGAGAAGGAAATGGCAATCCACTCCAGTATTCTTGCCTACAGAATCCTGTGGACAGAGGAGCCTGGTGGGCTGCTGTCTATAAGGTCGCACAGAGTCAGACACGACTGAAGCGACTTAGCATGCATGCATGCAAAGACCTCATTTACTCCACATGCACTGAGCCTGGTCTCTGTCCCAGGTTCTGCGCAAGGACACAGGTGGGAAGAAATCACAAACCAGGCCTCCAAGGAGCCTTGGATAAACAGCAGCATTACGTGACTTAAATGGAATGTCTCATTATATGGACAACCTCTCCTCTTAGACCAGGGCTGAGGGGACCAAGGCACCAGGAACATTTTCCTGGAGGAAGGGAATCTTGAAGGTAATTTGAGATTTGCCAGGATTCAGCCTGTGGATAAGGGGAGGTGGCTCCCCTCGGCATTAGGAAGAGGACAGGAAAGATCGACCTGTCCAGGCCAGGTGTGGGTGGTGGTGTGAGGCTGGGCTGGCTGAATGGGTATTGGGCCTGGAGAGTGGAGGTCAGAGAGGTGGGCCAGGGCCTGCAGACAGCCCTGAATCCGCCTGTGGCAGGGAGTGTGGGGAGGGGGAGACCAGTGGGATTTCAACAAGGGGAGTGTCACTCTGTGGGGAGAGGAGAGGGAGGAAGGCGACAGGGCAGGGTGAGTATACATATTGCCTATGGGCCCCTTGGAAGCTGCTACCCTGATCTGGGCAAGGAGCAATGAGGCCTTGACAATGCAACTGATCACAGCACAGAGTAGTGAAGACAGGCGAACATTAAGTCAGGTCAGGAAAGAGGAAATGAGCAAGCCAAGCAGTGGATTCCTGTTCCTACATCACCTGGCCTGTCAAGTCTCTTCCCAGGCTGTTTTGCCATGGTCACAGCATCTTCCTGGGCTTGTCAATAAACCATTTTTTTTATAGTTTATTTATTTATTTAGCTGTACCAGATCTTAGTTGTGGCATGTGGGATCTAGTTCCCTGACCAGGGATCGAACTTGGGTCCCCTGCGTTGGGAGCACAGAGTCTTAGCCACCGGACTACCAGGAAGTCCCTTTCAACAAATTCTTACAGAACTTCCCAAAGGAGCCCATTTCCAGTTTGCCGTACTCAAACGACAATTAAGAAAAGCTGGTCCCACAACTTACTATGAAAACCACTGAGACAAACATGTGGGACCACATTCTGGATCCGAGGAGTGTATGGAACATGGGTTACCTGTGATGAAACACCTCTGCAGCCCGCCTAAGCTGGTTTCTGGGGCAAACTTACTCTCATTTAGGAAGCAGGGAGGAGAATGCCTATGTCTAAAAACTCAGAGGATTAAAAAAGGGAATGGTTGTAAATAACAAAGAAGGTGCCAGGCAGGGTGCCAAATATGTGGCCTCCAACATAGTTCCCTGATGGTTACATGGCTGGCATGTGTACCCTAATTCACAGTTGCTGCCACCACTGATAAACTAACACACAAACCTATTTCACCTCCCACTTTCAGTCAACAGCTGGGGCCTACAGTCTGAGAGGTTTTCTGGGGTGGGGCCTTTTCAGAGGCCTTTGACTCCCACAATGCCTGCCTGCCCCTTCTCCACCCCTGAGCAGGGGTTAGCTGGGGTGATGGGATCAGTTGGAAGGATTCATGTAATCCCTTCCTTCTTTAAGGTACCTTCTGATCACTGAGCAATTAATCCACCACCCAGCCCAGGGAGGCCAGAGCGGATTGCCATTCTACTAATGAGGTTGCTGAGCTGTGGCTCTAAGCTGGGATGGGCCAGGTGGGGAGGAGGGTGGGGGATGGGCAGGGAGCTTAGCATCCTCAGCTACCTGACTCCCAGGACAGCAAAATCCCCTTAAGGACTCAATGCCTTGGACCCTCTGGATCTTCACCCAACACTTCTGCAAATTCTTCTTTTAAGAATCCAACTCTCACCCCAGTAAAATGGAAGCTGAAAAGATAGAGATCAATTCCTACTCCAGTAGAAGGGCTATCAAAAGGAAAAATCTTGACCATTTCTGAGCCTCAGATTCCTCATTTATAAAATGAGGGAGTCAGATGAAATAATCCCAGAGTCTCCAGACAAATGCAGATCAGCATAGAGTTAAATGAAGACAGATTTTTCATACCCAACCATTCTGCTTGTGTCTGAGCAGCCCAGGCCAACATCTACAGGCACAGTTCAAATTTGCCAATTTGATCTGCCCACATGGATGCTCGCACATATGACAGCTGATGATGGAGAGAGAAACGTTAGCAAAGTAGCCCAGGCAAAGCCCAAAGACCCCTTTAGATGCTGAACAGGAAAAGAGGTGATCATCTTAGGAGGAGACTCTCAACAGGCACATTGCAGCCCTTAGAAGACCCCCACTTTTCCCGCATCCATGAAATCCTGGCTCCAGTAAGGTGGGATTACAAGGGGCTCCATGGAAGCCAGTAATTCTTGCTGCTGGGGAGAGGAAGCCACACAGGTCAGCACCACCACCTGTTGCAGAAGCAGCAACAGCAGCACGGTTATTACCTTGGAAGCAATCTTCCCTTCCACTCTTAAGTATTTTTTGAGTATCCAGCCTATGCCTGCAAGTAAATGTCACCTCTGCTTAGAGAACTATATATCCAGCTTGCCCAGGACAGTGTGGTCTACACCTGTTCTATAAGCATCCCTTATGGACAATAACTAGGGTGACTACAGGCTCCACTGAGTTGTTTTCAAAGTTTGTTAGAGGGAAGGAAAAGGGGGTATAGAACCATTGATGATTAAACTCGAAGACTATTTTCCAAAATCAGAAAGACTGTAAGTTTTTGCCCATAGACGTTATTATATATTTAGTTCAAGGAATAGATGGGGAAGGGATATTAAATACAATTTAGTATTATAAGATTATAAGCAAGAATGGTATTCCATAGCCTTTTCTAAAAACAAATGTCAGTTTCCAGCATAACAAGTATTATAAGATTATAAGCAAGAATGGTATTCCATAGCCTTTTCTAAAAACAAATGTCAGTTTCCAGCATAACACAAAGTATTGTGTTAAAACCAAATGTTTATTCATACTCATTTAAAATATTTTCCAATGAAAAGAAAGGTTTTCCTGTTTTTTAATGAGAAAATCTAGCTTTAAACAATTGAACATCTGGAGTATAATACTAAAAAACAGAGGTTGAAAACAGTTCTAAAAAGATTTATGTGTTAAAAAAGAACAAGTAATGATAATAATAGCAATTCATTGATATTACTGATAGTATTACTAATTATTTTAATTATTTTTAAGAATTTGAGTTATCATCATCCTCATTTTTATAATTACTACTAACAATTATCTACTTACAAGTCTTACTGGAGAAATATGTACTGTGTAAGGTTTGTCCACAAAGTAATTTACACAGTGCAGAATGTAACACATGCAAAAATAATAAGATATTGCATGTAATAACCAGTGCTACTCATACAAAGTATAGTTCATGGTTCAGAGCTGATCTATAAGCTTGTTGCTACCAGTTCGAGACAAGATAAATATAGAACTTGGGAGGATTGTTTAGAAACTTACAACATTTTGAGAATGTGATAGATCCCTTCAAAAATGAAAAGTGTTAAGGAATTTGGTAATAATAAATCTAGGTTTTTATATTTTACATGTCTTTTATTTCATTTTTCTGGTAATTCATTTTTACCTTTTATTAATTCAGAATTTACCAATTCTGGTAATTGAGTCATAAATGCAGGAGATAATTTTAATAAGGGCCCAAAATGTAAACCAAAATTTTGTTAAGTAAAATTCCTATGTCTACACTTATTCCTAGACAGAGATGGCTGAGCTCAAAGAGTCAGAGAAGGATTTTAAAACCTCAGACGCAAGAGGTTGTCACTGGGGAGAAAACTGAGGCCAAATTGTACGTGAGTGTATAAAGCCACATTTATAAATAGTTCAGGGCCCAACAGAAGTGTTTTAGGTAGCAACTGGGGAGTTAAAAAAAAAAAAAAAAAGTAATGCTCTGTGATACATTAGAGGAAGGTAGGAACAAATCCTTCACTATAGAAAGCTTAAGAAATACTAATTTAGACAATCTATATTACGTGGTTTGGGAAATGAAAGGTTTGGGTGATATCTGCTATACAGTACCTAACACTATATAGCAAATGCATATAGCAAATGTACCATATAGTACATAGTATATGTAACAGTACATTGGAGGAACAGAGTGGACCAATTATGTTCGTGTTGGAGGAACATGGTGGTTTGAGCAGGATTTATGGAGCAAGCAGCACTTTAAATTGCAACAAATTATAGGTGAAGAATAGGAGAAAATCCCAGGATTGAGCTGCCTAAAATTGGGAAATAAAAGGCCTATAAGTTCTCCTAAGGTTTTGCATCTCTCTTTTCTTAATATAGGCACCCCTTTCCATTATGATGACTAAGATCAGGAAGTGGATTAAAATCTTTTCATTTCCTCCTTGGCTTTGAAGTTCCTTAAAGAAGGGATTTAGAATATAAACAGTGTGATTGGTAGAATCTAAGAGTGAAGGAGAAAACGTAAATTAAATGTCTTCTCATTTTCAAAATTAAATAGAAGAGCTTGCTCCTGCCTAAAAGAAAGAAAAACTAAATTAAAATGTTTGGCACTAAAAGTAATCAGAATATTTGATCAAATTAAGAAAAACTAAACCCATCTTAAACTTCAGTACCTTTATTTTCAAAAGGCATACTTTTATTTGAAAACATATAAAGACAGTGTTTGGGCTCATGTATGAAAAATTAATCTTGTGCTAAAAGGTAGACAAGGGGCTCAGCCTGATATGCTTTCTTAAATCAAGGAGTTATTCAAAATCAAGAATTTACATAAAGCTAAATTAAAACCTCTATAGCACATGAAGCCTATGGGAACAGGACTGTACCATGGCTAAGCCAAATCAAGTCACTTAAACCTAGAGATGAAGAGTTCCAGTCCATGAGAAGCTAAGACTTCCCGGGGGGCCCAGTGTAAGACAGATGTAGGCAGGACTAGGACACAGGACCCTGGATTGGGACTTAAATGCCCTGAGATCACCAAATTTCTAACCCGTGACACTTCCTTGTGTAGGCTTCTCTCACTGAAACTAGACATTGCAAATCATCCGTTTCCAGCTACTTGCCTTCTCACATTCCTGAACAATTTAAGGTCTTCTCATCAACTACAAGAAGCAGGCAATTGTCAATGGGTAATGGAACTTCAGACTTGGGATCACCAGGTGGCAATACAAGGCTGTTAGGGGGAGGGTGAAGTCTTCTTCTCAGGTTCACTTTGCCCAGCAATACATAAGTCCTGAATCTTCAAAAGGCTCTGAAAGTGCTTAGATCATAAAGTCCATCACACATTGTGATTATTATTGATGTACATTTGTCTCTAAACACAGGAGAGCTTTTTCCAAGCTATTGGCACAGGGTCTGGTTGAGGCATAAGCCCACACCAATTTCCACTTTTTTCCCTGAAATATTGGCTCTGTCTCCATTTAGGGGACATAGAGAAGTACCTAAAGTTGTTGGGACTTTCATTTAGCACAATCCTCAGATTGGGGGATTGAAGCACTTTGGATCAGGTTACTTCTGATGTTTAGAAAGGTCAAATGCTTCTCTAGCAGAAGTTAAACAAGGCTCTTTATGGAAAGACTATAATCACATGAAACGGATGGGAAGATGCTGGCAACATGCTGTGGTCAGCTGGGGAGATTGGTGCTCAGAACACATTATAAGACTGAAGACTTGGGGCTGCAAGGCCTCATTCTTTCCTCCCACTCCACATGGATTTTATCTTTACTGTTGGATGATGTCATTCTCCTCTCCAGGCCTTTATCCTGGCTGTTCCTCCTTGCCTGAGGATGGTCTTTCCCATCATGGTCACCCAAAATACACTTGCAATCTATACAAGTGTGTTCATTCTTCCAGGTTCAACTCATGTTCTACCTCTTCGACAAAGGTTTCTTTCTAAAACACTACTGGGTGGTAAGAAAACCATGGGCTTTGAGGCTGGCCAGGTCAGAAGCGGGCAAATTACTTGAGTGATAGACTCATAACTATAAAATTCTGGATCATTGTGAGATGCAAGGATTTGAGGTGCAAAATATGGTGTTTATTATAACTTATTATTACAGCCATCTATTTGGCTGATGGTCTTTTCTCATGAATACCCAAACACAACAATCAGAGCCACATCCTTCACACTTATACAATGGTGCAATAGTTAAGCAGTTTTGGCCTTAGCTCCCTAAGAATCCTTGAGGGCCATGACAGCATCGAAGCAGAGAGTCCATTATACTGAGTATCCACTTAACGGGATGCTTGCTTTTGATAGGTACTGAACTGTTTTCACCTTGCTTACTTAACTCATATGCAAAATACATCATGTGAAACGCTGGACTGGATGAAGCACAAGCTGGAATCAAGATTGCCAGGAGAAATATCAATAACTTCAGGTATGTAGATGACACTACCCTTATGGCAGAAAACAAAGAAGAATTAAAGAGCCTCTTGATGAAAATTAAAGAGGAGAGTGAAAAAGTTGGCTTAAAACTCAACATTCAGAAAACTAAGATCATGGCATCCAATCCCATCACTTCATGGCAAATAGATGGGGGGGAAATGGAAACAGTGAGAGACTTTTATTTTGGGGGGCTCCAAAATCACTGCAGATGATGACTGCAGCCATGAAATTAAAAGATGCTTGCTCCTTGGAAGAAAAGTTATAACCAACCTAGACAGCATATTAAAAAGCAGAGACATTACTTTGGCAACAAGGTCCATCTAGTCAAAGCTATGGTTTTTTCAGTAGTCATGTATGGATGTGATAGTTGGACTGTAAAGAAAGCTGAGTGCTGAAGAATTGATGCTTTTGAACTGTGGTGTTGGAGAAGACTCTTGAGAGTCCCTTGGACTACAAGGAGATCCAACCAGTCCATCCTAAAGGAAATCAGTCCTAAATATTCACTGGAAGGACTGATGCTGAAGCTCCAATACTTTACTACCTGATGAGAAGAACCGACTCATTGGAAAAAACCCTGATGCTGGGAAAGATTGAAGGCGAAGGAGAAGGGCACGACAGAGGATGAGATGGTTGGATGGCATCACCAACTCAATAGACATGAGTCTGAGGAAGCTCTGGGAGTTGGTGATGGACAGGGAAGCCTAGAGTGCTACAGTCCATGGGGTCACAAAGAGTCAGACATGACTAACTGAACTGAACTGAACTGGACTGCTTTCATTTAATTCTCCACATAGTCCTGGAAAGAAGAGATTTTTACCCCTTGTTTACAGATGAGGAAACTGAGGCCCAGAGTCACTGATTACCTCCTGGAGGTCATGCAGCTAGTAGTGAGCCTCTCTGGCCTTGAGCTCAAGTCCTCTTTAATCATGGCAAGTGTTTTCCAGAAAGTAGATGCTCAAGTACAAATTCTGAATGACTGATTAGCTGGACTGCATTCATTCCCCTGGCCCAGTTGCATTCTTCTTTTCATGGCATCTTTACTTGCTGTCTTCCTTGTTGTTGAGAAGTACATACCCACTTCAGCTCTATTTTCACTCCTGCCACTGCATGGAACATCAGCATAATGCTGTACAATGCTAAAGACTGAGGCAGTTAGCAAACCACATTTCATGGGGCAACTAACTGAGAAGAGCAAGATCAAGGTTGCAGGCAGAACCCCTAAGCAGGTCTGGTGGAGTCAAAACAGTGCTTAGGAGAGAGCAGATACTGATGGCAAATGATAGATCACCTATTTCTAGAATCAGATGGAAATATTAATTTCCCTTGGGGTGGAAAAACCAGAAGCAAACATACCTGCCATCAGTCACAGCATGTTAATGGCAGGGGAGTTACATTTGATGCTTCTGGAAACGGACCCATAACCTCATGGGTCAAAAGGCAATTACCTTCATTCGGCTCAGGAAATGCCTATTTTTCGATAAGTAAGTGTACTGTTTGGGGATTTTTGTTGTTCTGTTGTTCTGCCTCTGTTGGAAAGAATATATAAAAGTCATAGCCAAAGGCTGAACACTTGCCTCGCTGACAAACAGCCTATCGACCATGGAAAATCCTGTTGCTAAACTATTAGAACTATGACTCTCTGCTTCTTTGGCAAATGCCTGCCTGAGATGAAGTGTTCCGCACCGCAGCTGTCTGCATCCTGCCCCATCTCTCTATGGGGTGGTGCTTAAAGGCCACGTGAAGCACTTTAGACAAGGCATACGATGTGTTTCAATAGACACAACATGGTAAAGGGCTGGCCTCTACTGACCCACTCCAGGCGCACAGAAACTAGGATTCACACCCCTCCCTCCTCATTTCCACTCACTCTCAGCTGAAAATACTATCATCTCACTCTCCTTTTCCACCAAAGAATGAATCCTCATCCAGAAAGAGGGAGGGATGGACAACAGAGGCAGAATAAAGAACAGGGTATTTTTTGAGTGCTTATGTACACGTCACCCTACTTAAATTCTAATAGCCTTCAGAGTGAGAGGTATCCTTATGGCGTTATTTTTAGAGGTGCAATCCACACAGCATACAATGAAACACTTTACAGTGTGCAATTCAGTGGCATTTAGTATACTCACAATGTTGGGCAACCATCCCTCTCTCTAGTTTTAAAACATTCTCATCACTCCTGAAAAATACCCCAAGCATCTTAGGCAATCATTGCCAGTCTTCTCTCTCCTCATCACTAATCTGCTTTCTATTTTTATGAACTGGTCTATCCTGGAAATTCATAAAAAACAAATCATATCATTTGTGAACTTATGGGTATGGCTTCTTTCTTTGGTGGAGTGTTTGTTTGAGGTTAATTCAAGTTGCAGGATGTAATTCATTCTTTTATGTTGCATAATTTTCCATTGTGTGTGTGTGTGTATAAAACATATGTGTGTGTGTGTACATGTATATTATCGGGGGCTTCTCAGGTGGCACAGTAGTAAAGAATCCAGCTGCCAATGCAAGAGCTGAGGGGGTGTGGGTTCGATCCCTGGGTCAGGAAGATCCTCTGGAGGAGGAAATGGCAACCCACTCCAGTACTCTTGCCTGAAAAATTCCACAGACAGAGGATCCCACTGGGCTACAGTCTATAAGGTCACAAAGGGTCAGACACAACTAAGCGAATGAGCATACATTATGATATTAATATATATATACATATTAAGTTGCACATTTGTTATCCATTTATCAGATGATAGATTGACATCTAGGTTGTTTCAACTTTTTGACTACTATAAATGATGCTGCCATAAACATTCACATATAATACTGCAGGAGGACATATGTTTTTGTTTATCTTGAGTGTAGATCTAGGAGTAGAACTGTTGCTGAAGCCACTATAAGATGGGCAGACTGAGTCTGAGAAAAAAGAGGTACCCTGCCCAAGGTCATTCAACTTGTTATTGGTGAAACCAGGACCGGGATCCAGGTCTACCTGGTCGTCAACTCTATAGTCCATCCACTAAAGCTAGGGTTTCTTGGGCTAAAAATTTACCAAAGGGTTGTTTTGTAGACTATGACTAACTTTTAACCTCAACTCCAAACACCTTGAGGTCATATGATTAATAACATGAATTTAAACACATGGAAGTAGTAGTTTCATTCAGTTCCTGCTGAGATCTGAGCTTTTTGTTTCCTAGGCAAGTCAATAGCAACATACTTTATCTTATTAGATCAAATATAAGTTTTATTTTAAAAAGCTACCATTATACCCTAATGTAGCCTTTATGTACTCAGAGGGCTTGATGAGATAATAAATAAAATCTTAATTTGACAATTAATAATATAAAAGTATTAGGATAGTTTGGCATTAGGAAGCCTTGCATGTGATTTTTATTTTTATTAGCCATTGTTTTAAGGTATAATTACACTTGTCTCACATTATGACTGGGCAGTAACTCAGTCATTAAGAGGTAGAAAATGAGTAAAATTTCTACTCTGGTGCTGTTTGCAGTAAATTGAGGAAACAATAAAAAACAAAATACAATGTAGAGTTGTATACAGTGTCCAGAAATAAAGTAACTCTTTCAAAGCCTATTACTCCTGGATAAGAAAAGGCTGATCAAACGGTAAATACATTTATCTGGACTATTTATGAGAAAAACTTGTGAGACAGTGAACTCTGGAAGATTTTGGGTTCTCTGAATGAAGCAAAAAACAGTTTAAAATATGTGTAATAATAACTGTTGTTTAGTCACTAAGTCACGTCCGGCTCTTTTGCAACCCTATGAACTGTAACCTGTCAGACTTCTCTGTCCATGAGATTTCCCAGGCAAGAATACTGAAGTGGGTTGCCATTTCTTTCTCCAGGGGATCTTCCTGACCTAGGGATTGAAACCGGGTCTCCTGCATTGCAGGTGAATTCTTTACCACTGAGTCACCAGGGAAGCTATGTGCAATACACCCACATATGCAATTACAAGGGTATACCCTCCGATGTGTGAACACACAGCTCCTGCGCCTGAACACCACCAAGAGCACAGGCAAGTTTCCTAGGCTTCCCACAAAGCAAAAACTTCTAACTTGAATCATTATTTTAACAGGCACCAGTTCAACACTTGAGAGTACCAAGCACTAGATGTTGTAAAGGAGTTAAAGTAAATGGAATCTCAAAATACAACACAGGCAGAAATCAGTTATAAACCTTATCTACCTAGCAAAAGTGAGGTTATCCAGGAGATGGTGAAGGACAGGGAAGCCTGGCATGCTGAAGTCCACAGGGTCACAAAAAGTCAGAAAGGACTGAGCAATTGAACAACAATAAAAAAGGGAGTTCAGTTCAGTTCAGTCGCTCAGTCGTGTCTGACTCTTTGCGACTCCATGGACTGCAGCACGCTAGGCCTCCCTGTCCATCACCAACTCCCGGAGTTCACTCAAACTCAAGTCCATTGAGTCAGTGATGCCATCCAACCATCTCATCCTCTGTCGTCCCCTTTTCTCCTGCCTTCAATCTTTCCCAGCATCAGGGTCTTTTCCAATGAGTCAGTTCTTCTCATCAGGTGGCCAAAATATTGGTTTCAGCTTCAGCATCAGTCCTTCCAATGAATATTCAGGACTCATTTCCTTTAGGATGGACTGGTTGGATCTCCTTGCAGTCCAAGGGTCTCTCAAGAGTCTTCTCCAATACCACAGTTCAAAAGCATCAATTCTTCAGCGCTTAACTTTCTTTTCAGTTCAACTCTCACATCCATACATGACTACTGAAAAAAACCATAGCTTTGACTAGACAGACCTTGTTGCCAAAGTAATGTCTCTGCTTTTTAATATACTGTCTAGGTTGGTCATAGCTTTTCTTCTAAGGACCAAGCGTCTTTTAATTTCATGGCTGCAGTCACCATCTGCAGTGATTTTGGAGACCCAAAAAATAAAGTCTGTCACTGTTTCTATTTTTCCCCCATCTATTTGCCATGAAGTGATGGGACTGGATGTCATGATCTTAGTTTTCTCAGTGTTGAGTTTTAAGCCAACTTTTTCACTTTCCTCTTTCACTTTCATCAAGAGGCTCTTTAGTTCTTCTTTGCTTTCTGCCATAAGGGTGGTGTCATCTGCATATCTGAGGTTATAGATATTTCTCCCAGCAATCATGATTCCAGCCTGCGGTTTACTCATGATGTACTCTGCATATAAGTTAAATAAGCAGGGTGACAATATACAGCCTTGACATACTCCTTTCCCGATTTGGAACCAATCTGTTGTTCCATGTCCAGTTCTGTGTCTTCAAATCCCATGTCATCCTTATCTATATATTAACTAAAACAACAAACGACTGTTTCTTTCAGATTAGGAAGAACAAATTTTATTCACTTTCATTTTTTCAGTAACTATTGGATGCTTACTGCAAAAATAAAACATTTAAAAACAAATGTAGACCCTGTGGAGAAGACATCAATAATACCTAGGAGAAAATAAATAACCATCTCATTCTTTTTCCTAGAAGCAAGTGGGAAGATAGCCAAACTTCCTGTATCAAGTTGACTTCTAGACAGACGAAAACCAAAGAGCAAAATATAACAACATTAAAGCAAGTAGGACTATTTGTTGAATGAATGAATAAATGAAGGAAAGAAACACTAGAGACAGAACCAAGAAGTAGGTAGAACTTATTTGGAAACTAGAGACTGGGTGAGGGGAGTCTCAATGTGGGTCGTCAGGGAAGTGATGGGCGTTGATTAGTGACAATAACAGAGGACATTTCAGGTCATTTTAGTCATGCAAAGATTAAATTGACAGGCAATATACATTAAAAAAATTGTAAAAGTTCTAAGAATTTTGTGTCCAATAATATTAAACCTAAGAGTTTTTCCCAATAAAAATGACTCAAAAGATGAAAAAAAAGATTAGAAGTATTAATAGTACTGGTTTAAAAATAGAAGTCCCAGTGTTATTTAAAATGATAAAAAGGTAGAAACAAACAAGAACTGAAATACATTAATAATAAATATTAAACATTTAATATTAATAAATTATTGATAAATTATTGTCTAACATTATAAAATTAGAGAATTATGATAAGTGAATAACTGCAATTAAGTCCTTGGAGAGGCAGATGTGAACCAGTGTTAAGTTAAAAAGACTGTATACCAATCTAACTATTATTAATATAATATATGCTTCTAAATATTTTACTACGAAGCACAAGAGTTTCATACAGGGAAGAAAAATGGATTCCTGCTAGAGGAAATGGCACTGAAAAGCCCATGGGTTTGGAATGATGGTGAAGAGAGTTTGAAAATGAGAC
Organism: Bos javanicus; assembly: GCF_032452875.1. Lineage (NCBI taxonomy): Eukaryota > Metazoa > Chordata > Mammalia > Artiodactyla > Bovidae > Bos > Bos javanicus. The sequence goes on along the minus strand of NC_083877.1, from coordinate 48,697,862 downwards.
TTGTCTTGGGACAGCATTCTAATCAAAGGAGGACTTAGGCCATACTCATTTCTGCTTAAGAACTGAGCTAGGGATGAAGTTAACCTAAACTTCGACAGAGATGCTAACTGCAGTCCTTAGGCCTTTTGTTGTGGGCAGGGCTATGAGCATCTCAGCTTCTAGGAAGATACCACAGTCCTTGTGGTTTGGGGACTTACCATTTCATGAACCTCCTCATGCAAGGAAATGCAGTAACTACTCGGCAGGGAGGTGGGGGTGGGTGAGGTGGAGAATAAACTAAATTCACAAACTGATTCCAAATGCCTGCAAGCAGAGGCACTACCACCAGAAGGTTTTCATTTGAAACCACTAATTCCAGAACAAACTGGTCAACAATTTGCAAGATGGCGCTGATTTCTTGCAAGATTTCTCTTCAGCTGAAAAATTTACTGTCTCATCCCCAAGCTCGGGGGCTTACACAGGCCAAACTTTGCAGATATAATTCTAAACTGGGGAAATAAACAGAATTTTCCAGAACAATCCAGATACTGAGTAGCTATCCTTTTGCAATATCCTCTTATAAAGTCACCCCTACTGTCCCTCTCCTGCCCAACAATCCAACTCAGTCGCTCAGGGTGAATAAACCATAATAGTAGATATGGATTCCCATGAATGTCCAGGAAAAAACACATTAGACATTCATGGAAAAGACTATATTTGCTCTGGCAGATTTAAAACCACTGTAACATTTTTGGCCCCAAGGGTGTTGGATGAGCCACGTCCCATGTGTTAGTAATTCATCTAAATGTTCCCACATAGTTCAGCATTTAAGTAAAATATTTGTTTCCATAAGAAAAATAAAAAGGGAAGGTGGTATTCACAGGTATGAAAGTGAAAGTGAAAGTGAAGTCGCTCAGTCCTGTCCGATTCTTTGCGATCCCGTGGACTGTAGCCCACCAGGCTCCTCTGTCCATGGGATTCTCCAGGCAAGAATACTGGAGTGGGTTACCCAATTAAAACACACACACACACACACACACAAAACTTTCAGTTTGAAATAATTTTAGATCTACAGAAGAATTGCAAAAATAGCTTAATTGTCTCTTGGTATCCATAGAGGATTCACTGCAGAAGCCCCTATGGATATGAAACTCCCCAGACCCTCAAGTCCTTTAAATAAAATGGAATAGCACAGGTGGCCATCTATATCCATAGGTTCCACATCCACAGACTCAGACTTGAGTCTATGGAGGTGGAACCCTTGGATAAGGAGGACCCACTGTACAGAGAAATCCCATAAACCCTTTATCCAGCTTACCCTAGTGTTAACCTCATGTATAACCATAGTACATTTCTCAAAAGAAATCAATATTAGTATATTACTATTAGCTAAGCTTCAGACTTCATTCACATTTTGCTAGTTTTTTCCATTAACATCTTTTTTTTTCTTCTTTCCAGAATCCCACATTGAATTTAGTCATCCATGCCTTTTTTTCTTTTTTTTTTTCCTCAATCATTGACAGTCGCTCAGTTGTTGTTTTTCATGACTTTGATACTTTTGATGAGTCTCTCAATTTGGGTGTGTCTGATGTTTTCTAATGATTAAATTGAGGTTATAAAGCTTGAAGAAAAATAGTTCAAGGGGCTAAGTGCCTTTCTAATCACAACTTAATCAGGGAACACATAATATTAACATGATTTACCAGTGGTAAGATTAACCTTGATCATTTGTTTGAGATGGGGTCTGTCAAATTTCTACACAACCTAACTTTACTTTCAGACAGAGTTGTCAGATTTAGCAAATAAAAACACAGGACATCAAATGGGACATACGTATACTAAAATTTTATTTATTTTTAGTTCAAATTTAACTGGGCATCTTAGATTTTATCTGGCATCCCCACATATTGTAAAGTAAAAAAAATAAATAAAGTGATTTTTGCATTAAAGAAAAAAAATCATAAATGTTTACTAAGCCCCTTACCTTGCCATAGAACTCTCCTTACTCTACTTTCTAGAGACATCCTTTGCCCCAAAGACTGCAGTATAGATAAGAATTCAATTGAATTCTTAAACCAGTAACCCTCAAAATCTAATATCCACTAGACTTCCTTAGCAGGTTGGGTCCTATCACCAGAGTTTCTGATTTAGGGAGTCTGGCAGGAAGCTCTAGAATTTGCATTTCTAACAAGTTCAAAGGAGATGTTGACCATCCAGGGATCATAGTTTAAGAAGCACTGGCACTGGCATGGAAGGGAATCTAGGTACCTGCATTTCCTTCATTTTCCAGAGGATTAAAGATCTCCATAACCTGTGCATTAAAAGTCTGCCACTACAACTCACATAGGGTGGGTCCTAACTGACACAACACACTTTCAACTTATGAATAACTCATATAAAAGAATAGGAACAGGAACTTCCCTGGTGGTCCGGTGGTTAAGACTCTGTGCTCCCAACGCAGGGGGCCTGTGTTTGATTCCTGGTCAGGGAACTAAGATGTTGCATGTTGTAACAACACAGCCTGAATTTTTAATTTTTTTTTTTAGAAAATATACTTAAAAATAAATTAAAAATTTAAGTTCTATTTTTTTCCCCAAGAATAGGAACAAAGATAGTTAGAAATCCTTTGTCCTCCAGTTAGAGAGCAGGATTCAGTCTAGATCTTGTTGGGTACTACAGTGGGATGACTCCTCTCTCCTGCAGCCTCTGTTGTTGAGAAGGTTCAAGTTCATTCCCATGAGCACCTAACCATCTGTTGCCAAACTTCATCTCACAATGAGAGCCCATGGCACCATGGAACTTGTCAGAGAACCATCCCCACAGGTTGTGGAGATGCAGGTAAACAGTTTCTGTTTAGAAATCAGAATGCCCTGTTTCACAGAAGGAAATACTAGAGATGGTAAGCAAGTCAAAAATCAGTCTGGAGTATAAGAAAGTTTACTTTGGGCTGGTTTGGGTACTTTGGATACTTAAAATACTGTTTCACTGTGCTTATAGAAGGCTCTCTTGGACTCAAAACATCCAAGTGCTTCAGCAGAAAACAAGTGGTCCATAGACTGAAGGTATCTCACCCACCAACACCCTCTTCATTAGTCACCAGAATATTCTGAAATGGAAGGAATGGGCACACTCGTCTACACAACTTACCTGTCTTTGGCATTGGATATCTAACAATGTAGATAGAAGTTGGTTACGTACGGTTTCTCATTGCTATGCTCAGCTGTTACTTGGATAAGTGGTAAGTTTTCTAACTTGAGAAAGCATACTACAGGTCTTTGAAAAATAGCTCATTTGTGCATTCTTCTAGCATCCCACCAGGCACTCCATACACAGAATCTCATTAATCTTCACCAAATTATTGTGAGGAAGGTATTAAGGATACCCTTTCAAAGACTGGCTAAGTAACTTACAAAGCAAGTTACAAACCTGGGATCTAGCTTCAATGTTTTAGACATGCCTGTACAATCAATACCCCATTTAATTTTCAATCAGCCCAATCCAAGCTTGTCCAAGAGACATAACTTCAATCTCTTAAGCCATCAAGTAGAGTATGTGGTATTCTTTAACTAGACATCTATAAACAATTCTACTAGGAGGTTGGTTATAAAGACAACTTGGAGGGGGGGTGGATCTCTGTTCACCACAACCCCCCTTTCACCAAAAAAAAAAAAAAATCCACTTTTTCTTATAATGTTCCACTAGACATACAATTTTCAAAGGAAAATGAAATACAATCCATACCCCAAATCTCTAAAATCCATAAAAGTGGAAACAAAACCTTAGTTTTATCTTTCACTGGATTTAAGCCCACCAAGTGTTATTTGCTAACACTTTGGGTTAATGAGAAAATCAATCTGAGGATAAACAAAAATCCAATATCATGTCCAACTTTTCATTTATAAAAGCCACCTTTAAGAAAGAGTGATCACCAAGTGTGGTTGTCAAAGGCTGTTCGGCATTTACTTGCTTTTGAGCCACAGATTTCAAAATGAAGGGAATAGAATGAAACATCACCAATCCTGAAGCAACAAGACTAAAACCTCTCATAATTTCTTCTTTATATTCTGAAGACTTCAGTGAATGTAAGATTTCCAGGCTTTTACACACTCAGTTGAGTTCAGTTCAGTCGCTCAGTCGTGTCCGACTCTTTGCAACCCCATGAATCACAGCACGTCAGGCCTCCCTGTCCATCACCAACTCCCGGAGTTCACTCAGACTCACGTCCATTGAGTTGGTGATGCCATAAAGCCATCTCATCCTCTGTCGTCCCCTTCTCCTCCTGCCCCCAATCCCTCCCAGCATCAGAGCCTTTTCTGAGGCTCTGATGAGGTGGCCAAAGTACTGGAGTTTCAGCTTCAGCATCAGTCCTTCCAATGAACACCCAGGACTGATCTCCTTTAAAATGGATTGGTTGGATCTCCTTGCAGTCCAAGGGACTCGCAAGAGTCTTCTCCAACACCACAGTTCAAAAGCATTAATTCTTTGGCTCTCAGCTTTCTTCACAGTCCAACTCTCACAACCATACAGGACTACTGGAAAAACCATAGCCTTGACTAGACGGACCTTTGTTGGCAAAGTAATGTCTCTGCTTTTGAATATGCTATCTAGGTTGGTCATAACTTTCCTTCCAAGGAGTAAACGTCTTTTAATTTCATGGCTGCAGTCACCATCTGCAGTGATTTTGAAGCCCCCCAAAATAAAGTCTTGACACTGTTTCCACTGTTTCCCCATCTATTTCCCATGAAGTGATGGGACCAGATGCCATGATCTTCGTTTTCTGAATGTTGAGCTTTAAGCCAACTTTTTCACTCTCCTCTTTCACTTTCATCAAGAGGCTTTTTAGTTCCTCTTCACTTTCTGCCATAAGGGTGGTGTCATCTGCATATCTGAGGTTATTGATATTTCTCCCAGCAATCTTGATTCCAGCTTGTGATTCCTCCAGCCCAGCGTTTCCCATGATGTACTCTGCATATAAGTTAAATAAGCAGGGTGACAATATACAGCCCTGACGTACTCCTTTTCCTATTTGAAACCAGTCTGTTGTTCCATGTCCAGTTCTAACTGTTGCTTCCTGACCTGCATACAGGTTTCTCAAGAGGCAGGTCAGGTGGTCTGGTATTCCCATCTCTTTCAGAATTTTCCAGTTTATTGTGATCCACACAGTCAAAGGCTTTGGCATAGTCAATAAAGCAGAAATAGATGTTTTTCTGGAACTCTCTTCCTTTTCCCATGATCCAGCAGATGTTGGTGATTTGATCTCTGGCTTTTTCTTTTCTGAAACCAGCTTGAACATCTGGAAGTTCACAGTTCACGTATTGCTGAAGCCTGGCTTGGAGAATTTTGAGCATTACTTACTAGCGTGTGAGATGAGTGCAATTGTGCGGTAGTTTGAGCATTCTTTAGCATGACCCCTCAAATGTGGTAGCTATTATTACATGTACCCTGGTACTAATTTTCCCTAAAAGGACTTAATGGAATGCAACCAAGCATTGGTGTAAATAATCAGATCTACATCCCTCTTCTTGAGCTTAATCAAAGTGTGTCCCTTCTCCTCTGACCATCACTGCTTGAGCCACAGGACAATGGGGTCTAGCTGCGTTCACCTGTGTCCTCCATCACTGGCTTTCTCTACCTCTTTGGGGTTTAGTCCTTTCTATCTGGGTTGGGAAGATCCCCTGGAGGAGGGCAATGGCAACCCACTCCAGTATTCTTGCCTAGAGAATCCTATGGACGGAGGAGCCTGGCAGGCTACAGTCCATTGGGTCACACAGAGTCAGACATGACTGAGCACACACGCCCGTGTCTTCTCAGGAGTATTTGACAACAAGAAATCCCATCCTCCTTCTCAGAAAGCTGTATGATTTTAACCCAGGATTGATGAAATAGAGAAACTGCAATCCAGAAATGAATAGGCCCAAGAATAGGGGCTGGGATGAGGGGCGAGCTCTGCAGGTGAGGTGGTGACGGGAATGAAGACATCTCAACACACGTCTTACTTTGGGTCCTTCCATGCCCTTGTCTATTGTAACCACGGGCCTGAATGAACTCACAGGCCTCCTGGAGGAAGCCAACTTTATCACCCTTTTGAAGACCCTTCGTTTTAACAAGTGTGGTTATTCCACTGGGGCATTGGGGTGTCAAGGGCCAGAAGCTTTAAAAAGGAAAGAAAGAGAAGGAAATCAGGAAGTGGTGTAACAAAGGCCTAATTATAAGGGAGGAGTATCTCTCTACAGACAGGTCACTGGACGGATGCCAAGGGCTCTCGCCACATAAAGAGAAAGATTGTTATAAAAAGATTTTTAAAAAAAGAAGAAGAAGAAGAAAGAGGCATGGCAGTAGAGACTGCGAGGGGGTGGGGCAGAGAATAGGGAAATGAATAAGAATAATGACTTAAAAGCTTTTTTTTTTTTTTTTTTTTTCTGGTTCTCTGCTTCCTTTCTGCAGATGCTCAGCTGAGCCAGTGCAGCTGGCTCCCTGACAAATGTGGAAAAATCAGCCAATCTGAGCTGGTTGTTAGCCATCCAGGCAGAGGCTCAGATACATGAGGGGCTGTCTCAGGTGTGGCGGGTCTTCTGGAGACACTGCTGGGAGATTCTCGGCCAGAGCGTGTCCTCCCAGACTCCAGGAACTCAGCAGCACCCCCTTCCACCTCTGGGCTCCAGGTTCTAACCAAGGTGACATTGAGGGAGGGCTCTTCCTCTGTTTGTTACCCTGCCCCCCCTCCAACATCCTCCCCTAACTGACAAGCTCTCCTTTCAACCTGCTGGGGTTTCTTCCAGCTCATTCAGTGAAAAGTCTGCAACACCAGGACTCTTGTCCCAAGGCATCCTAGTGTACATCTGATGACACAACTCAAGGCCTCCAGAAAAATGCCTGATGCTCCTCTGTCCATGCAATTCTCCAGGCAAGAATAATGGAGGGGGTAGCTTTTCCAGTCTCCAGGGGACCTTGCCCACTGTGAGATCGACCCCAGGTCTCCTGTATTGCAGGTGGATTCTTTACTCTCTAAGCCACCAAGGAAGCCCCTATTCCTTTTCAGATCACCACGTCAAACTGCAGTCTGTGGACACCCAGGCAGAATACCCTGGAGTTTCCCCATAGGATAGTGAAGGCCGCTCTGGGAATGGTCACTGAGACCAAAGAGTACGCCACACACTTTTATGTATACATTATGTCCCCACACGGAATATGAACATGGAAATACATCTGATCGTTCAGCTCAAGAAAAGCAATTAATACTTTGAATCAAGTTCAAGACAAAAAGAGTATTATTGTAAGGAGCAGTCCAAGTTCCTTATTAAGCTGTCCACTTTTCCTGTGATTCTTGTTTATGGACTATTTGATAATTAAATAAAAAAGGTCAAAAATTAGGAACTAAGATACTAAAAGAAGTGCTCACATAAGGGAAGTTTCTAGAGGGATGGAAATGTTCTAGATCTTATTTTGAGTGGTGGTTACACGAGAGTAAATAACTGTCAAAACTCACTGAACTGAATAATTAAGATCTGTGCATTTTGTTTTAATTATACCCACATAAAAATTTAAAACGTAAGGCCTCATGTTCCAGTTCTGTGTCTACAGCTATACCAGCCTACTGAAGCAGCTGCCACTGTACAAAAATGCACAGATAAAGCATACATTGTGTCACTTCATCAGTTATCCTTTACATAATGGAATACTTCCAAAAGAAATGAAAATAATTCCTATACGACCCTTAAACACTTTTTAGAAGCTTGTAATAATCCAGAGTAGCTCCGAAAGATTTATTTTTGGAGGGAGAAATGATTATGTTGCACACTACATATGAACTGACTAGTTACTGCTATTCTTATAACCTGAAAGCGAAGGTTGGCTTGGTTGGTCTCAAAAGCCTTGATGCGGGGAACACTGGCTAGTAGTGTGGAGGACAGAGAAACAAAATGTGTCTGTTTGAACTACTACTGATTTTTAGATGAAATGAGAACACTCGTTTAATCCAGTAAGAGAATAAAAAAATTTAAGAGGTGCAGAAGTACCTTACGATATGTAAAATAGATAGCTAACGGGAAGTTGCCCTATAGACTAGGGAGCTCAGCCTGGGGCTCTGTGACAACCTAGAGGGGTGGGATGGGGTGGGAGAAAGGTTCAAGAGGGAGGGGACATGTGTATACCTATAGCTGATTCATGTTGATGTATGGAAGAAACCAACACATCATTGTAAAGCAATTATCCTCCAATTAAACATAAACTTTAAAAAAAGAGGTGAAAAGGCACTGTGTTATATGGTCTGATTCCCTCATTAATGAACATAGAAACTGAGGCCCAGAGAAAGAAAGCAATTTTCCCAAGAACACATTGTCATTTTTTGCCAAACACAGATCTTCTGACTCTCAAGTCTGTCTTCTCTGTTCAGTTTTTCATTATTCCTGTTTAAATGCTGTCCTCTAATAACATTTTAAAGCAAGTAGGATATTTATATCTATCAACTCTCCAAAATATAATATTTGTACTAATATTTTAAAACATCTTCAGAAAAATATTTTTCCTCTGAGAGAGGTTGTTTCTCAAATAAACTATGTTCTTAAAATTAAGAGTCTAGTGCTATACTCAACTACTCTCATTTATCTTCTTAGAAAGCATCCATGTATATCTTCTCTACAATAGTTAGAGCTTTTTAAAACTCTAGTTCATGTTTGCTGATATCCCATCCCTAGAACAAAGATTCTCAAAAGCAATTTTATTACCGTAAACCCACATTTTTCTCCCGTTTGGAGCCCAGTGTTATCCTTTAACTTTACTTCACTGATTTCTCTGTAGCTCTAAGAAATGCCCATGATAAGGTAAAAGAATCATATTATCGTGGAAACCAATTCTTATGGTTAATATGAAAAAAAAATACTTTTGCTCATGTCTTCAAGATAATGTTCCTAAAGAGAGTGAGTTACAATGAACAGATGCCGATAAGATGGTCAGATCCCCACTATCCACAATGAAGACGGGTAACTTCCTACCCACACACAAAAGTGAACCCACCAGAGAGACAGTACTTGTTTTGGGGATCTAGAATCCAGTGTCCAACTATCCTGGTTAATACTGTAGTGACAGCACCCCAGAACAAGAAGGGAGCTGAGTAATCACGAGGGGCAGTGGATTCTGAGCAGTTTTGTTTTTTTTTTTTCCCTAGCAGAATTTCTTTTGAAATTAAATCTTACTTGGACATCTGACATAGAAAACAAATTTGAGTAATAGCTGTTTGTGGGGTAGTTAAAAATCCTCACTGTTGGATGGAAAGATTCATCTTCCTGTTGGTGGGACTTTAAAACACTGCTGTGGGAGGTTTCCTGGAGCACTTAAATGTGGGAGTTTTTCTAAAAGTAACGGGAGCTTCAACTGGTAAGGTCCTTCCCACCACTGGCAACCCAGACTCTTAGAGGATCCCTTCCACAACACAGAGCTGAAATCTTTCTCCTGGTAGCTCTTTATTCTTGGATATTAGTTTAGCTTTAAGGTCAAATTTTTAAAATCCCCATTTCACAGGGGGAAATCTTCACATATTCAAAAGGAGCAGGTGTGTTGTATCTTAGACATGCTCATCCTAATACAGAAGGCTGTGTACACACCTGTCCTCACACAAGGTGTTCATGCTCAAACCACCTCTGGTCCCCACCTCTCCTTGGCCCCAGTCCGACAGTGGCTTCATGTATTCGTGTAGGCTGGGGGCTCAGCTTTCAGCTTGTGGCCATTTAGAATTACATCAGACTCTGGGGACAAATTCTAAACAGATTTAATATGTTAAAAGAAAATGAAAACAGCTGAACTGCAGGCAAAAAAAAAAAAAAAAAGAATCTGCTCCTCATCCCTCCTCAAAGGCATCCTAACAGTAAGAACTACTTTGAGACCACAAGGAAGACTTCCTGTTCAGTAACGTTCAGTGTTTAGAGCAGAGCAACAGCTGGAAAGGCAAACTTTTTTAGCATGAATGTTTCACAGTTCGAATCACTTAACAGATGTAAAATTATAGGATATACTTAGCATTGAGGGTTTTTTTTATTATTAGCTAAAGAAGATCTTTTTGGAAAATACATTTGATGTTTAGTCCTTCTTGATGACGATGGCAAGAATTTTTTTAAAATGTTCATTACACCAAATAAAAATGTTCATTATACTAAATCCTACTTTAATCAGTTTAACATGTGTTTTATACAGGTTTACTCAAGATTAACATTTTAAGGCAATACATACATTAATTTTAAGGTTGAGAAGAGACTACCCTACTGACCAGCCAACTAGTAAAAGATGAGAGGCAGCGAGGCTAGAAATGCCATCAGATGCAAAGTAAATATTCTATGACTGAAACTGACAATCACACTGGTGAGAGAAGTCTGAAGATAAGAGATGTCCAGGATCAGAGGAGAACACTGATCTTAAAGGAGAACACTCGGGAGATCAGGGGAAGGTGATGGCTGGCCACTGCCCTCTACGGAGTGTGACTGAGCAGGACCCTATGAGGCCTTTCCAGAACAGGCCCCCACATCCATGTTCTCTGCTTGAATTTTGTCTATAGGAAAACTTTAGTCAGAGAATAGATTTAAATCAGAGAAGTGAGAAACTGCAGAAAAGAAAACAGTCAAGCAAGACAAAATAATAATACTTTGGCCATTAAACAAAGTCAAGAACATTTAGTTTTTCCTCAAGGACTATAGATAATATTTTGAGCCAAATCCTTTGAACTGTTTTGCAGAGACAAACTCCCGCCAGGTTGAAGAAGTTAACTGTTTGCTGCCCACGAGCACATAGACCTCAGACCTGTTGGAACCAGAAGGTTGATGAGGCTGACTTACGATTACCTCACCACCAACCAATCAGAAGAGTGTCCACAAGTTGATCACACCCTGCTCCTTGAATACTGTAAGACTCTTTACTACACCCTCCAGGTGGGACATAGAGTTTTCAGGGCATTAGCCTGCTGTGGCCCTCTTTGCCTGGCAAAGCAACAAAGCCATTTTTTTTCTTCTTCACCTAAAACTCTGTCTCTGTGTTTCTATTCAGCACTGGTGTAGAGGCTGAATTTCGGGAACAGGAGGGGCAGAGGGAGAAGAGAGGATATACTGGAAGACAGAGCTAGATGGCTAACTAGATGGAAAACAGATCCAGTGAGAACAGATTAGTGGAATTAGGGTGGTTTTCAGAAGAAAAGAATGGAGAGAGTAGCATGGAAACATATACACTACCATACGTAAAACAGCCAGTGGGAATTTGCATGACTCAGGGAGCTCAAACCAGAGCTCTGTGACAATGTAGAGAGGTGGGATGGTATGGGAAGGGGTGGGAGGGAGGTTCAGGAAGAAGGGGACAGATGTATACCTATGGCTGATTCATGCTGATGTATGGCAGAAACTAACACATTATTCTAAAGCAATTATCCTTCAATAAAAAATAATTTTTAAAAAAACAGGCTACTTGACTATCAACATTTACATGACTGACTTTTAAAGAGACTTCTGGAAAATTAAGTGAAATCAAGAGACATTTAGATGGGCATTTGGGGAGGAAAGCCAGCCAACAGGAAAGTGGTGAGTCATGGAATTAGGAGGTCTGGCTGGCCCCACTGGAAACAAATAAGTGAGGACACTGCAGATAAACATCTTGCTCTCTACAGGCCTCAGTTTCCTTACCTGTAAGGCATGAAGCTTGCAGCAAATGGTTTCTAAGATCCCAAACAGTTTAAGAGAATATTTTATTTATTTAACTTGTAATCAGTTCAGTTCAGTTACTCAGTCGTGTCCGACTCTTTGAGATCCCATGGACTGCAGCATGCCAGGCCTCCCTCCCTATCACCAACTCCCAAAGCCTACTCAAACTCATGTCCATCATGTCGGTGATGCCATCTGACCATCTCATCCTCTGTCATCCCCTTCTCCTCTGCCTTCAATCTTTCCCAGCGGCAGGGTCTTTTCCAAGGAGTCAGTTCTTCGCATCAGGTGGCCAAAGTATTGGAGTTTATGCTTCAACATCAGTCCTTCCAATGAGTATTCAGGACTGATTGCCTTTAGGATTGACAGGCTGGATCTCCTTGAAGTCCAAGGGACTCTCAAGAGTCTTCTCCAACACCACAGTTCAAAAGCATCAATTCTTCAGCGCTCAGCTTTCTTTATAGTCCAACTCTCACATCCATACATGACTATTGGAAAAACCATAGCTTTGACTAGACGGACCTATGTTGGCAAAGTAATGTCACTGCTGTTTTTAATATGCTATCTAGGTTGGTCATAACTTTTCTTCCAAGGGGTGTCTTTTAATTTCATGGCTGCAGTGATTTTAGAGCCCCCCAAAATAAATTCTCTGTTTCCCCATTTGCCATGAAGTGATAGGACCAGATGCCATGATCTTAGTTTTCTGAATGTTGAGTTTTAAGCCAGCTTTTTCACTCTCCTCTTTCACTTTCAGCAAGAGGCTTTTTTCTTTACTTTCTGCCATAATGGTGATATCATCTACATATCTGAGGTTATTGATATTTCTCCCAGCAATCTTGATTCCAGCTTGTGCTTCATCAGCCCGGCATTATGCATGTTGTACCCTGCTATAAGTTAAATAAGCAGGGTGACAATATACAGCCTTGACATACTCCTTTCCCAATTTGGAACCAGTCTGTTGTTCCAAGTCCAGTTCTAACTGTTGCTTCTTGACCTGCATACAGATTTCTCAGGAGGCAGGTCAGGTGGTTTGGTATTCCCATCCCTTTAAGACTGTTCCACAGTTTGCTGTGATCCACACAAAGGCTTTGGTGTAGTCAACAAAGCAGAAGTAGATGTTTTTCTGGAACTCTCTTGCTTTTTTGATGATCCAGTGTATGTTGGCAATTTGATCTCTGGTTCCTCTGCCTTTTCTAAATCCAGCTTGAACATCTGGAAGTTTACAGTTCATGTACTGTTGAAGCCTGGCTTGGAGAATTTTGAGCATTACTTTGCTAGAGTGTGAGATGAGTGCAATTGTGCAGTAGTTTGAACATTCTTTGGCATTGTCTTTCTTTGGGACTGGAATGAAAACTGACATTTTCCAGTCCTGTAGCCACTGCTGAGTTTTCCAGATTTGCTGGTATATTGAGTACAGCACTTTCACAGCATCATCTTTCAGGATTTGAAATAGCTCAACTGGAATTCCATCACCTCCACTAGCTTTGTTCATAGTGATGCTTCCTAAGGCCCATTTGACTTCATATTCCAGGATATCTGGCTCTAGGTGAGTGATCACACCATTGTGTTTATCAGGGTCATGAAGATCTTTTTTGTATAGTTCTTCTGTGTATTCTTGACACCTCTTTTTTTTTTCTTTTTTAAAAATTTTAATTGGAGGTTAATTACTTTACAATATTGTATTGGTTTTGCCATACATCAACATGAATCCACCACAGGTTCTTAATATCTTCTGCTCCTGTTAGGTCCATACCATTTCTGTCCTTTACTGTGCTCATCTTTGCATGAAATATTCCCTTGGTATCTCTAATTTTCTTGAAGAGATCTCTAGTCTTTCCCGTTCTATTGTTTTCCTCTATTTCTTTTCATTGATCACTGCAATAACTTGTAATAGTTATTTTAAAAAATGGTTTCTTACCACTTTGAGGGTTAATTGGTATAACAGCATATATATTCACAGTGTACAATTTGATCATTATTTTTAAGAAAATTTAAGTGTAATTGCAATGTTGTGTTAGTTTCAAGCATACAAGTGATTCAATTATCCATATATATTCTTTTTCAGGTTCAGATTCAAGAGAATTGTTTAATTAAAAATAACCTAAAAATGAAAATAAAAAAAACCTTGTCTCAAATAAGAAGGTTAATAAAGACTATCAAGTAGATTGCTGATGATTCTTCATTTTAAATTTCCTTACCAAGTAACAGGTGTCTGAGCCAATAGTTTCTTAAATATCCTCCCATCATTCTGGTTCTAGGCTGCCTTTTCACTGCTCACCCATCACTGCATCAGTCATTGCTGTGATTCAGATGATACTTTCTAATCCATGATCTGTTTGAGGAAATGATGCTTTTGAAAAATGAATTACAAATCCTTGTGGGAAAAGAATAGTGTGCAATAGAAAAGTCATTAATAACTCAACTTGGAGCTCAACTTCCCATTTGGGAACAGCAACCAGTTAACAATATGACTGCTGGCTGAATAAGGATTGGTCTTCAAGAGGCAAGAGAAAGGGGGGTTTCTGTTTCTCTTTCTCCAAGAAAAAGCATTTGGAGCTGAAATTTTAGAACCCAAAGAATGACACTAGAATGTATCAGTTGTTGTCCTGGGCCAGTTTGCTTGGAATGGATTTAATCTTACAGTACCATGGGGAGACGCATATTTATTATCTCCACATCCTAAGTGAGGGATCTAAAGTTCAGAGGTCAAGAAGTCTGTTCTAGGTCACATAAGCAGACTGAGAAGTCACCCTCTCCTTAAGTATCTACCGAGTCCTTACTGTGTTCTAGACATTGGGTACAGTGGGTGGTGCCACCATGGCCTGTACCTGATAAGAGTTTTTATTCTACTAGGGGAGGGGCGAAGAGTGAGCAGCTGTGAACACACTAGCTAACCATGAAGATATATTCTGTAGCATAAGATATGACATAAATAAGACCAGGGAATATGACAGAGTGTGACTGAGGGGCTACTTCTACATAGTAAACGGAAAAACAACTCTTTGAAGAGGTGACATTTAATCAAGAACAGAATGACAAGAAGGAGCAGCCATGCATAGATCTGGGCAAGAGTCAGATCAAATGAACAAGAGAAAAGGGCATGGGTTATATGATGGAGACAGCAAACAACAAACAGAAGGTAGCCAGAAGAGGCAGCCAATGGGCAGGAGAGGCAGCTGGGAAGGCGCCTGCTGATTAAGAAAGTCCTCTCTCTACTGGGCTGCTGAGGTGGGTCATCTGGTTTCTCCCTTGTTTTTTAATAGAAGCAAGGGGAGGGACACAGAAGCCATGTCCAAATTACAGGGGCACCTGCACCTATGAAGGAGGAGGTCGTTGTAGGAAGGCTGGGTACCACATTTTAGCATCCTGAAAGCTTAAAGCCACATTCTGCTTCATGTGCCAACTTTCTCTCTCAGCTTCCATGTCCCAGGGAAAGGTGCATCAGTGTGTTGGAGTTGTAGCCTCTGATCCTATAAACCACCCCTAAGTAATGCAGAAGCAAGGTAGGAAGGAAAAACATCCCACTGCGATCTCAGCTGTATTTCTTCCACATGGCAAGTTTCATTTTGTTTAATTTAACAATAAACTCATTATATTAACTCAATTCAATAGAAGCAGCAGGGGGATTTCTCCTAATTTAATCTTGGGCTTTGAGGAGCCTTGCTTGGTGCTAAAACAACGCCATGCAGAGAGATTAAAGGACTTGTATCATGTTGAAAAAAATACCTTAGAGTTTCTGAGCGCAGCCCACCTGTAATTTAGGAACTAGTCAGCCCACTTCTTACTTTATCCAAAGCATCATCTAGTCAGAGAGCTAATCTCTGCAAGCAAATCATTCTCATGAACCATGTCACTGTAGGGTTTAAACTCTGAGAAGAGATCTTTTCATCCTTGGAGCTGATGCTCCAATTTGAAAAGGAGTTATTGGATGCACCCAGCCAGGGAATATAAATATCTTGTGCTTACCAATGTCACAAAATGGGTTTTCTGTAAGTCGCTTGAAAATACAAGGACGTAACTATCTATCTATCATTGCATGTCCATTGTGAAAAGCTATATAGCAGGCAGCCTTTATAAAAGGTTGTTTCTGATGATTAACCATTATAAGAAAGAATATCTACCCTTAAAAAAAAATCTTAAGGGATAGAAAAGACTATATAATCTGCTGATACTGTGATTTGAAATCTGGAGATTCCATATTCACACACACATACACAATGGCTAGAGACCAGACAATAGTTTTTGTCCCCAGATGGCAAGGAGAATTAACAAACTCATTAATTAGGATCCCGTTGGTGCTGGTATTGAATATATATGAAGGCAGGCCCACTTGAGGGTTCCATCTGGGAGATGGAACTTTTGAAATTCAAAGACAAACTAGATTTATCTTTGGTGCCTTCATGTGCTGAGCGTGGTCCTACTGACCATTGTGGGCTGGTGTGTATCTATGAAGCCCATGATTATTTATGGAATCAGGCAAGTTTTAAAGTTTATTTCATGTCCTTTCAACTACAAAATGCAAAACAAGGTCACCATGGGAGGCGGAGGAGAAAAAAGCCAGCTCTGAGGAAGACTTTATCCTTATCCCAGATTGCTTTTAGAAGAAGAAAGAAATGGCTGAAATGTGAGAAAAGGTATGGATAATAGTTTCAGTTCACTCCAGCAGTGGCTAACAAGGTCCGGCCTCTGTCCCTGGTGGGAAGGAAATCAAACAGAGGAGTTGGTAGGAGAAAGGCCCAGGCCTTGCTCTGGCTGAGGTTTCTCCTTCTCCCCATCTCTCTGTCTCCAGCTCTCTCTCATACAGACTCAGGCTGAAAGTCTCTCTATCAGCCTCTCAAAAGATGAGACACCTTTTCTCAAGGTCAAAAATAAAAGTTTTTGAGGGGAGGGGGGAAAGAAACCAATATCCCAACATGGAGGATCTGAAGCAAGAGGGAATTCTTTCACAGGTTTCAGCTCCCAGAGTGAAGGGAACTCAGAGGAGATGAGGTTTCAACTCTGCAAAGCAAGAAAAACCCTTCTCACCCTGTCAATTTGCAAACAAAAAGATCTTTCGAGGTTTAGGAAATTTTTTTTTCTATTATTTAAATTCCTTGTTATGTGTTTGCTTTCTTTACTGACAGCACTTCTTGTCATGGGAAAGTGTAATTTGCTGGAAAGAAAGTCAGAGAAAGGGAAAGGGGGAGGGGAGGGGCCAGGCAGGGTGGGAAGGGGGAGAGGCAAAGACAGAGACTAATACCAGAATTCAAACAACACAGTAAGAGGGCACGTCCTATTATAGGATTCTTTATGCTTAAAATGGAGCCTATTCTTCCTATCTAAAAATAAGCCTGTGACCTTTTGCATTCTCCAGACCATATGTATTTTTGCAACATCCAGAGTCCCAAGGCACACCAGGCAGTGTGAGAGCTGAGGGCTGTCTGGTCCAGGTCCCTGGAGCTAAGAAGTACACCTGTCAGAGAAGCAGCAGCCAGAATCAAGAGAAAGAATCCACAGAGACCTGGGGGTGGGGAGCAGGGGGCAGGCACTCTGAACCCAACTTTCTCTCAGTCATTGACTAAAGCTCTTATGCATACACACCCGCTCCAGGAAAGCTGAACTTTAATTTTATGCCTCCTACGGAAAAGACATGATACAAACTTGGGAGGAAATAACAGTAAGCATCATAGGAACAAACACCCGCACGCATTCTCAGTGTCAGATTTGTTTTTTAAGTCCAAAGAAATAACAAAGAATGTCAAACCTCACTGATAATCAAAGAAACGCAAACTAAAATATGTTACACTTTTTTAAACTTATCCAATTAGCAAAGATGAAAAAGAAATATAATACCAATGTTGGTGAGAGTTTATACAAACAGACACTCTCATGTCTATTTAGAGTGGGAATATAAATTAGTGGAATTTTCTGAAGTTAAATTAGGCAACATGTTGGAAATGCCTTAAATGTGTGGATTTCAGTGTAGCAATCACACTTTTAGCAGGTAATTGCATCAGTCATATTCAGTAAGTTGTTCATCCCAGCATTGTTTAGAATAGAAAATGGTTGGAAACAATCCAAGACAGCAACAGCTGACAACCGGTTAAGTCAATTGTGTTATATGTGTACAATGGACGTGATTAAGAGTCATACTTAGTGCAAAAATAACAAATGAAATGAAAAAACTGTTCAGGAAATGTTGCTAACCAAAGTGGGGAAAAGTCTAAAAGAAAGCTATCTACCTATCTATCTAGGCACCCATCCTACCAACCATCCTGCTTACTGTGTGCTAAGCACTTAGCTAAGGACAGCTGCATTACCTCCTGTAACACTTCGAACAATCCCATGGAGTATGTACGTACCATTATCTCCTTTTCATAGATAAAGAAACTGGTAAACAGGAAAGGGAAGATTAAACTCAAGTGGGGGCTGGTCTCAACCACACAAGCGTACTCTCTGCCATGACAACGACCATGTGTAAGTTTAGGAACATATGTCCTTCCTTGGGAATACATCCACTCTAAACTATCCACAGTCATCTCTGAGAGGTAGGCTTCCAGATGATTTTTGATTACTGCTTTGTGCTTTTCTGTGGTTTTCATGATTTCTACAATGAGCATGTATTTCTTTTGCAACTAGGAAAAAAATGAAATGAGCTCTCCTTCTGAGATGATATTCTGACTATAATTGTCTGACTCCTTGAGACTCAGGAAGACTCAAGAAGAGCCAGGAAATAGCAAACAGACTCTTACCCAGATGGACTCTGGAGCCAGGCAGCCACTTACTGACCATGTGCCCTGGGCAAGGTCACTTAGCCCTCTAATGTAAAGTAAGAAATCAATGTGCTCAGGCATCCCACATAATATTGGTTCAATAAACACTATTTCCCCTTTCTCTAGCCTGACTGTAACATACCAATTCTAGAAGTGGTATTCTCCAAGCTATGCCTAATACATAGTTGTCGTCTTAGGGAAGACCACTGACTCAAAATCAAAGGGAAATATACCCTTCCTGAAAAATGCCTGATTATCAATGTCTGTTAGATTCAACTGACCTATCTTTCTCCTCCAAAATTCCAGCCTTCTGTGAATTATAGTCCTTGGTGTTTTAAAGGTTATTTTTTTTCTATTTTACAGTGGTCTTCAAACTAGGAAATGTATACAAAAGAAGTGTTACAAATATCCTCCAGGAAGGATGTGGACACATGGTTTTAAGAGAATTAACTTCCAGAATCTTTATTTCTCTAAGATTCTTTCCTCAATTTGTCTGTGATCACCTGGGTTGTGGAGTTCATTCCAGCAGACTCACCAGACCCCTTACTCCTCCTTCACCTCCTTCTACTTTGCAGCAGAAAGACATCACTCTCATCCATCACAAATCTACTGTGCCACCCTGCCTGGAGCCATGAACAGCACTGGAGGGCCCCGGAAAGGACCAACTTGATACATGAGTTAAAAGTAAGCCTCCTATCATCAAGGTGACTAATAAAACCAAGGTGGGTAGGGCTCTAGGTTTTTGTAAAGAAGTAGACAGCCCACTGGGCTTCCCTGGTAGCTCAGTTGGTAAAGGATCCACCTACAAATCAGGAGACCCCAGTTCAATTCCTGGGTTGGGAAGTTCCCCTAGAGAAGGGATAGGTTACCCACTCCAATATTCTTGGGCTTCCCTGGTGGCTCAGATAGTAAAGAATCTGCCTGTAATGCAGGAGACCTGGGTCCAATCCCTGGGTTGGGAAGATCCCCTGGAGGAGGGCATGGCTACCCAATCCAGTATTCTGGCCTGGAGAATACCCATGGACAGAAGAGACTGGCAGGTCGCCAGGAGTCAGACACAACTTAAGCGACTAACACAGCACAGCACAGACAGCCCATTAGAGCCTAGGAAGTTGGTGAAGACTATCAATGGTCGTACAGTCTTCTCACAGCCAGGCCACAAGCTCAGGGTTCCCCAGCGCCATTCCTCAATCTCAGGGTCTCTCAAATATCTCTCTCTCCCCTTTTCTGACAGATATTTATTGAAAAATTATTCCCTCAAAAAAATAAGAATAACGCCCTACTTTATGTACAGGGAACTCTATTTAATACTCCGTAATGACTTTTATGGGAAAAGAATCTAAAAAAAGTATGTGTGTGTTATATGTATATACATATATATACATATAACTGAATCACTTTGCCACAGAACAGAAAGGGACACACGTTGTAAGTCAACTATACTCCAATAAAAAATATTAAAAAAAAAAAAACACCTATCCTCACAAAGCTACATTTTAGTCAAATTCTCAGTTGAAATCTGAGTTCAGAAGAGGTGTGGTTATCACAGAGATGCCTATTAATATATCAAGAAACATGTCCATTGAAAAATGAAGTCAGATTTTTTCTGACACAAAATAAATCTGACTTGGCTGGCTGATTAAATAATGAGGACAGATAATTAGGGTATATTATCTATGCATTGAATGAAGTAAATCTGCAGATCCAAGGTTTGATGAATATGTATTTATAGAATGTGATAAAAAGCATTTTTTACCAAAATTATATAAAAATATTGTCAGGCCAAGGTTTATTGAAATTAGCAACATTTTAAAATTAGCAACAGTTTCAAAGTATATCAAGTTAAGCAGCATATTAGTAAGTGAAAGAGTAATTAAAGAATATAATTTTTAGTCATGTAATGTCATAGTAACACCTTTCTGATAACATTTTGGGGTATATACTGAGAAAGTTTAATGTTTAACAAATGCTTTTTGAAGCCAGGTGCCCACTAATTCTTTGATTTTACAAAAATCAAACAAGACCTAACCAACTGAGAGATGACTAAATATCACTGCTGGGGATGGTTTGTTTTCAGTTTGGTTTGGGCTAATTTAAGAGCTAAAGATAGAAATGATATTGGTCTCACAGAACTCCATCTGTGCCATCACATAATATGTAGACAATGTTTCTCACAACTTACATCATAAAAACCAAAACTAGGAATAGAAATGATGTTGAACCTTTTAAGCAATAAATAATATTAATCCATGTGAGCCACTAAGGAAGCCCAATATTCATCCATAGGATAAACTAATTGGAAGTAAAGCCTCATCCATCTCATTAAGAAAGACATTTTCAATAAATTTTTACTCTGTGTTTTTAATAATTATCAAAATATTGAATACACTTAAGTTGTTTTCATCAACTTGGTACTAACGTCATTGCAATAATCAGTCTGGAATACCTTTAATTACTTAGAGCTTTTGATCACAGAACTTCTAAATTTAAATTTATTTTTACATATGCTTATTGCAGAGGATTATGACAGCAGTATCAATAAAAGACTTTTAAGCATAAAAATATATAACAGGATAAAATATCACAGGGGAAGTATAATAGAAATACAAGTTTTAAAAAAGATGTGAAATTTTTGCCTGTTAAAGAATAGCTTATTTGCGTATTTTTAAAAATGAATGATGGTGAATATTCCCTGTAAACATTATTTAGATTTCACTGAATGACTTTCAAAGATGATCACACCACCTCACTGAAAAAAAAGTCAATATTTATAATTATGTCCTTTTCAGCTATTTAAATCTAAGATGAAAAAAATGTTAATGGTAAATTTCAGATCAGTTCAGTTAAGTCACTCAGTCGTGTCTGACTCTTTGTGACCCCATGGACTGCAGCACGCCAGGCTTCCCTGTCCATCACCAACTCCTAGAGCTTACTCAAGCTCATGTTCATCAAGTCAGTTATGCCATCCAACCATCTCATCCTCTGTTGTGCCCTTCTCCTCCTGCCTTCAGTCTTTCCCAGCATCAGGGTCTTTTTTAAGGACTCGGTTCTTCACATCAAGTGGCCAAAGTATTGGAGTTTCAGCTTCAGCATCAGTTCTTCCAATGAATATTCAGGACTGATTTCCTTTAGGATGGACTGGTTGGGTCTCCTTGCAGTCCAAGAGTCTCTCAAGAGTCTTCTCCAACACCACAGTTCAAAAGCATCAATTCTTCAGCACTCAGCTTTCTTTATAGTCCAACTCTCACATCCATACATGACTGCTGGAAAAACCATAGCTTTGACTAGACAGACCTTTGTTGGTAAAGTAATGTCTCTGCTTTTTTAATATGCTGTCTAGGTTGGTCACAGCTTTTCTTCCAAGGAGCAAATGTCTTTTAATTCCATGGCTGCAGTTACCATCTGCAGGGCTTTTTGGAGCCCCCCAAAATAAAGTCTGTCACTGTTTCCACTGTTTCCCCATCTATTTGCCATGAAGTGATGGGACCTGATGCCAGACATTTTCTGAATGTTGAGTTTTAAGCCAACTTTTTCACTCCCCTCTTCCACTTTCACTAAGAGGCTCTTTAGTTCTTCTTCACTTCATGCCATAAGGATGGTGTCTTCTCTATATCTGAGGTTATTTATATTTCTCCTGGCAATCTTGATTCCAGCTTGTGCTTCATCCAGCCTGGCATTTCACATGTTGTATTATGCATATAAATTAAATAAGCAGGGTGACAATATACAGCCTTGACATACTCCTTTCCCAATTTGGAACCAGTCTGTTGTTCCAAGTCCAGTTCTAACTGTTGCTTCTTGACCTGCATACAGATTTCTCAGGAGGCAGGTCAGGTGGTCTGGTATTCCATCTCTTTAAGACTGTTCCACAGTTTGCTGTGATCCACATAGTCAAAGGCTTTGGCATAGTCAATAAAGCAGAAGTAGATGTTTTTCTGGAACTCTCTTGCTTTTTTGATGATCCAGTGGATGTTGGCAATTTGATCTCTGGTTCCTGTGCTTTTTCTAAATCCAGCTTGAACATCTGGAAGTTCACGGTTCAGGTACTGTTGAAGCCTGGCTTGGAATTTTGAGCATACTTTGCTAGCGTGTGAGATGAGTGCAATCGTGCGGTAGTTTGAACATTCTTTGGCATTGCCTTTCTTTGGGATTGGAATGAAAACTGACCTTTTCCAGTCTTGTGGCCATTGCTGAGTTTTCCAAATTTGCTGGAATATATAGTGCAGCACTTTCACAGCATCATCTTCTAGGATTTGAAATAGCTCAAGTAGAATTCTATCATCTCCACTAGCTTTGTTCATAGTGATGTGCTTCCTAAGGCCCACTTGACTTCACATTCCAGGATGTCCGGCTCTAGATGAGTGATCACACCATAGTGTTAATCAGGGTCATGAAGATCTTTTTGTATAGTTCTTCTGTGTATTGGAGAAGGAAATGGCAACCCACTCCAGTGTTCTTGCCCGGAGAATCCCATGGACGGTGGAGCCTGATGGACTGCTGTCTATGGGGTCGCACAGAGTCGGACACGACTGAAGCGACTTAGCAGCAGCAGCAGCAGTCTGTGTATTCTTGCCACCTCTTCCTAATATCTTCTGCTTCTGTTAGGCCCATACCATTTCTGTTCTTTATTGTGCCCATATTTGCATGAAATGTTCCCTTGGTATCTCTAGTTTTCTTGAAGCAATCTCTAGTCTTTCGCATTCTATCGTTTTCCTCTACTTCTTTGCATTGATCACTGAGGAAGGCTTTCTTATCTCTCTTTGCTATTCTCTGGAATGCTGCATTCAAATCGGTATATCTTTCCTTTTCTCCTTTGCCTTTAGCTTTTCTTCTTTTCTCAGCTATTTGTAAGTTTCAAAATTCTTTATTAGGGGGTAAATGACTGAAAAAGAAGAGAAATTCAATCTACTTCATTTAATGGCTATGCTTTTTCCTCTATGAGACCCAAGAGAATGACATTCATTTTATTGGGTTTTAGGGGCTAAAGAAAACATTTGATTTAGTCCTCTCAGAGATCTGGCCTTACCCTCTCTGCTGCCACAGGCCAGATGTTGATTGCCTCACCCATGAAGCACCTCACACCTGCTGCATGGGGCAGCTCTGAGGCCAAGGGTGACATCTAACACTGGGGAGCTCCCTGATGGTGGAATAAATCTGATTCATAGCATGAAAGTTTCCCACCTGTGACTTAAAGTAATAGTCAAGTAATTAGTATTTATCATTTTGGGGAATGGAAAAAATCCTATGGAAAAAAGTCAGCATGCAGATAGAATTCTCTTTTCCTCATATGCTTTATCCTTGACTTTGTTAGGCAAAAATTCCACAAAAGAATACTACATTATTTAGGAAGTTGCATGCATGTACCTACCCTCAAGAAGACGTGGAGATAAATGACACAGAACATTTAGTGGGATGCACACATGGCCTTTCCTACTCTCTGCCAACTCTGACTAGGGGAAACTTCTGCAATAGGAAATTACTCACTCAACACAATTAAAGAGACAGGGGTTGTGAGAGAATCAGGTCCTATCTCTCACCATCTTAGCCTTTCAGAGTCTTGGTTTTCCTATCTTTAAATTGGAGTTCAAAAGGACACCTGTCTACTGCTGTGCATAACTGCTTTGAATGGCAAATTAGAGTACAATCCTAAAGAATACCATACACCGTGACTGATTCATCACTTTGAGTCTTAAATGCTTTTCTATGCCAACATTTTTAGAAGAACAACCTTAACTCAGTATTCTCCATTCTCTTCTCTGTCCTGCTATCACCTCATTCTCCATAAAGCAGTCCATCAGGATGGAAGGATGGATACAGAGAGGTGCTGCTGATGTCATAAACACAGACCAAAAATTTACTATAGGGAAGAATCATACCACAATGAAAGGCTAAAGCCTGAAGCCCTCATTTCACTACAATGAAAGAAACAGCCGCAACATGAGCACAGTCCTCTTCTTAAACAGGCATGGTTTGTGTAGATGGATACATTGTGATAAAAGACATTTCTACCTTGATTCATCCTTATGACACAGAAAAGAAAACCTGGCAAATGAATTTTCACTTTTCAGGTCAAGACTAAACACTGATTTCAAGTCAGATGGATCGTCTTAATAAAACTGTTAACAACAACGAGAAACAGAAACATCTGATTTGTCCTGACTATGTTTCAATCTTAGCAATCTTCAGCTGCAATCCAGGAGCCAAGATCACTTAACACTTTCTTTACTTGATTTCTATACATAATGCCAAAGCTCTCTCTTGAGGTAAACACTGTAAGTCCTGACATTATTAACTCAGACAATTGGCACATAAAAATATCCTAATTCATTAATTTGGTAATTGACATTCAAAGTTTTGGACATGGGCTTCAACACTGCCAGTCTAGTACTTATTCGTAGGAAATAAAGACAAAACTGTAACTGTGCAGATCTGGCCACAGCTTGAAAAAAATCAGGGTTTAAAATTCTCTGAACATGAAAATGAAAAACACAACTAATAAACAGTTGTGTCGCCTTTTAGTCTTTGCCCCCAACTGCACTGCTTCATTTTTAACATATGTTTAACTGCTATTTTTTTTTTATTAAACTCATATTTAGCCAGAGAGGAACAAGCTAACCACATATGCTTTGGGTTATATACTAACTATTCCCTGTCAGATGTTGAGTTAAAATGAAAAGACACTGGGAGAGAAGAATTAAATTTATATCTAGCTTATGAAAATCCCTAGCTTTGGGGAGGAAGAGCCTATGGTTGAAAGAATTTCGGATCACTTTTGTATAGAGAATTTTTTAAGGCACACCACAGCCTGAGTCTGACTTTCCTGGTGGCTCAGAAGGTAAAGCGTCTGCCTACAATGCAAGAGACCTGGGTTCAGTCCCTAGGTTGGGAAGATCTCCTGGAGAAGGAAATGGCAACCCACTCCAGTATTCTTGCCTGGAGAATCCCATAGACAGAGAAGCCTGGTAGGCTACAGTCCATGGGGTCACAAAGAGTCGGACATGACTGAGCAAATCTAATCCTATCATGGAGAGGTTCTGTTTTGAGTAGAGTCATCTTGAGCCCCATTGAAAAGGTTCTTGAAGCACTGAAATTATCCCCTTAGTGTCCATCTATAAGCTATTTCACACTCTAGACCATATTCCTGGCTTGTAAGGTCCTCGTGAAAACTAGTGACCTGGTAATACAAGGACCCAGTTGCACATGGCTGCTGCGTAACGCACAGCAAACAAAAAGAACGATCCATGACTTTTCAGAGCTGGGAAGTTAGGACTGCTGACTGGAAGCAATGAAATGAATTGACTCCTTGAGATGTTTACATTATGAGCCTAGTTCTTCAGTTCTGATTTGCTATCATTTCAAGACCCTGACTTAGATTTCGTTCATCTTCTTAAGCCAAGCACCTTCACCCCATCATGTCACTTCAACACTCTAAGGCTTGTAAGATGATTCCCATGTGAAGGAAAACGAGTCTGATGAAGGTCAAGAAACAAGTCAAAGGTCATGCAGACAAGGAAGGGGCAGATCTGGGAATCAGAAACAGATCTTCTGATTTCCAAATATGGCATTCTTCCTCTTGCCTCATTCCACTGCATACACATCTAGCTTCTTAGCCTTTCTTTTCTCTCTCCATTTCCTCCTTGTCTTCTCACCATTCAGAGCTTTATCTCTTCCTTTATTAGCATCTATTACCTCATTATTCAATGTGTTTCCCTCACTTTGTACAGGTATTAAAGTTCCAGGATCCTAGGAGAAGGATGGAAATTGGAAAAGAAATTCTAATTATAATGACATCCCAAAACTAAGGATGTCGAGACTAAGAAAATAATAAGACATTTTGCATTTGTTGTTTATTTTTAAATGTATAAATCTTTTCTATGTTGTGTGCTAGACGAGTGGTTTCAAATAGAAACTCCAATCTAAAGAGGAAACAGAAGTGACATTCCCTTCTATTTTCTCAAAGGAGATATTGGGAAAATACTCTTACTGAAAGTGTATAGGTGAAAGCTTTCCCATACACATCCCCCAACAAGGTTTTAAAGAAGTATTAGCGCCCTGACACTTATAAAGTAGATTGAATTACTCCAGCCAGTGCTGGGTACCTTGCATTTACCCAGGTCACTTGAGCTATTCTGACTTATGAGGGTTTAACCCCGAGCAGGGTAGGTTTAACCAAGCCTGCTACAAGTGCCCACTTATGGATTCTTTCAGCAAACAAGAGGAAACATTCTTAAGCTAGAGTTCACGTCTTGCCAGGAATGATGCATTAACTCCCAGAGAATGTGCCCTCCGTTTTCTCCACAGCTTACCTCAATTTACATCTCTGTCAAAGCTACAGAAAGGCTGAAAGATGACCTCATCCAGCCAACTGCATGGAAAGCACGGGTAGGCAATCCAAGCTTCTCAGTGATGTAAAGCCGCTGATTCCCCTCTAGGTAATTATAGAAAACTTGGCCGTAATGTGATACTTCCAACATATTTATTGTAAGCCTCGGGGCCTCAGCTTCCCTACCTCTAAAATGGACATAAGACAGCATCTATGTCACAGAACTGTTTGCAGGATTAAATGAATTCATTCAAGCACAGCCCTTAGAACATGCACTGGAAGATGGTATTAAGTATCCCATGCTTTAGCAAATATTAATGCCTTCTCCATTCATTCCTACGGGACACCCACATTGGTATAAGAATTTCTTTTTTTTTTAATTATTTATTTATTTGGGTATTTATTTATTTAGTTGGGTCTAGTTGTGCCATGCAGGATCTTCATTGAGTCATGTGGATCTTTTATTGCAGCACATAGACTCTCTCTAGTTATGGAGCTAGGGCTCAGTAGTTGCGGTGGCTTAGTAGCTCAGCAGCATATGGGACCTCAGGTCCCTAACCAGGGCTCAAATCCATGTGCCCTGCTTTGCAAGGCAGATTCTTAACCCCAGAACCATCAGGGAAGTCCCAAGATAAGAATTTCTGTTGACAATCTTCCTCCCCACCCTGAATGCCAGTACTAAAATACTAAATTGTCCTGCTGCCTTTTTCTCTCTCAATCCTCCCCTTAACTAGCTAAGATTCAGTGCCAACATGATAACCAAAGGAATTTGTAAGCCACCTAATGTATTTTCTCTCACAGATACAGGAATGCTATAATTCAAATGAAATTTACATGTCTCAGGAAGATCCTTAAGGAACTACTTTAATGGAAATTTCAGGTAAAGCCAGAAAATGTTTTTTGACGAGATACTGCTTCTCAAGAACTCAGCAAAAACTCTTTCACTAACATCCTGCTGCTGCTGCTGCTAAGTCGCTTCAGTCGGGTCCAACTCTGTGCAACCCCAGAAATGGCAGCCCACCCTGCTCTCCCGTCCCTGGGATTCTCCAGGCAAGAACACCGGAGTGGGTTGCCATTTCCTTCTCTAATGCATAAAAGTGAAAAGTGAAAGTGAAGTTGCTCAGTCCTGTCCAACTCCTAGCGACCCCATGGACTGCAGCCTACCAGGCTCCTCTGTCCATGGGATTTTCCAGGAAGAGTACTGGAGTGGGCTGCCATTGCCTTCTCCAAACATCCTGATGAGTTGGCTCCAAATGTTAATCGCCATCATAAGCAAACAGTATCTCAGGATGACAAACCTCTCTGAAATCTTGCTGGGGTCACGTCTTCAATTTAGAGCATTGGGCACCAAACTATGAGCCAAGGAAACAGAATTCCGTCTCCAGGGCCATTGTTTACTCACTGAATTGTGTTAGACAAGTCATTTGCAGGCCTCAATGTCCTCATCTGTATCATGGGAACAGTAATACATCCCCGTGATAGAGGGAACTATATAGCCCCAGAGCCAAATCTGCTCCTCCACCTCTTTTTATAAATAAAGTT
Organism: Bos javanicus; assembly: GCF_032452875.1. Classification (NCBI taxonomy): domain Eukaryota; kingdom Metazoa; phylum Chordata; class Mammalia; order Artiodactyla; family Bovidae; genus Bos; species Bos javanicus. The sequence continues at coordinate 48,669,594 of NC_083877.1, read as the reverse complement.
TTATTGGCTCACAGTCATGACCATTTGTTTAGGAACTGCCTATGGCTGCTTCCCTGTGCTATTACAGCAGACGTGACAAGCTGTGACAGAGATCACACGGTCTGCAAAGCCAAACATATTTAACCATCTGACCTTTTTTACAGAAAAAGTGTGCCGACTCCTGCTCTGGAAGACTGCTGTGAGAAACCAATAAAATGACTGCTCTGGAAGTGCTTTGTAAACTGTGATATTTATGTAAAATGTAAATCTTTATTACTGCCTTTTCAGTGTTTATAGGCAATTACTGTGCCACTCATCCTGTGGCTGCATTCTTCCAAGCTAAGCAGTCCCAACCACCTCCAGTCTTTTCCTGTTAGGTCAAGTTTAAATTTCTTTCACTGCCTTTGTTCCTGGGTGGGGTATTTTTGGACTTGTTCCAGTTTCCCCTGCTCATTTTTCTTATAAATTTTAATTAATATATAGTATACTGGAAAGGTTATTATCTGGTTCTCAAGTGAAATTCAAGTTAATACAGCCAAGAACTGGGTTGGCTTTTAAAATAACAGCTCTGTAATGAAGTGCTCTTGGTCAAGTAGAAAGAGCACAGTTCAAAACCAGTTAAGTCATTCACGAACTGTGAACACTTCAAGCAAATGATTTAACCTCTCTCAACCTTAGCTTCCACAGCTAGAAAATGAGAGAACAAAATTATATGGGGCTTGGAGACGTATTGCAGAGATAGTGTATTTGTAAATAAAACTGACTTATGAAGGATGCCTGGCACATAGTAGGTTCCAGGACAAGACTATGAATGTCTTCGACACATCTCTGACCTCTCTGCAACAGTAGCACTCACACAATTTTAAATTTGTGAGTCCATTTATTGGACATAAGAATCCTGCCTTACATTTGTTCCTATTGAACTTCAACTTGCTTTTGATTTATTGAGGTCACTCTGACTTCTCTTTCTGTCTTCTGAGGAGTTAGAATTTATGCCTTTTGGAATTTGTGTTCTGTGAACCTTATTTCCAAAGGATGAAAGAACAAGACAAAACACAGGTTAACTACGGTTATAAGGCTACCTGTCTAAGGCAAAAGTTAAGTGTAGATTTGGTACAATTATTCAAAACCCAATATGACAAAACAGTTTAGCTGTAACTATCAGAGCCTTAAGAAGTAAAATATGTTTGCCTCTCAATTTTTCACTTCACATTGCTAACACAGACCAGACCAAAGGGGCAGAAGGACATGTGGGTGGCCAAAATGAGCAGTAGGATTGGGGACAGAAATGAATGGGAAACATGTGACTTTTCTCTCCAGAAAGCTCCCACCAGTTTTTAAATGCTGCTGCCTTTCTAAGGTTTGTTTTGGGATTGTTTTAATCTGAGACATTTTATCTACTAAAACCTTAATTTTTCTGCTCCATTTTCTGCATTTTCCTCCAGCATCTTTGATTCCCAGCATTTACAACCAGCACCAGATCTCCCCCATTAGCCTGGAGCTTGTTAAACTACCGCAAAATAAGATATAAGCACCTCATTAATTACCATCATCAAGAGAATTAGTGAGCCTATCGATAAATATTAAAGTTGCAAATTCTATCTCTAAAGAATGTATTTGCCATGCCCAGGTACTGGCTGCCTCACTGCCTGAGACAGATCTCAATCACAGAAGACAAGGAAAGCCCTGGCAGCAGATTCTATTTTAATCCGAGGATTTGAGGAGGGGGACTTGCCTGCCAATTGAGGATTAGTTGTGAGTTGTTTTTTTTTCCCCCTCAGAGTTTTGCAACTTTGAAAACCAGCTAAAAATGCCTATGAAAATGCCTAAATCAGCATTGTGGGAATCATTTTAAAGGTGTTGACAAAGCCGCTCCTATAAAGTGATATTAATGCAAAAAATTTTAAGAAACATTAATTTTGTTGAAATGCACAGAAAAATGTTTGGAAGGAAGTCTTTTTGCTCAACTGCAACTTCTAATTTTCTAATAACAACAATAATGATTACGCTGATTAATACTGATTGAATAGTTATTAAGTACAAGGGACATGTGTGAGAACTTCACCTGCTCATCTGTTGCCCCCACAGCTCCAAGAGGCCCATTCCATCATCATTCACATTTTACTCATCAGAAAACTCAGGCTTAAAGAGGTTGACAGACTTGCTGCAGATCACAAACAGCAGTTTTTTAAAATCAGCCACATACATGGGAAGATACTATCCAATTCTGAGAATATGTTCCAAATGACACAAAATAATTATACACTTGTAAGGCACCCCACTCCAATACTCTTGACTGGAAAATCCCACGGATGGAGGAGCCTGGTAGGCTGCAGTCCATGGGGTCGCTAAGAGTCAGCATGACTGAGCGACTTCACTTTCACTTTTCACTTTCCTGCATTGGAGAAGGAAATGGCAACCCACTCCAGTGTTCTTGCCTGGAGAATCCCAGGGATGGGGGAGCCTGGTGGGCTGCCGTCTATGGGGTCTCACAGAGTTGGACACGACTGAAGCGACTTAGCAGCAGCAGCAACAGAGCCACTGGAAAAGGAAATGGCAACCCACTCCAGTATTCTTGCCTGGGAAATCCCACGGACAAAGGATCTTGGTGGACTACAGTCCATGGGGTCACAGAGAGTTGGACACGACTGAACAACTGTACAACAACAACAGAGGCATTGCAGTCTTAGGCTGCATTATTTGAATTAAAGGGCCCAGGACGAAGGAGGTGATGTTTCGCCTAACTCCTAAGACCTCAGCATCCATCTGGGTATCTGTGTTCAGGAGTGTGAGCACAGTTATTAAATACATGGGATATGGATACAGGCAGAGGGGCTGAGATAATGAGACTTGAATCACGACACCTGAGAAATGACTGCAGGAACTTGCAGTGGTTGCTTGGACAAAGAACAGGACTGGGCTTAGTGAGAGATCACAGAGAGGGTAGTAAGTAAGAGCACTGACCTGGTTTTAAGTCTCACCTCTCTCTCTCATTATCAGCATAATGTGAAGTATGTTATTTAAGCTCTCTAGGTCTCAGCGTTCTCATCTCTTAAGATGACACTACCATGGCACTTTAACTCAGGGGGTTCTTGAGAAAATCAGATGTGATATTGGGTTGACCAAAAAGTTCATTTGGATATTTCTATAACAATTTTATGAAAGTGGAAAGTGTTAGTCGCTCAGTCATGTCCGACTCTTTGTGACCCCATGGACTATAGCCTGCCAGGCTCCTCTGTCCATGGAATTCTCCAGGCAAGAATACTGGAGTGGCTGCTATTCCCTTCTCCAGGGAATCTTCCCCACCAGGGATCAAACCCAGGTCTCCCTCATTGCAGGCAGGTTCTTTACCATCTGAACCACCAAGAAGCCCCTATGTTATGGAAAAACCCAAATGAACTTTTTGGCCAACCCAATAATATAGGAAATATATACACAATCTCCAAAATCACTGCAGGAAACTGGGTTCCCAGGGTGAACAGGTGGCATGTCAACAAAGGCTTCCATGGTCCCAAAGATTTGGGAAATATCAACTTAAGGAATATTCAGCAAGATTTTTATCCTAGGCATTGTGGCTCTCCAGAAGTGGTAAAAGCAGGTAACAATTCTCAGACATGTTTCGCTAGAACCATTTTTTAAGAACATTCCTTGGAAAGTGTGTGTTCTGCCGGACAAGCTCTGGGTCCCCTCTCTACAGAAGAGCCTACACAGCAGAAGCTATGCACATCATCATTTGATGTTGATAAACCACACTCCAGAAAGTCTGCCCAGAGGCTTCAGGACCTATAAGAGGGAGAGAAGGGCCCTGAATGACATATTTGGGAGGTGCACCGCTGGGCAGGTTGAAACACAGGAAATGTGCCTGGTAGCCCAGGACATAAGTCAAGAGGCAGCTCATTCTGAAGAAACTGGCAGAGCAGTCCCCTGGTAAAAGATATTTTTTTAAAGTAAAATGGCCCAGATAAACCTGAGATTCATTAAGGGAGGCCTGAAAATAAGGTTGCCCCATATAGACTCATCCAAACACATATGAATGAAAAAAGAAATGAATGAACACTTTTATTTCAAGGTTATCCCCTCTCTTTTAATGCATATGAAAAAAATCATGCCATTATTATTACCATTGATAAAATTATAAGTAGCAACAAAAAGAGTAACAGTGGAGCCTTTCTTTTCCTATTTGAGTAGATCACATACATTGGATCCTTTTGATTCCCATGTCCTTATTTGCTGGCTTAACCTCAAGGGCTCTGTCGGAATGTGTTACACACAAACAAGTTCCAAATAAGAGATGTGACAGAATCCAGGACAGGCTTTGGGTAGACATGGATTTTCACATGCTTATTTTCACATGCTTATTCAAAATATTTGCTGTCAACGGTACTTGGTTAAAGTGATTGTTACATACAGCATGGCTAACTTTTTAATGTAAATGAAATGCAAATGTATGCAATGTTATCTTTAATGCAGATGTAGCAGAAAGTATTAAGATATGCTGAGAGCCTAATTAGGTCCTACATCAAAAACTATATATAAACTTGACTCCAGTGTCTCAAGAACACAAATTGAATCTAGAAATCCCAGTTTGCAAGCTTAAAAAAAAGATGTACATATATATTTTAAACCACAATTCTTTTTCTTCTCCCTTTTCTAAGACTGAGCACTTAAAAGGATGATCTTGGACAGACATTTCAGCTTGGGAGAGGGGGTGTGGAGTGGGTGGGAAAGGAATGACTTTCTAGCAAAAACCAGGAAGCAGAAAATCAATAGCAACACCCTCCCCCCCAAAAAAGCAAAACAAAGCTGTCTGTGCTTTCCGTCTTCGTATTAAAAATGATGACTTGCCAGAAAAGCATATTTTTGCATTTATTTCCATTTCTAACCTTCCCAGAGACAAACACGCGTGCATTCCTTCCTAATTGCTGGTACAATAAAACCTTATGAATTCCAGCTCTGCTTATTCTCTGTGTTGAGCATTCCGATTGGGGTGGGGCAGGAGCTGACCTTTTACCTATGGGGTAAGTGGGTTGGTAAAGGAAATAAACATTGTACTGAAGCTCACATATTCCATTCTGGAGGGAATAAGCCTTTCTCCAGCCTCTACAAACGATGTTACAGAAAAGTGGTTAAACTATTCAACTTCCTTTTCTATTCATTACAATGGATCCCTCCCCCTAAAACTCTCTATAATGCTTTGTGAACCCCTTATTAATTCTCAGTGCATAGTAGGAAAGTGATAAAATTGAACTTGTTTATATTTGTCTCTAAATCCGAGCTGCTCACAAACTCAGAGGGGTCCCATCTTCTGATTCCTCAGCCATGTGGAGTGGGGTTAAAGTCACAGCTTCCTGGGGCATCTGAAGCATTCTTGACTGTAACTTGTTCTATGTACTCCGATGGCTCAAGGGCCACACAGCATCTGAGAGCTTGTTCTCTCTTTTAAGGGACTTTTCTCTTCCCATTGACTTCCAGGATTGCTTTAGGAATTGAAAGAGGGGAAAAGAGATGCTAAAAGAGTTTGAAAATGAATTGAAAGTACCTCATAAATGTAAGATGTCACAGGCCTCCAAACTGTGAACGGACTTGTGTGTATGTAGTGAAGAAAACACATACCATATATTACTTGCATACACGGATATGTATTTTCATCCATGAATATTTATTGATCCCCACGCATGTATATATTAAGCTCGTAGCACGCCTATGTATGTGTACAGGTACACATGTATATGCATATACATACCTATGGGCAAATACAGATGTATAGATAAATATACTAACCTTAAAGTAAAGATGTTTATAAGACATGAACATATATGTATATGATGTACTCACACAGATCTACTCATACACTTACTGCTCATTAGTACATATATATGCCCATATGTGCCAATTCACACATCACATGTGCATGTATCTGAGCTGATTAACCTGTGCCCTTGGCATCAGAGGAACCTGAAATGGCTCAGGACTAAATCTAGACCTCTGTGCCCAGACTGAAGGGCTTAAAGCAAGCAGAGCTTATCCTGCTCTATTCCCCTCTGAGTTTTCTTCCATCTTATCTAATACACCCTCTGAAAGGAAAGATCTTTTTTAGTTCTGCTAAGATCCCCAAATGCTCTTAACATCTCCAAAGCTCTCTAATACAAAAGGACCCAGTTGCTGCGAGGCACAAGAATTGCACTGGCTTCATAGCTCCACGGAACATGCCCAGCGGAATACATTACACACCGCTCGCTCCAGCACGGCTCTTCTGAAATTGATATTGCCGGCATCACTCGCCCCAAATTTCTAACATTGTCATGATAACCCCATTTATTCTCAGGCTGTGCTTCTCACATTTTAAAGGAACAGAAATTTCCCCATGTCTGTCCTTCATCATGCCCTTTCTTTAAAGAGGAAATACGTCTTCCCCTGGGTTCCTCCTCCATTTGGTGGACTAATTCCCAGTTGCTTTTGTCATTCAGTTATCAAGTATGTAGTAAACATTACTGTCCTAACAATCTGTGAGATTTTAAGAGACAAGATCAGAGACCAGTGGAAGATTCAGTCTTTGGCTGAATGGTTTGGTTCAAATGACAACCGCTATGGATGCTCAGAAGACACAGAGGCCGTTCTGGGATGAGCCATGAGGAGGAGTTGGAAACTGAGTGATCCTGGTGTCCCACCCCTCCCCCATGAAGCAAGACACATTCATGCTCTTCACTCTGATGATAAGCTACCTTCTTCAGGAGGTTCCCAAAGGCAGCCTCTCTGGCAGCCTGTCAATCACCTTACGCCTTCAGCCCCTCCTCCCACTTCCATAGCACAGCACCCTCCAGGGTCCTCTCTCACTTCTCAAACATCTTCTGATTCCTGCTTGGTTCCAAGTACACACCCGTGGCCAACTTCCTGACCTCTGACCTCTCCTCCTTCCCCTACATCCTTCACCATCTCTCTGATGGCTTTAACCATCAAGAGGGATGGCTAACTTCTCTCAGGAGCTCCCTATGCACATTTCCAGGCATCAGCTGAACACCACCACAGAACATCCTTCTGTGAAGAGTCTGTGAAAATCAGCTCTGAATGCTGCCTCTTCCTTCCAGATCCCTTCGGGGCTACCACTCCCTGAGATGTGTGAGTGTGAAATGCCTCACAAAGCCTTTTTGGTTTTCTCCTCTTTCGGCTCCCGCATTAGGTCAGCTTGCAAGTGTCACCTCCGTGGATCTCCTCTCATGTGTCACTTACAATCCATCCTCTCTCCTACCATTCACATTCAGGCCTTCCCACCTGAGGCCATGATGAAAGAGCCCTCTGACTCAGAAGTGAGCCCCATACCAGTGGGAAGCACACAAGCCCTGGACAAAGATGAACCAGGATCCTCATTTCAAGTTGCTGCCTCTTCACGATCCAGCTTCGGACACTGTCTCCATGCCATTCGGTCTCTATTCTTCCATCTCTAAAATAGGAACCAGGCGCTTTTCTTTTGACTTAGAAAATAACGATGCCTGCCTGCTGTACCACCACCAAGGTCTCCCTCCTCCAAGTAAGGTATTTCCCAAATCTTCACCCTTAGAGCTTCTGATTCAGAATGTCAACAAAAGCCCCCTCAATCTGCATTTTGAAAAGTTTCTCAGGGCATCTTGGTGCACAATTTGATTTTGGAGGCTCTGTTCTAATCCATCATAGACCATGGAGTCAGAATTACCTTCCTAAGGCATAACTCAAGTCACATTATTCTCAAGCTAAGAAACCTTCAAGTGCTCTTTAATTTTCTGAGGACATTTTTGTACCCCTCCCCATATTCTCTACCTACCCAATGGTAACTGATCCTTGTTACAAATTAGGTTTTTTCTTGGTCACTATCCATCATGATGAACTTAGTTGTAAATATAAAAATCCAATTGACAGTGACCTAAACAAATTAGCATTTATTTTTGTTTTTCACTTGATGAAGTCTTGAGGCAGAAAGCTTTATACTTTGTCAGAGGTTCCACAATGTCAGGGCTCCAGGCCATAGGCAGTAATTCCCTTGGTCTTTCTCTCACTGAGAAGAAAAGACAGCTGCAGCTTCAAGCATCAAGTCCACACTCATGGTCCAAAGCAGGAAAGATCTGCACAGGCAGACTCCTCAAGGGTCCCCTCTTTTGCCTCAATGGCCATAACTGAGTCACACCATTACAAAAGGGGCTTGGAAGGTGAATTCTATTGTGTAGCCACGATAGCAGGGGGCCGGAAAGGGAGAATGAGCTTTGTGAATGGCTTTAAGCAGCCAATCAGTAGAGTTCCCTAAGTGTACTCTAGATGTCACTGCCTAACTCAAAAAAATCTTCCTTCCTGAACCTGTCTACTTAAACAGTTACTGTGAATATTTAGTAAGCCCTGGATCTAGTAAGAATATTTAGTAAGCTAGGCTTTAACCCTGGTTCACACACTTTATAGTATTAGCTTTAAGTCTGCACAGTTACCATAAGATAAAAGTATCATTACACCCATCTCACAGGTGAGGATACTGAGGCAGAGAGGTATTTAAAGCAGGCAGGCTGACTCCAGATTCCATACTCCTGTCTGCCCTGCAAGGATACAGCTTAAGGACAACCTTCTCCATCAAGAGTATCTTGCAAGCAGTCCTCACTAGCTACACTCTGCCTCCTTCAGCTCTCAACGGTACTTCTAATGGCTGAGGCAATGATGTCATTCAAAGCAGGGCATGTGTGAAAGTGAATGGAAGCACAAGGAACAATGACACCAGGGAGTCATGCTGTTCCTGGCAAACCAGGGTATGCGAACATCTCCCCCCACCCCGGGGTTTCAACCTCCAGAAGGGTGCCTGTGGACACACTACCTGAGATCCTACTTGTGCAGTGAGGTCTGTGGGCAGGGACTAGCTGTGCATGGTGTGCGCATCCCCCTGGTAGGCTTTGTATGATGTTCTGCTCAGAGAAAGTGCTCTTGGTTCATCAGCCATGTGCTGATCTGAGGGAACCTTGGAATGCCAGCAGGATTTGCTTACGCAAAGGGCCACAGGGTGGCAGCTAAGAGGAGTGGGTAAGGTACAGGCTCTATAGTCAGACTGCCTGTATTCAAATACCATGTTGACCACCTGTGGGATCTAAGACTGGAAATAACTTACTTCACCAGTTTGTTGCTTCAGTGTCCCTTTCTATAAAATCATGACAACATGAAGACACTTATCCTACAGGGTACTGGCAACCACTGCATGAACTAATGCATATAAAATGCCTGATGCAGATAAACTAAAAATTTTGGCAACCATTAATTAACATACACATTAATTAATCTGTAGGAACAAATGTATTTCAGCAGAAATGTGAGTGGCAAGTGTGTCACATGCTAAGATACTGTAACAAGATCACTTAAGATTGGCTATGTGGCCACTGGGCTTGAGCTGAAGGGCATTATTATTTCCCCAATGCTTTGATGAGCTCAAGTTTCAGAGGACCATCTTTGTTTTCATGCCAGTATCGTCAATGGTACTCACACAGACACATTGTGCTGATATCTGCTGTAGACTCAGCAAGACGCAAAACCCACAATGCACTTAGAAAATTCCATTTCACAAGGCCTTAAAAGTGAACTGAACAAAAGCCACATTTAAATTGATGTCCAGCACTAAGAACTGGTGAAAAGTGAAAGTAGTGTTAGTTGCTCAGTTGTGTCCGACTCTTTGCGACCCCGTGGACTGTAGCCCGCCAGGCTCCTCTGTCCATGGAATTCTCCAGGCAAGAATACTGGAGTGGGTTGCCATTCCTTTCTCCAGGGGATCTTCCCAACCCAGGGATTGAACCCGGGTCTCCTGTATCACAGGAAGATTCTTACTACTGAGCCACTGGGGAAGTATTATTATTATTATTCATTATTATTTTGGTTGCACTGAGCGGCATGTGGGACCTTAGTTCCCTGACTAGGGATTGAACCCATGCCCCCTACATTGGAAGTGTGGAGTCTTAACCACTAGACTGCCAGGGAAGTTTCAAGACTGTACACAGGGTGGGAGAGATCACCACACTTATCTTCATCAGTAGGTAACTCCCAGGCGCTGGGGAAGAAAATGAAGAAAATGAAAGTAGCCAATGTGAATACACTGATGTGTACAATCATGGCACTCTCCTACCCAAGCTCAGTTCAAGGCCCAGTTACACTGCACTGGGCCCACTAAACTGGTCTCTAAAGAGTTTATGGGAAAAACGGTAGAGGCACGAGAAAGAAAATCGATTGTGTGCGTGCCTGGCGCTGTATGAGGTTCATAACATACTCCTGATTTTTCAATACACACAACCCCTAGAGAGGAAGGCATTAACCCCACATGTTGGGATCCCAGTTGAGGACACCAGCCTAGCAGAGGCACAGGCAAAATTTGGGGGAAAATAACTTCATAATCTGAAAAAAATCGTTCAAGTGGCAATCATCTTGGGCGAAAGCAGAAATCTGCTTCATTTCCTGATAGATTCTGGTTGAACTTTTTTGTTTTGTTTTGCTTTTTCACATTCCATGTTTTTGCAACTTGGTCCAGGCCCAGATCACCCATCTCATAATTCCAGCAGCCAGGACTCAGACCCAGGTTGCTGTGATGCTAAAGCCCCATCGTGTACAAGATGACGAGCCCATGCTGGACTGTGGTTACTCTGGAATGTTCTAATCACTTCCTCAGCATAGCAGCACAAGACCTGGTTTCTCCTCAGACTTCTCATAAGACTCATCTCTGTCCATATGTCAGACAGGGTATTACTGAGCCCTGTGGAAATGTCTCGCCTGAGAGACCTTTCAGCTCCCAGAGAGCCACTCATCCTCTTGAAGGGCAGCCAGGCCAGATTCCCAGATCACACAGCTCTGTGGTGACATGACACAGGCTCATCATCTCTGAGGTGGTGGGGCAAGCCCTGCTCATTTCTGAGAGCGACAGCCCTTGAGTCTTAGCATTTTTCACAACTTCTAGAGAGGAAAATGTGGTTTACATCATCTCTGTGACTAAAGCATATAACGGAGACCACAGGACAGCCCAGAGCTATGGAGCAGAAGACACACATTTATGAGAAGTCCCTGGGCTGAACGTTTTAAACTCAAAAGAGCCACCAGAGAACGGTTCTGAGCTTAAAAGCAGAGAAATCTGGTCCAGCGTAAATGAAGCTTATTAGGATAAAGAATCAGTGCAGAAAAATTAAATGAATAGATGAAGAAAAAAGTTTGAGGGAAAAAAACTCTCCCTACTACCTTTTACCAAAGGAGTGTGGGCAGCATGGGAGGGGGATCGCCTTTTACCAGCCGAGCGGCAGCAACACTGGATGGGGCTGTCTTTGTTCACACAATTCACCATGCCCACGTTCTTTCAGGCCCCACAGTAATGCTCCTTGCCGTGTATTTGAATTAACCAGACCCAGAGGATAAAACTTTCAAATTAAACACATTCCTAAAGGATTTCAGGCTCATTGTGTATGCACCAAGGAAACATAACATCCTAAAAATAATACATACACAGAGAGAAGCACATTTTCCACGAACATTAAAGTGGAATATGAATTATGACCCAGCTCATGGGAATAGACATCTGATTACATGCAAAATGTAGCTTTTGTAAATAACATCAGTCTTTGTGAGCTACCACAATTATTATCAACCATTTAATTTTACTCCCTAGCAACTCATCCATCATTGTTCAAAGTGTCCACTTTTGTTTTTTTTCCCGTCTGATTCATGAGGCTCCAAATTTTATAAAGATCACCATGAAAGCTGTGTCATTTACCAACCCAGCAGCGAAGGAGTTCATGAGATTACGAGATTCACTAAAGCATACACTGCATTGTGTATCTGCTATTTTGGGATGTACTCTGCTGGCGAATTGCTAGAAGCAGCACAATTACAACAGTAGCCATTCTGTTAGATTTTTATACAAAGGAATTGTGAAAATGTGTTTACGCTTTGGGTATTTGGGTATTTAAGAGCAAACTGACTCCCAAGAAAATCGAGTATACTTCATCTCCCTGACTCTCTCGCCCTCAATATTTGACACTATTCCATGAGTTACCATCCATGAAGCCAGTTGGTTTATGTCATATTTAATATGCTTGCCTTATGAAGAGTGAAATAATTCATGAAATAAGTCAGTTGCCAGCCTTGCAAATTCTATTTCACAACAAAGTAGTGAGACATGTCTATCAATAGAATTAAACTTTTCTAGCTGGCCTCCAAGTTTGTCCTAGTCTATTTCTGTTTTCAACTCTTAAAAACCAGACACAGGAAGTACCTATGGCTGATGACCTTGTGTTCCTATAGGAATTGCTAGGGAGTACATCTGAGCAACGCTGTCCTTTACACCCAATAAAGACTTGGCCTCACAAAACACGTTGCACTTCCTCTCCCTTGAAATTACATTTAAGTAAGAGGTAAGGATTTTCACTGGCTCCCAGAGGCCTTTGAGTTTTAACTCCATCAGAAGTAAGCTTAGAAAGCCTTCTGGCCTACAAAGTGTTAGTTGCTCAGCTGAGTCCAACTCTTTGTGACCCCATGGATGGTAGCCCCCCAGGATCCTCTGTCCATGGGATTCTCCAGGCAAGAATACCGGAGTGGGTTGCCATTCCCTTCTCCAGGGAATTTTCCTGACCCAGGAATCGAACCCAGGTCTCCTGCATTGTAGGCAGATTCTTCACCGTCTAAGCCACAGGGGAACAAAAAACTGTTGTCCAATATCTCCATGCAGCTTCGATGGCATTTGTCATAGTAAGTGAGCTGTATTCGGTTAAACTATAAACGCCGTGTGTGTGTGTGTGTGTGTGTGTGTGTGTTCTTTGTTGGAATACGAGTCCAGTGTGGGCAAAGCACCATTACTACCACACGCACTTCTGTGCTCAAATAGCATTAGTTGAATTGATATTCAGGGTAAAATGAATGAGAAGAAATACTTCAGATGAGAATGCAAGTTTCTAATAAACATATTAACTGTTCAGCAGATAATTTCTTTCCTGTCTTGGCATGAAAAAGTATTAACTGGAAGGGCTGGGAAAATTTTATGCTAAAGGAATTCATTTGCATGAAAATATAGAAATAGTAAAAGAAATAAAAGAAGTGGCCTTTTTTTCTTTTTCTTTTTAAGCACCTACTTTGTGTCAGGCATTGGGTTGGAGTTTTGTTTGTTTTGTTTAATCCCTAAGTATCCTATTGCAATTGATAATAATTATTCTCAGTTTTAAAATTAGGAAACTGGGGTTCAGGGAAAGTAAATGTCATGTTCAACTAAAAAAGGGTAGAAGTGGAAGTTAAATCCAGGTCCATGTAACTCCAGAATGCAAGCTATTTCCTCCAGTCTGTTACAACAAAGGTTTTTAAATTCAACCATAATCCTTAATGGGACTTCCCTGGTAACTCAGACAGCAAAGAATTTGCCTGCAATGCAGGAGACCCAGGTTTGATCCCTGGGACTGGAAGATCCCCTGGAGAAGGAAATGGCAACCCACTCCATTATTCTTGCCCAGAGAATCCCATGGACAGAAGAACCTGGTGGACTTCAGATGGCATCAGACCACAGAGTCAAACGCGAATGAGCGACTAACACATAATCCTTAATAATTTTCAATATTCAACTTTAATTCTCTACTTGAAAAGCTGTAGTTAAAAGGAGACCCCAGATCTGCCAAAATGAACAGGCAGTGTCTAAACTTGTGTAAGTTTACATGAGATTTGATATCAGAAGAACTGTGGGATAAAGCCCAAGTTATTTTTTCTCTCAAAGCCTCAGTTTACTCATCTGTAAAATGGTTAACTGTAGTGCCTGTCTCACAAGGTGGTTGAGACAATGAAATTAACATTCACACCTGAAGCTCAAAGCATAGCACCTAACCCAGTAATTCAGGAAGCAATTTGGGAAAGGAGGTAGCTACTGTCATTCCAGCAAAATGCCATTCAAGCAAAACGTTGACCATAAACTATTTCCCACACTCTACTGACAAAGAGGAGACTCACTAAAAAAAAAAAAAAAAAAAAAATCCCCAGACAACTGACAGAAGGCTGCCCCAGTAATAATTTCTTTTCTCTTCCCATCTGCTAGTTACCTAGGCCACTCCAGCTCTGTGAGAGCCTAGCAATGCATTAACTTCTGCACGCTTCTCTGCTTCTGCCTGTCATGGTTACTTCCATATTTTTGCAACTTAATTCAAATAAATACATACAATAAATGCTGAATTCTATTAAGAAATACAATTGAGTAAAGGCCTGCTGGAGGCAAGAAGAAGAACAGAATGGTTTATGGCGGGCCCTTCTCATCTAAAGCACAATACAGGCCATGCCAGGGAAATTCATACAAATGGCTCAAATATCTCCACTGCCAGATGCAATCTTGTTTCAATGAGCAGAATTAGGATTTATTCATTGAACAAGTATCTAATGAGCTCCTACTGTGTGTACAGCCCTGTGTGAGCAGTTGGGAAACCTTGGTGAGCCTGAACAGATATGATCCCTAGCTCCTCGAGTTTATAGTGAAAAGACCAGCATCGCATTAGGCCAAGAAGTGTGCAAACAAATGTAAAGCTGGAGCTATGAGAGACATCAGCAAGAAGAGAGAAACAGTGCAGTGAAATTCAATCCAGCATGATCAGCCTGCTTCCACAGATCAGGGAAATTCTCTGCAAAAGGGATGCTCAATTCAAGATTTGAGGAATGGCCCCAGTGTCCATCAATTGATGGATAAAAAATGTTAGACTCTTTGCAATCCCATGGATTGTAGGCAGTCAGGCCCCCCTGTCCATACAATTTTTCAGGCAAAAATACTGGAGTGGGTTGCCATTTTCTTCTCCAGGGGATCTTCCTGACCCATGGATCGAACCCAAGTTCCCTGAATTGACAGTGGATTCTTTAATGTTGAGCCACCAGAAAAGCACCACCTAGTAGAATATTATTCAATTGTATGAAGGAATAAAAAAGTGCTTCACACTACAACATGGATGAACTTTATACTAAGTGAAAGAGGCCAGTCATAAAACATAATGTGCTGTAGAATTCCACTTAATTCAAATGTCCAGAATGGAACATCTAAAGTGACAAAAAATAGATCAGTGGGCAGGGTAAAGAGTCAGTGTGAGTGGGTATGAAGGAGTACTTACTAACAGGTATAAGATTTATTTTGGAGAGTGATGAAAATATTCTGAAATTAGATAGTGGTGATGGTTGCAGAACTCTGCGGCTGCTAAGTCTCGTCAGTCATGTCTGACTCTTAGCGACCCCATGGACTGTAGCCTAACAGGCTCCTCCATCCATGGGATTCTCCAGGCAAGAGTACTGGAGTGGGTTGCCATTGCCTTCTCCTGTAGAACTCTGAGAATATACTAAAAAGACACCGAATTTTACACTTTAAGTGCGTGTGTTGTATAGTATGTGAATTTTATCTCAATAAAGCTATTTTAAAATATTGGAAGGCTGAGAAGATAATGAGTGGGGAAGCAAAGGGGCTGCACTTCATGGAAGCATGGAAAGCATGGTAAGAGAAACAGGAAGAAGGCCAGTGTGGCCAGAGCAGGGAAGGTCAGACATAATCAGTCCACACAGGATCCATCAGCCAAGTTCATCTTAGTCTGTCCTAAGCACAGTGGGATACCATTAAAATGTTTTAAACAGAGAATTCACATTCTTAAAAGATCACTCATGCTAAAATAAGGAGAATACACTGCAGGGGGCCAGAAAGGAGTAAGTATGATCAAATCAGATCAGATCAGTCGCTCAGTCGTGTCTGACTCTTTGCGACCCCATGAATTGCAGCACGCCAGGCCTCCCTGTCCATCACCAGCTCCTGGAGTTCACTGAGACTCACGTCCATCGAGTCAGTGCTGCCCTCCAGCCATCTCATCCTCTGTCGTATACATACACACAAATCAATTAAGAGGCTGTTAACCGTCCATGGCAATTGGAGGGGGTACTGAAGGATGCAATGAACAGCTTAGCAAGATGTTTAAGACAGTCAATCAAAAGAACAAGGTGGTAGATTGGTATTTAGTAACCAAGAGAAGAAAGTAGGGAGAGAGTGGTTCTAAGAGTCCACAACTCACTGGAGAATGTTAAGCCTGAGATGTGAATTTGTGAGCAACATAAGAGAGGGATAAGTAGAACAATGCATGTGTATGAACATGGCTCAGGGAAAAGATAAGAAGGCCTGAAACTGAGCTTTGAGGAATTTCAACACTTAATAGGCTGATACTTCCCACATAACTGGAATCTAATTGTTAACACAAATAAGTGTCATTCTATGAACCAGTGAAGTAAGTGAAGTGAAAGTCACTTAGTTCAGTTCAGTTGCTCAGTCCAGTTCAGTTCAGTCCAGTTTGTGACCCCATGGACTGCAGCACACCAGACTTCCACTCCATCACCAACTAGAGTTTACTCAAACTCATGTCCATTGAGTCAGTTGAGTCCATTCAACTATCTCATCCTCTGTCATCCCCTTCTCCTCCCGCCTTCAATCTTTCCCAGCATCAGGATCTTTTCCAGTGAGTCAGTTCTTCCTATCAGGTGGCCAAAGTATTGGAGTTTCAGCTTCAGCATCAGTTCTTCAAATGAATATTCAGGATTGATTTCCTTTAGGATGGACTGGTTGGATCTCCTTGCAGTCCAAGGGTCTCTCAAGAGTCTTCTCCAAAACCACAGTTCAAAAGCATCCATTCTTCGGCACTCAGCTTTCTTTATAGTCCAACTCTCACATCCATACATGAGTACTGGAAAAACCATAGGTTTGACTTAGACAGACCTTAGTTGGTAAAGTAATGTCTCTGCTTTTTAATATGCTGTCTAGATTGGTCATAACTTTTCTTCCAAAGAGCAAGCATCATGGCTGTAGTTACCATCTGCAGTGATTTTGGAGTCCAAAAAAATAAAGTTTGTCACTGTTTCCATTGTTTACCCATCTATTTGCCATGAAGTGATGGGACCAGATGCCGTGATCTTCGTTTTCTGAATGTTGAGTTTTAAGCCAACTTTTTCACTCTCTTTCACTTTCATCAAGAGGCTCTTTAGTTCTTCTTCGCTTTCTGCCATGAGGGTGGTATCATCTGCTTATCTGAGGTTATTGATATTTATCCCGTTAATCATGATTCCAGCTTGTGTTTCATCTAGTCCAGCATTTCTCATGATGTACTCTGCATGTAAGTTAAATAAGCGGGGTTACAACATACAGCCTTGACGTACTCCTTTCCCAATTTGGAACCAGTCTGTTGTTCCAAGTCCAGTTCTAACTGTTGCTTCTTGACTTGCAAACAGATTTCTCAGGAGTTAGGTAAGGTGGTCTGGTATTCCCATCTCTTTAAGACTTTTCCAGAGTTTGTTGTGACCCACATAGTCAAAGGCTTTGTCATAGTCAATAAAGCAGAAGTAGATGTTTTTCTAGAACTCTCTTGCTTTTTTGATGATCCAATGGATGTTGACAATTTAATCTCTGGTTCCTCTGCCTTTTCTAAATCCAGCTTGAACATCTACAAGTTCATGGTTCACATACTGTTGAAGGCTGCCTTTGAGAATTTTGAGCATTACTTTGCTAGAGTGTGAGATGAGTGCAACTGTGCAGTAGTTTGAAGATTCTTCGGCATTGCCTTTCTTTGGGATTGGAATGAAAACTGACCTTTTCCAGTCCTGTGGCCACTGCTGAGTTGTCCAAATTTGCTGGAATATTGAGTGCAGCACTTTCACAGCATCATCTTTTAGGATTTGAAATAGCTCAACTGGAATTCCATCACCTCCTCTAGCTTTGTTCATAGTGGTTCTTCCTAAGGCCCACTTGACTTCACATTCCAGGATGTCTGGCTCTAGGTGAGTGATCACACCATCGTGGTTATCTGGTCATGAAGATCTTTTTTGTAAATCTCTTTTGTAAAGTCACTCAGTTGTGTCCAACCCTTTGCGATCCCATAGACTATACAGTCCATGGAATTCTCCAGGCCAGAATATTGGAGTGAGTAGCCTTTCCCTTCTCCAGGGGATCTTCCCAACCCAGGGATTGAACCCAGGTCTCCTGCATTGCAGGCGGATTCCTTACCAACTGAACTACCAGGGAAGCCCCAACCAACCTATAATCTCCAACTGCATTAAGGTCATGAAAGTCAAGAAAGATTGAGAAACTGTCCCACACGAAAGGGAACCAGAGACATATAACAACTAAATGTAATAAATGATTAGGTAGTGGAAACTTTTGCTATAGAGAGACAATTTATTATACTATTTATGTTTTATTTACATATGCACACATATGTACATATAGGAAAAGAATTGGGATAACTGGTGAGACTTAAAGGGGTTGATGGACTTGAAGATTGCAATGTATCAGTGCTAATTTCCTGGTTTTGATAGTTATCATCATAGATATACAGTCCCTTGTAATACAGGGATTATATATACTAAAGTATTCCAGGGTAGTAGGGCAAGAGGTTGGAAACTTCTCAAATGATTCAAAGGAAAATTAAGTTCTTTGTACTAGTCTTGCTACTTTCCTGTATGCCAGCGGGCACGATGCATTTGACACAAGATTACAGAAGAGAAAGGACAACCAGTGGTGTATGGACCTGAGAAGGAAGTTTGAGAAGACTTGATAAGCAGGAGAATGAGACTGCTAGGCAGGTTTGGGCTCGTAATCCAAATGGTGATTATGGACAAAGCAACATACCTTTGAACCACATTCAAGGACTCTGAAAAGAAATCATTTTAAACTGATTCCTTAAGCTAATGGTCCCCAACCTTTTTTGGCACCAGGGACCAGTTTCATGGAAGACAATTTTTCCATGAACAAGAGCAGTGGGTGGTGGTGGGGTGTTGGGGGAAGGTTTCGGGATGATTCAAGCACGTTACATTTATTTGCACTTTATTTCTATTATTATTACATCAGCTCCACCTCAGATCAGCAGGCATTAGATCCCAGAGTTCGGGGATCCCTGCCTTAAGTGATATGTATATACAACTTAGAAAACACATTTATTTCTAACAACAAACTATATTTTAAGCTGTGTCTTCTTCAGTTTTGAGGGAAACTCAAACTAACAATTGTAAAAGATGTTAGGAAAGATAGTTTAAAAGTCACAAAGCAGTAAAATTCAATAAGAGTATATACATATGTATGTATTCATGTTACATACATGTATTTCATTTTAACAAATTATTCCACAGGTTGTGTAAAACATTATCCAAATACTTCAAAACCAAAACTGTTTGATTTAGTAACTATTCAATAAATAGTTTCTAAACCAAACCAGGTCTATTTACCAATTATTAATCTCTTGATAGTTTTTGGGCAATGGGAAAGAATGGGCAAGAGAAACAGTTGCATAAAAACATGAAATCCCAAGTTGTTTAGTCAGTTGAAACTATGATATAAATAAATTTTCTCTAAATATCCAATTCATTGAAATGAGATGGTTACAAAGTGTAATTTATATTCTTCCTTCTCCAGATCTCACTATCCTTCAGGTAAAGTGTAACTTTACTTTGACGCATCTTCACCTACAATCTATAATGTTCGCAAAACACAATGCATCCCATTAGTTTATTTCAGTTATTTCCTTTCTGGTCTACAGAATGGAAATACCCTTTTTTGTTTTAGCTTCGATGCATTTTTTGAACTAATACTTGACTTGAAGTTAGCAACCCCCTGAACTACTATCAAGACTGGGAACATAATGAAGTTGTATGTTTTAAATTTCCATATAGGAGATTGTTAAAGATCTTAACAAATTAGAGGTAAAGGACAGAATTAGAACTGGATCTACTGAATTTTAGGTGTGTACATGATGTACTATGAAATTGAAAAAATAAAAAATATGTGTAGTATGATTTTATTTCCATATCAAAAAAATTCCCAGAGATACCCCATAAGTTATATCCACGCATATGTCCATGTACGTCAGCAAGGAGAAAAAGGTTTAGACAACAGTCTACTATGGCTGTTCCATCATGATCCAGGGTGCGAGAGCATGAGGGTGGAACCACAGAAATGGCTATAGCACCTTCTTATGTAAAGTATTACATACAGATGTTTCTGTATAACAGATGAAGATGTTCACAATTTTGTTCTCAATATCAGTGCCATCCTTTCTGAAGAGTTCAAGGATATTTGTCCCTCCCATTCATCCTGCCAAGAACAGTCATTTTATCACCAATTATCAGAAAAGGTTTGCCTTTGAAACAGTGTCTTTTTGTGTCACAAGAGAAGTACACCATGAAAGGGATTACATTTTACGTAAGTGATGTTCGTCAAATTTAGCATATGCTCTGCCCACGAAGAACACTTCAATAAATTGACTGGTCTTCAAAATTATATGCAGGGCACTTGAAGCTGGTGGAATCACAGAGAGAAGCTTTCCAAGTGGCTCACATCACATTTACTCAATTGCGGTCACCACTTTTATGGATCATAAAAGAAGCTATAAAATGTAGCCCCAAAGTCATCTAAAGAAAAGAGTTTTGATCAGAATGATAAAGACCCTCATCTCCTTCTCCCAGCAAATGAAACAGAATCCTGCAAATCATGTCTCTCCAGCCCAGAGGAGGAGTCTGTGGAATATTTTGCTAACTTGCAACCTTTAGAGAACACAAAAAATAAAAAGTTGGTTTCCAAGTAAACCCCAAGCCCCTAAAAAGTAAAAACCCAGAATTTCATCTATATTTGGTAAACAAGAGTAGACCAATGCATGCCTGTCCTATCTTTTCCGATGACGACCACAAGGAGTTTAATCACAAAGTAATACACTCAGGCTGGACCAAGTATACATGTTTAAGACATTTTACATTCACAGTTTGAAATCATTCTGAAAAAATGGAGAGAGAGAGGAGTTTAACACTTAGTTTTATAACATAGTCCAGATATCTACAGATTCCTGCCCTAGCTTCAGCAAGAAGTAGCTTCATACAGATCATAAACTAGAGAACCTAGTTTTCATTCATGGACTATAGAGCCATACAAGAAATCTTCCTGCACAGGGTCACAGTGGCAGCTTGGGACAGTAACTCAATATGGGACCATTTATTATGTCCACACACACACTTCATAGTTATACAATATCGTGCAATGATGGCTATCATTTATTGACTGCCTACTATGTGTCCGACACTCAGCCAGATGCTTTATACACTTTGTAGTATTTACTCCTCAAACAACTCTGCAAGGTAGGCACTACCTTTGCTGTTTTATAGAGTTGGAAACAGATTCAGATCTGCGATTTGCTTCAAGTCACCCAGCTGTTCAAACAGAGGACTCTTCAATTTTCCAAGTCCACACTCTCTTGGCACCACCCCAAGGACTCTGTGTGGGAATAGGTTTAGGCTCTAGGCTATGGGTACACGACAAGGCAACCAGCTTCTTTGATACAGCAGGAGTAGCCTCAGGTAAATAGGAGACAGCGGTGCTGAACTTTCCTGTAATTCTCACCTTCCTTCTGTTCTGAGATTGTTTGAAGGTGAAGGTGAATTCTTTCAGTCGTGTCCAACTCTTTGCAACCCCGTGGACTGTAGCCTACCAGGTTTCTCTGTCCATGGGATTCTCCAGGTAAGAATACTGGAGTGGGTTACCATTTCCTTCTCCAGGGGATCTTCCTGACCCAGGGATTGAACCCAGGTCTACTGCATTGGAGGCAGACGCTTTAACCTCTGAGCCAGCAGATTGTTTGGAGAGAAGTAATTCTTCCCAACGTGATCCTTCTAGTTAAGACCTAGCTCATTCCTAATCAGAACATAAGCCCAATAAGAGAGGACTCTCATACAAGTAGAAGTTTAGAGCCCCAAATGGGTAGTTTTATGCTCCAACAAAAATAAGTTATGCTACCAGTTGGACCCTCTAAATCTGTAAGACCTCCTGACATATACTTTTCTCCAACTCCATCGTCAGCCAAGGGAGAAGCAGGGGTTGATTCTTCCATTATCTTCAAACTGACCTAAAGAAGTAGCTCCATGTAAACAAGACACTCAACGTTCCAGAGTCTGTGAATTTAACAGCGGGTCCTCTCCAGGCATCACTTACAGTTGTGCTGTTCAATGTGCTCACCATTAATCCATAGAGCTAATAAACATGTGAGATGAGGCAAGTCCAAACTGAGATGTGCTCCAAGTGTGAAATACACACTGGACTTCAAAGACTAAGTATGAAAAAAAAAGTAAGATATATTGTTAAAACATATTATCAAATTTAATTTCCTGCTTCTTTTTGCTTTCTTAAAATATGACTACTAGAAAGTGTAAAGTTATCTATGCCACTTGTATAATAATTCTGTTGGACAGTGTTGGTCGAGAATGAAGGCTGACCACTGCTCTTTAAAGACTGCTACAGTTCTGAAACACAGACAAGTCCTTCTTGTTTTGTTTAGTCTTAAAAGGAAGAACTGCAACTATATTAAGTCTTGGGTGGACTGCAACTTAGGGGGAAAAAACATCAAGTAGGTGAATTTGTAAGGAGTGAAAGAAGGGGAAAGAGAGAGGGGAGAAGAAATTGTTTTCTTTGAAAAACATGATTGGTGATCTGTTGGTTGGTATCAAGTGATTTTCAAAAGAGTATCAACATCCAGTTGGAATTAAGTTTCTTCCTAATTCCCAAGGTTGAGTCAAGTGCAGTATATACAGAGGCTATTCCTGGACCTTCGTTGAAAGCTACTGCCTTTCCAATTGTTTAGCTGATCACTTTTGAATGATAATTATAGCTCATTGTTGTTCCCTCTTAAAAAGCATTGACATCCATCCAAAAAATTACAGCTTACAGTTCAGGGAATATTTATGTGATATTTATAGCCTGTGAAGAAAACCCTGGGGAACTGCCAGTAGGGAGGATTATTTATCAATTTCTCTTTCTTCAAGTTTGAGTCTTCTTGAGATTCATATCCAAAGGATATTTTGTAATCCTATGGAACGCTAACGTGTGAATATAATTTGGCATATGGGTCAAGTTCAAAGAAAAATTCATTTTCTTTGAAAAATGGTGGTGATAGTGGTGGGGAAACCTAGCTGATCCCACCTAAAACACAGCAGACCCAAAAAAACACGCTCAAGGAAGTAGTGTTATATATTTGAAGAATTTTCTTAAGTTAGCCAAGAAAAATAAAGTAAAATCAAGGAGGGAAAGCTGGAGTTTCAATTTCTGGAGACTACTTCCTGGTGATATGAAAACAAAAGTTAAATTCAGAGAGATTCAATTCTGAAGTTAGTATCGCATAAAAAACAATCGAAAATATTTAACTATGTGCATATGTTTGTACACAAACAGAAATAGATATAAACAGACCTTAATTAGCGTTGTAGACTTTAATTATCTTCGTACAGTAATTGGGAATGGTTTTGTTCTGATTTATTCCATAACGCTTACTGTGTTCTGTTAACAACTCTTTTTTCCCCTTACAGCCCGTAATAGAAGGCTTTTACTGCGCACTTTATTGCATCTGCTTTTCATTTAATGACCATTGTTCTGGTCTGTCAGAGCAAGCAGCTACACAACTTCCCAAATCTGCAAGATTAAGCAAATATTTTGACAATGCCTAGACTTTTTTCTCTCCTTTCCTTTTTTTTTTTTTTAACTGAATAAAATTAAAAAGAATTTTTTACTTCCCCACACAATGGTAGGCGAGTTCTTAAGCCAAAGAGTACAAAGAATAAAGTGGCAGTTAAATGTGCTTCATGTGGCAAAATACATTAAGTCATTTTCTGACAGTTTCACTTAAGAGTCCTAAGAATCCGGCCTGAACCACACAGCTGAGGTTGCCAGAAGCCTCCCTGGACAACGAGGAGGTCGCTGGACCCCTGTGGCCAAGCACCTGGAGGCTTTCAACTATGACTAGCTTCTGGAACAAAACAGAGGTCTCCTGGTCACCTTGGAAGGCCACGGAAGGTAAGCTGAATGACAGCTGTCCGAATCACTAGAAGACATCATTAAAAAATAGTTTAGATAACATACAAAATTCCAATACTGATTGCAGCAAGATAGGATTATGACTCTACCCACAGAAGGCGGCTACACATACAAGAACACAAGCATTTCTAAGAGACCGGGGACACAAAGTTGGGGAAGGAGAGATGGGGAAAATCCATCAACCTATAAGCATTCATTTGTCTTATAAATATTCTAATAGTAGAAGGCAGAAAATACCTCCAATCTGCAAAAAAAAAGTAAGTGCTACTAAGTATGTGAGGTAATGGATGTCAACTAAACCTACTGTGGTGATCATTCAGCAATATATGTGTGCTCAGTCACTGAGTCATGGTCAACTCTTTGCAACCCATGGACTATAGCCCTCCAGGCTCCTCTAGCATTTCCCAGGCAAGAATACTGGAATGGGTTGCCATTTCCTTCAGAGAGAGAGAGAGAGAGAGAGAGAGAGAGAGAGATCTCAAATCATTAAGTTGTATACCTTAAACTTATACAATGTTGTGTGTCACTTATATCTCAATAAAACAGGGGCATGGGAGAAAGAAATAAACAAGAGATAATGGCAGCCTTGGCATGTGGTGATGGCAGTGCCTGTTCCTGGAGTGAGGGACAGGGTGAAAAATAGAAGAACTTGAAACAGTCTCTGCCCTTCAGAGTAGTTTATGAAACCAGGCACAGAAAGGTAACTAGCAACAGAAAGCAAGGACTGAATTAATCCCAGAGATATAAGCCTCTTAAAACTTTCACGTAGGGAATTTCTCCTTGGATGCAGCACCTGGCAGGGAGAATTCTTGCTAAGAGGGCAAAACTCTGCTAGAAAGATAGGAAAGATGGCTTGACATGAATGAGACACAGAAGAGCATCAGCAAAAATAAAGCAAAGATCAAGAGCCCTCTAGAGGAGGTAGAGCTTTGTCTTGCTACTACTGGATGTGGCATACTGCCACTGGTTTGCATTTACTGCTGCTGCTGAGTCGCTCAGTCCTGTCTGGCTCTGTGCAACCTCATAGATGGCAGCCCATCAGGCTCCTCTGTCCCTGGGATTCTCCAGGCAAGAATACTGGAGTGGATTGCCATTTCCTTCTCCATTTGCATTTACTACAGTGAAAGAAAGAGTACAAAGCTGGAAGTGTACTTCAGGAAGATCTAGGGGAAGGCCATCAAGTTCAAGGGTAAGCCATGGACATGTTGCCTAAGGATTCTTGTGGAATGTGCCCCTCAATACTCCCTGCAGTGCTAACACCACTGGCCGAGCCCTTAACTAGGACAAGTCTTTACCTAGTCCTTAACTAGTCAAGTCTTAACTAGGACATGACTTTTAATGAATGCCTTGAATGAGTTCTCAGACTGTTCCATTAAACACTCATTTTATCAGAAAAGTCTGGTAACTCTCTTTAAAATTGTTTTCATGTTATCACTGATGGTTATTTCTAGAGTTAAGCAGTACGAAGAAACAAAAAACCCTAGAGTCTTGTCTTTCATTTCCAAGTCTCAAGGAGTGTATTTACCTTAGAGCAGAGATTATAAAGTTGTGGTATTGAAATCTCTTGTCCCTTCTCCTCTCAAAACAAGAACACAAACTAGTATCAAAGCTCCTGAAGCTCAGAACAGAATAAAACATCTTCGTGCAGATTCACTGGCCTTAGTCAAAAGAGTGAATCAGCAGATCTGGACTTATCTGTATTTTTCACAAACATGGGAGGTGATTTTGACTTTGGTAGGATTACTCTATGTGATTCTGCATATTTTGAAGCAGGCGGTTGAGAAACTAAATGTTGAAGCTCCATTACCAAGACACAACATGGTAAATTTCAAGAGCAGGGTTTGGAGCCAGACCCTAGGCTTTACCACTTCCAGGCTGTGTAACCTTAGAAAAATGACTTAATCATTCTGTGTTTTAGTTCTTTTCTCTTCAAAATGGGACAACAATAGCTGTGAGAAAGAAATGAAAAATATAGGACTAAGCGTAACACCAGGCACGAGGTAAACGTTCCAATATCTTAGTTGCTCTTAATAGTGGATTCCTCCAAAGGTGCATTCAGCTAATGAGCCAGATGTGGGGGGAGAGGGTAAGTCGAAGCAGAGTCCAGTAGAAAAAATAAACAAATGTGGCTAAGCATAAAATTTGGTCCTTATTAGGTATCCTCCCATTATCATCTCAGTATGGTCAGCGCTGTTCTACAAGCTGTAGGAAATCATTAAATTATTCATGGGAACTTCCCTTGTGGTCCACTGGTTAAGAACCTGCCTTCCCATGCAGGGGACACAGGTTCTATCCCTAGTTGTGGAACTAAGATCCCATACATCTCAGGCAACTAAGTCTGCAGGCCCCAACTACAGAGACTGCATTCTGGAGGCCATGTGCCACTAGATAGAAGCCCACACGCTGTAACTAAGACTTAACACAGCCCCCCCCAAAATACTCATGTATATGGAAAGCTTTAGATATAACATGAACCTCTTATAACACAAGATTTCCTAGCAACCTTCTCTGGCACAGACACAGCTATGGGCCAGGAAACAAAGCCACTGAACCTCCAAGCACAGGTTCCACCACCTCACTGTATGGGAATCCTGTTAAACACTGGTCTCCAAAGAGATGAGCTTGCAATGCAAACCCAGTGCATTCAGTTCAACTAGCATTTATTGAGCCCCTGTGATGATCAGGAACTCCATGAGATGCTGAGGATGATATAAAGAGAAAAAAAGAAAATGAACCTGTCCTCAAGGACATCATAATCTAGAGTGTGAAGGGGATGTAGTTGTGGATGAACACTGTAACACAAGATGGAAGAATGCCACGTGAGCAGAGAGGAAGCAGTAATTAACTCTAATGGGGGCAGTTAGGAAAGGCTTTCCTTAAGAGCAGAGGTAGCATGCCATTCTAAGAGATCAATAAGGCAAGTCTGTGAAACAGTTTAATGACTTTTTCATTCACAGAAACAACCCAGGAAAAGCCTGAAGGACCAGTCCTGTCTCTGCAGTCACATGAGTGTGATTTGATTAAATGTTTGTTGTTACTACATCACATTTTAAAAAATGAATATGAACATTTATCTACTATTCCATCTTCTTCAAAGAGAAAAAAAATCCTATAATTCTTTTTCAAAAGCAAATCCTCTAATAACAATTCAAGAGCAGTGAATTAGTGAAGGTATCACCTACCAGTTGGCCAAAGCATAACCCTGAACAAAGCCCGCATTTTATGTAGCAATAAAACCTGAGGGTTTTTTTTTCCCCCTTATAGATGGCTGCTTCTTTGTACCTGACTACAATCACTAATAATTTCTTCAGACCAGCACAGGAAACAGGTATTGATCACAATAAGCCACCACATCCACAAACAACTGCTAAAGCAGGTTACGGTCTCCATGGAAACCCTCCAATAGAACCAATCTGAATTCAATTTCAGAAGTAATGAGAGCAGATAATTTTACACTCGATCAATCACTGTCAGCCGCCGTTATCAGCCAATCAGTCATCATGTCAGTCAATCACACTTTCGACAAACTTCTTCTGTGGCGTGGTCAGACGAGAATGTTTTGACATCCAGGAGCAACACGATCAAATTGGCTTGTCTCCCCTGGCAGGAAGCCCAAGACACAGCGATGCATTGTGTTCGCAAAGGCAATAAACAGATAGGGCAACCAAAATACACTGATCGTGGGAGCTTCTAGGCAGCAGTTGCAGTAATGGTTACAATACTTTAGATAGAGAAGTACTTTAGCCCCAAAGGTCATAGAGTTTAATCCTCTCATTTAAACCTAAAAAACAGAGGATCAGAGAGGTTAAAATACCTGCCCAAAGCCACACAGTGGAAAACCCAAGAGAGAAAACATGCGCTTTCTCCCAGCCCAATGCTCTTTCAGGATGTCAGGCTGCTGTTATTAAATGCCTTCTTTTTTTGTAAGGCAAGTGGGATATTTGAAGGTGAGGTTCCAGCTCTAAATAGAGTGCCCAGAGCCTGCAGGAGACTCACAGGATACTTGTGGGGCTTGTGTTTTAGAATCATCTCAAGCCTCTCTGTTTGGGGTTAGTTAGTCCTTGACCAAAGGCAACTTCCAGTTTCTAAGCGGGGAACAAAAGACGTTTAAATACTACAGGGCTACCAAATCATTGTTACAAAAATTACACTTTGATGAATTTCAGGCAGGACTATCATGAACACATTGGTTGCATTTCCTTAAAAATGCTGGGTTAAATTTGAGGGGGCAGTCTGCTCCTGGCAAATATATTTGGGCTCTTCTCAACCTCAAACATTAGCAAAGTTATCTCGGACTTCTCAAAAACCTGCAAGGCATTTGGTTCAGCGATTCTTTGTAAATACAGATTTCATCGTGAAAATCTCAAATATTCCAAGATTCCTCTGTATTTTCTCAAAGAGATGCTTTATTAGTTTTCTTTTTTTTTTCTTTCCTACTGTATTATTGATGTGCCCATTCCACAGGGAGACAATTTTCTGAGGTTTATGCTTACATTCTTTCTTGGTAAAATGGATTAACTTAATGGTTCTCAAGCTTCAATATGCATGGGAATCCACCAAAGTTGTTAAAACTGAAGATCCCCAGACCCTTCCTCTAGAAATCCTCATTTAGTTGGAGGGGGAGGGGGCTGGGCCCAGGAACCACCTTTTCATCAAGGGGCCAGGTAATACCAATGAACTTCCTCTTCAACCATCCTGGAAAATGTCAGTAACTAATGATATCTGGCAGCAGATTTGGGTGATTATTTTGTTGATGACTTTTCATGCACATTTCTCCCCAGACATTTTCAACTTCATCACTTGTATCAGAAGAACACAATTTTAACGGCCTCTGATCACAAGCTTTTATACATCTATAACCATTTTCTATTTGTTGTAAGTAGGCATTATCTTGGGCTTCCCTGGTGGCTCAGACGGTAAAGAATCTGTCTGCAATGCAGGAGATGTGGGTACAATCCCTGGGTTGGGAAGAGCCCCTGGAGGAGGAAATGGCAACCCACTCCAGTATTCTTGCTGGGAAAATCCCATGGACAGAGGAGCCTGGCAGGCTATTGTCTGTGGTGTCACAAAGAGTCTCACATGACTGAGTGACTGAGCGCACACACACACACACACACACACACACACAGGCATTCTCTTAAACAGGTAGATGGTATACAAGGCACTAATTCATCCCATCAAAATCTGTCTAAGTCAAATGAGGTGGAAAAGCAACACAGATATGGGTTCAGGCTAGATATGAAACCATTAATTAGAACAAGAGTCATGTGGCAACTTTAACATGAAATGGCTGTTGGATTTCTCCAGTCTGTTTGCCTGATCTGGTCTCAAAATTCCTGCTTTATCTTCTTGCAAAACGGATATAAGGTTTTTGCTTATTTCTGGATCAGTAATACTGATTCCTTGCCTGAATTTCCTTCTTAGTTCAGTCTTTGTCTTTGACTTGTGCATTTTAAGACAGTTCATGTTTCAGGAGTGTGTGCCAATAACAAGTATGTTGTGTGTACACTAGGTAGATGGTACACCCTGTGAGGACAGACACAGCTTTTTTTCACACTTGCACCCTCTGAACATGGGAGACTGCCTGGCACAGAGTAAACACTCAGTAAGTCTATGTTGAATAAATAAATCAAACTAAAGATGATTGGATGATACGCAGTAAGTAAAAACTCACTTGTCTGGATATTGAGTGAAGAGAGCTAGTTTTAAAAGTCAAGTTTATCATATTAATCAATGACTACTCATTTTCTCAAAGGTTGCTCTTACTGATGAAACTCTTAGTTAGGTGCTGTTTATCTCACAGAAACCAAAAGGAAAGGCAATGTTTTAAACATGCCCTCCTTCATAATGCAATCTATCATATAGATTTTTCTTTGCAGTCTTGAGCTTGTTTCATCAGCAGCAGCACCAGCAGCTGTCTTGATGGAGAAGGCAATGGCACCCCACTCCAGTACTCTTGCCTGGAAAATCCCAGGGACGGAGGAGCCTGGTGGGCTGCAGTCCATGGGGTCACAAAGAGTCAGACAAGACTGAGCGACTTCACTTTGACTTTTCACTTTCATGCATTGGAGAAGGAAATGGCAACCCACTCCAGTGTTTTTGCCTGGAGAATCCCAGGGACGGGGGAGCCTGGTAGGCTGCCGTCTATGGGGTCACACAGAGTCGTACACGACTGAAGTGACTTAGCAGTGGCAGCAACTATGTTTGAGTGTCTCCTGTGGAGGTATGGGTCAGCACTGGACTGCTGCAGGGGCAGGGACTCTGGGTGCAGAAGACCTGGGTATGGCATAAGTCCTCTTGGAGGAGGTCGCCATTAACACCACCATAGAGCCACCAGAACTTACACAGGACTGGGAAACAGACTCTGAGGGCACGAAGAAAACCTTGTGCACACCAGGACTCAGAAGAAAGGTCCAGTGACCCCACAAGAGACTGACCCAGATATGCCCGTGAGTGTCCAGGAGTCTCTGGCAGACGTGTGGGTCAGTGGTGGCCTGCTGCAGGGTTGGGGGACTAAGTGTAGTAGTGCATGCATGGTACCTTTTGAAGGAGGTCACCATTATCTTCATTACCTCCACCATTTTTGGCCTCAGGTCAAATAACAGGAAGAGAACACAGCCCCGCCCATCAACAGAAAATGAGCCCCGCTCATTAAAGACTTACTGAGCATGGCCCTGCCCATCAGAACAAGACCCAGTTTCCCCCTCAGTCAGTCTCTCCCATCAGGAAGCTTCCATAAGCCTCTTATCCTTCTCCATCAGAAGGCGGATAGAATGGAAACCACAATCACAGAAAATTAACCAATCTGATCACATGGACCACAGCCTTGGCTAAGGCGATAAAACTATGAGCCATACCCTGTAGGGCCACCCAAGACAGGTCATGGTGGAAAGTCCTGACAAAACTTGGTCCACTAGAGAAGGGAATGGTAACCACTTTAGTAGTCTTGCCTTGAGAACCCCATGAACAATGTGAAAAGGCAAAAAGATAGGACACTGAAAAGATGAACTCCCCAGGTCGGTAGGTGCCCAATAAGCTACTGGAGATCAGTGGAGAAATAACTCCAGAAAGAGTGAAGAGACAGAGCCAAAGCAAAAACAACATCCAGTTGTGGATGTGACCAGTGAAGGAAGTAAATTCTGATGCTGTAAAGAGCAATATTGCATAGAACCTGTAATGTTAGGTCCGTGAATCAAGGCAAATTGGAAGTGGTCAACAGGAGACAGCAAGAGTGAACATCAACCTTTTAGGAAACAGCAGACTAAAATGGATGAATTAAACTCAGAAGACCATTATATCTACTACTGTGGGCAAGAATCCATTTGAAGAAATGGAGTAGCCATCATAGTCAACAAGAGAGTCCAAAATGCAGTGCTTGGATGCAATCTCAAAAACAACAGAATGATCTTTGTTTGTTTCCAAGGCAAACCATTCAATATCACAGTAATCCAAGTCTATGCCCCAACCAGTAATGCTGAAGAAGCTGAAGTTGAACGGTTCTATGAAGAGCTACAAGACCTTCTAGAACTAACATCAAAAAAAGATGTCCTTTTCATTATGGGGGACTGGAATGCAAGGAACCCAAGAAATTCATGGAGTAACAGGCAAATTTGGCCTTGGAGTACAGAATGAAGCAGGGCAGGGGCTAACAGAGTTTTGCCAAGAGAATGCACTGGTCATAGCAAACACCCTCTTTCAACAACACAAGAGAAGACTCTACAGGTGGACATCACCAGATGGTCAATACAAAAATCAGACTGATTATATTTTTTGCAGTCAAATATGGAGAAGCTCTATACAGTCAGCAAAAACAAGATCGGGAGCTGAGTGTGGCTCAGATCATGAACTCCTCATTGCCAAATTCAGACTGAAATTGAAGAAAGTAGAGAAAACCACTAGACTATTCAGATATGACCTAAATCAAATCCCTTACAATTATACAGTGGAAGTGACAAATAGATTCAAGGGATTAGATCTGATAGAGTGCCTGAAGAACTATGGATGGAGGTTCGTAACATTGTACAGGAGGCAGTGATCAAGACTATCCCCAAGAAAAAAAAGGCAAAATGGTTGTCTGAAGAAGCCTTACAAATAGCTGTGAAAAGAAGAGAAGTGAAAAGCAAAGGAGAAAAAGAAAGATATACCCATTAGAATGCAGAGTTTCAAAGAATAGCAAGGAGAGGTAAGAAAACCTTTCTCAGTGATCAGTGCAAAGAAATAGAGGAAAGCAACAGAATGGGAAAGACTAGAGATCTCTTCAAGAAAATCAGAGATACCAAGGGAACATTTCATGCAAAGATGGGCACAATAAACGACAGAAAGGGTATGGACATAACAGAAGCAGAAGATATTAAGAAGAGGTGGCAAGAATACACAGAAGAACTATACAAAAAAGATCTTCATGATCCTGATAACCATGATGGTGTGATCACTCACCTAGAGCCAGACATCCTGGAATGTGAAGTCAAGTGGGCCTTAGAAAGCATCACTACGAACAAAGCTAGTGGAGGTGATGGAATTCCAGTTGAGCTCTTTCAAATCCTGAAAGATGTTGCTGTGAAAGTGCTGCACTCAATATGCCAGCAAATTTGGAAAACTCATCAGTGACCACAGGACTGGAAAAGGTCAGTTTTCATTCCAATCCCAAAGAAAGGCAATGCCAAAGAATGTTCAAACTAATGCACAATTGCATTCATCTCATACGTTAGTAAAGTAATGCTTAAAATTCTCTAAGCCAGGTTTCAACAGTATGTGAACCATGAACTTCCAGATGTTCAAGCTGGATTTAGAAAAGGCAGAGGAACCAGAGATCAAATTGTCAGATATCAAATCGGATCATCGAAAAAGCAAGAGAGTTTCAGAAAAACATTTACTTTTGCTTTATTGACTATGCCAAAGCCTTTGACTGTGTGGATCACAATAAACTCTGGAAAAGTCTTAAAGAGATGGGAATACCAGACCACCTTGCCTGCCTCCTGAGAAATCTGTATGCTGGTCAAGAAGCAACAGTTAGAACTGGATATGGAACAACAGACTGTTCCAAATAGGAAAAGGAGTATGTCAAGGCTGTATATTGTCACCCTGCTTATTTAACTTACATGCAGAGTACATCATGAGAAATGCTGGGCTGGATGAAGCACAAGCTGGAATCAAGATTGTGGGGAGAAATATCAATAACCTCAGAGATGCAGATGACACCACCCTTATGGTAGAAAGCAAAGAAGAACTAAAGAGCCTCTTGAAGAAACTCAAAGAGGAGAGTGAAAAAGTTGGCTTAAAACTCAACATTCAGAAAACTAAGATCATGGCATCTGGTCCCATCACTTCATGGCAAACAGATGGGGAAAACAGTGGAAACAGTGACAGACTCTATTTTCTTCAGTTCAAAAATCACTGCAGATGGTGATTGCAGCCAGGAAATTAAAAGGTGCCTCCTCTTTGGAAGAAAAGTTATGACCAATCTAGATAGCACATTAAAAAGCAGAGACACTACTTTGCCAACAAATATCTATCTAGTCAAAGCTATGGTCTTTCCAGTAGTCATGAATGGATGTGAGAGTTGGACTATAAAGAAACCTAAGTGCTGAAGAATTGATGCTTTTGAACTGTAGTGTTGGAGAAGACTCTTGAGAGTCCCTTGGACTGCAAGGAGATCCAACCAGTCCATCCTAAAGGAAATCAGTCCTGAATATTCATTGAAAGGACTGATGCTAAAGCTGAAACTCCAATACTTTGGCCACCTGATGGGAAGAACTGACTCACTGGAAAAGACCCTGATGCTGGAAAAGATCGAAGGCTGGAGGAAAAGTGAATGACAGGATGAGATGGTTGATGGCATCACCAACTCAATGGATATGAGTTTGAGTAAAAGCTCTGGGAGTTGGTGATGGACAGGGGAACCTGGTGTGCTGCAGTCCATGGAGTCGCAAAGAGGCAGACACGACTGAGTGCCTGAACTGAACTGACTGAAATAGAAACATTATTAGAAGCTGAAATTAATTGTAGATACTGGAGGAGTAAAGGGCAATTAGGAAGGGGGATGGAAAGATTAAAACAAACAAAAACAAAACCTTCACAACGTTATCTAGCTTCCCTGGTGGCTCATATGGTAAAGAATCTGCCTGCAATGCAGGAGAACCCAGGTTCGATCCGTGGGTGGGGAAGATTCCCTGGAGAAGGGAATGGCAACCCACTCCAGTATTCTTGCCTAGAGAATTTCTTGGACAGAGGAGCCTGGTGGGCTACAGTCCAGGGGGTTACAAAGCAATTAATACTTTCAGGGTATTTAGCAGTTGGTGATCTAAAAAGCCTGTAAAAATTCAGGTAACTTTCAAAACTCTCTTTACTACCTCCATTGCAATTGCTCCCAGGCTCATGCTCTCTCTACATCCTTCAAATGACAGAGACAACCCTT